>NW_027397072.1:6318296-6699728 GCF_003265705.2 Callorhinus ursinus | reverse complement strand
ACGTTCTCTCACATACACACTCACACATTCTCACACACACATTCTCTCTCACACACATTCTCTCTCACACATACGTTCTCTCACACACACACTCACACATTCTCACACACACATTCTCTCTCTCTCCCTCACACACACACACTCTCACACACATATTCTTTCTCTCTCACACACAGACACACACAGACAGACACAGACAGACACACACACACACACACACACACACAAACACACACACACACACGCACTCCTCATAGACTCCACCCTCCACAATCTCCAGCCACCTCCTGTAACTCTGCTCTACATTATAAGCCACAGGCCACCATGAGCTCTTGCTTCTCCTGGAGCCCCTTGGGTCTGTTGACTGGTCTGTAAATGGTGCTTGGTGGAATCCAGGGCTAAAGGGTAGGCTGGGTGGAGTAAGGTTTGGCGCTCTAGCCATGTTCCTTATTTACGCTTCAATTAGACCAGCTTCACATTTCTGTTTTGTCTACTGGAGCTCTTCATGAGTTTTCCTTTGAAGAAATCATTCTATTGCTAAAAAAGATTTGAAAATGACTGGCCCAGCTCAGTCGGCACTCAGACACTTGGGGAATATCTATGAAGCGTCTGCAGCTCCACAACCAATGGTGTAGGGAGATGGGTGAAGTCACTTTGGGTGTGAGTCTGGGGTGGAGGGCTGGAAACTGAGGTGGTTGTATTTGTGGGAGTGTGGGTTCTGGAAACAGTGCTTTGGGGCTGAAAGAACATTCCTCTTCAGAATGCTTTTGGGGAAGTATAGGGCTGTTTTCTTTGCTGGAGTCAGCTCATCTGTGACCCATCCATCTGTCCTTTATCCGTCTGTCCACACATTTCTCCACCCACCCATCCACTGTCTATTCACTACCCATGCAGCCCTCCCTTTCTAAGGCTTCCGCCAGTCTACCCACCATTCCCGGTGGCTATGAGCTGTGACTGGGGAAAGTTGGCTGCATGTGCTTAGCAGCCTGACATAGTTAACCACAGCATCCGAGGAGAGGTTGGTGCATGGACCACTGCAGTAGGACCTCCTGCTGGACCTGAAGAGGCAAGTGGGATGAGACCCCATTGCAGGTTGGAGGAGGAAGTCTCGTACCACGGGCTGATCAGGGTGTAAGCACAAGGTGGGAAATAGCAAAGATGGATGTCCTGGAGTACAGTTCACTCTGAGGGATCTCCCTGCAGGAGTAGGTGATACAGAGGAACCTGGGCACGTCAGGGAGGCGAGGCCTCAGCAACTAGACATGGCCGGGCTTGGACTATCATGAACAAGGCTTAGGCCCTATCCTGACTGCCAGCAGATGTCTAGAATCAGGACCAGGGGTCAGGGAGTAGACCAGATGTCTGTATTGAAGAGGCATCTGCAAACATGCTGGGCATGCTCTCCTCTCAAAGCCTTGTTCCAGAAATTCCCTCCATCTGGAATGGTCTTTGCACAGATTTCTCTCTGATTGACTCCAGGCTTTGCTCTAATTTCATCTCTCAGTGAAGTCCATGTTGACTGATCCATTTAATATACAACCTGCCCCTACCCCCCTCCTCCCATTTCCCCTTCCCTGCTCCTTCCCCCCAGAATCCATGTGACCTTTAACCTACTACATAACTTATTTATGTATTAAGCTTACCGTTTATTATCTATCTCTCCCATCTAGAATGCAGCTCCTCGACCAGTATCTGTTCAGTGAACAGGAGGGACTCTGAGCCAAAGCTTGTCTCTGGCAGGTAGGGGCCATTCTCTCCCCATGACCTCTCACAGGGCAAGAAATAATGTGCAACTGATGGAAATATACTAGGTCTGTCAAAGGGACATGGAACCAATCCATTCCATTTGTCTGGGACAATAAAAATATGGCCAATTTACCAAGAGAAGAGGAAAAAGCACCCCTGCCATGCATAGGTGATGTGCCCCTCTCCTTATGCCTGTGAGGTTGGTACCATCACTACCCCCTTTTTAAAGATGAGAACACTGATGACTCACCCAGGGACTTGTAGCTTGTAAATTGAGGTTGCTGCTCAGGCTGTGCCAACTCCAGAGGTCTCTGCTCTACTGTCTCCAGTTCAGTGTCACTGCCCTCTCCAGAGTGTCAGGGAGCTGTGTGCTCCCAGGAAAGTGACATGATGTTTTGCCGGGGTACACATGACCCCCACCCCTATGCTTTAAGGCCATCTGTGAGGGGTGGGGAGGGGGAACGGAAGCAAGGACAGCAACGGGTGATGCTGGGAGCCATCAGCGGGCTGCTGTGCACCGGCCAGCCCTCAGCCCCTCGAGCAGGTGCACACGTCTGGGTCGAGCGGCTTGGAGTCACACCTTCGAATTTTAGGGCTTCTCCGTGTCCTGATTCTGCAGAAGGGGGTTGCTTGCTGTGTTCTCGGAGGCTAATATTTCAGGGCAGCTTGTTGAAATTGGGTCCCCATCTGAGCAGGCTTTTGTGGCCAGGACACAGTGGCCAAATTTGCCAGCAAAGCCCTGGGTCCAAAGGTCATCACCTGGCTCTTCACAGTTTGCAGCATCGCGCGTGTGGCTGGGGCTCGACGCCAGGATGCTGCCCCGGTGCCCAGGCTGGTGGGTGCTCTGGAGGTCAGCCACACAGGCAGTCGGGTCCCTGCTGCTCTGGTCCCAGGCTGGCATCGGGCATTCCCCAGGGACCTGTCACAGGCAGTACAGAAAGGTCTGACGACGGGAGGTCCCGTTCCAGCAGATCTTCCCCATGTCAGTCAGATGTCCATTGCAGCCAAGATGCTGGGCTTCTGCTGAGAATGGAGTTGACGTCGTCAGTTTGAACTCATCTCTTTGGGGCTTGGGGACCATGTGAAATGACCACGCACAATTGGCCACAATCACTGTCACCTAGACCAGCTGCTCTTCTTTCCCTGAGTCCAGGAGGATCGGCGGGGGCGGGGGGAGTCCTGCTTTACCCACCAGGCACAGCCTCCCTCAGGCAGAGTGGTACAGAAGCAACATCATTAAGGCCTGCTGTGTGCCAGGCTCTGGGACACGGAGCTAGAACAGTCTCTGCCCTCCAGGTGCTCATGGTCTAGAGGACGACCTAGCTAGGTGAACACCTATTTCACGCAACTCAGAGTTGAACAAACCGGAACATTTTTGAACCAGCTCTGTGCTTGTAGCTGAGAATCCAGTGGCAAGCAAGGTAGACACAGGCTCACATTCTCATGCACTGAATAACCCAGATGTCAGCTCTGGGGGGGTGGGGCCCAGGGAGAGATGGGGGCGCAGGGGAGGGTCACCTTCTGCCCACGTGGGGAGTTGGCAGAGGTCCATGGAAGAAGTGGCATCTCGGCTTAGGACCTAGTCATTTAACAGCTGGGGGAGGGGGAGGGCGAGGGAGGAATAGTGTTTCCAATAGAAGGTATAGCATGTGTGAAGCCCCAAGGCCAGAAAGTTCAGGATAACTGGAGATTAGTGGGCAAGGGAGGGAGGGGCGAGCGATGCTGGGGAGGTAATGGAGGGACAGGTTGTAGGGAAGGGAGAAGTGTAGAGGTGCGTGGAGGGTATGGAAAAGGTGAGTGAGGTTTCTGGAGGGTGGTCAGTGTGGCATCTGGCAGGTGTATTCAGGCTGGATGTTGGGGGCTGCGAGGACTGGTTGGTAACTGGGGCCGTGGAGGGGGTGCTCACCTCCGGGGAGAGGGTGAAGCAGAGAGGAGGGCCAGGACCCAGCCACAGGATTACCGCAGATGAAGCTGGGCAGGTGCACGGAGGGAGGACGACCCAGAGGCAAGCAGGCCCAGCGAGGAGCTCTTCCTGCGAGGCTGAGGGGAGAGGGCTCTGTGGAGGGGGTGGTCCGCACGGTGGAATTCACCAGACAGGTTAGGGCCAGAGAGCTAGGGAGAGTCTCTTGGAGTTAAGGAGGGTGGGGAGGGACAGTGGGAGGCGGTGGGGTGGGAGGTGAGGAGGGGGAGTTGTGGGGGGAGGGGCAGACAGCTCTCACAGGAGGCCAACCCAGAAGGGCAGAGAGCCCCAGCGGGGGTGGGGTGGGGTGGGGAGGTCAAGAGCGGAGGGCTCTGGGATTGGCCTTGGGGAGAAGGATGGAGGTGGGCCAGTCGTGGCAGAGGGTCGGGGCAGATGCTGGAGGGTGAAGGAGGTTTGCTGCAGCTCTCTGGGGGCTGGTGGCGGGGCCGGGCGAGCAACGGAGAATCGCCGGTCCCAGCTCAGGCTGTGAGGCTGCTGCAGGGACACGGGCATCATGTGCCGCTTGGATTCCTCTCGTGGAGGTAATGTAGGTAAAGGCAGGGGCAGGCTTGGGTTCTGGTCCCAGCTGTACCTCTGACCTTGGGTGACCTTGGGCAGCTTGCTCTCTCTCCGGGGGCCTCGGTTTTCTTATCTGTGTAATGAGGAGGCCAGACTAGAAAAGCAATAAAGCCCCCTAGAGACCTGGGATTAAATTTAAGGCCACGGTTTGAAGATTGTATTTATTTCACTCCTGATTAGCATAGGAGAGGAGGAAATGAGAAGTTAATATTGAGGCATGCCTGAAATGTGAACTTAAGAAGTGGGAATTTTATTACTACTTGGGGATTTTGCATTGGGTTCTTTTCCACAGAATTTAGGTTTGTAGGTTAATTATAAAAACGTTTTCAGGAAAAAAAAAACCCTCCTGATTTTTCATGGTTGATTTATGTACTTGCTGAATTCCCTTGTCTAATTCTCTTCTGTCCATTGGATGGAGGCATCTAGACTATTTCAAGGCTCTTTGGCATCAGCAGCTGACAGGGGCCAAGGTGCAGCAAGCAGGTGAAGGTGTTCGGTTTTGTTACGTGTTGGCAGCTCTGATGAAATCATCTATTTCTTCACTGGTTTGTTCTTACATTCATCAACAAACCTTTAGTGAAAAGACGGATGAATGAACACATGTGGGGATTGAGAAAGAGGGTAGAGAGACCATTTAATAATTTCATTTAACTCTGCTCTCTTGACCTCTGCCTGGTATAATGAAACATTATGGAAATTGAAAATAAGCCATTTATAACATCCACCAGGGGGAAAGCGCAAAGAGAAAGCAAGTGGGTTATGAGTGCCATTAGCTATGTGCTGAAACTGACCTTGGAATTAACACCCAATGCAAGGGATTTGAGAAATCGGGTAGGGTCATTGTTTTCTCTCATGAAACAAGTCCCACTAAGTCACATGGCAATAGGTAATACATCCTAATGAAAGGAAGCATGTTGAAGAAAAAAAATAATATTTCTATTCCTTAAGACTCCATTTTACAGGTTGAGAGAGCACCAGGGAGCCTGGGAGCTCCTCCTATGTCTGCCATATCCCCTGAGTCTTGGCCAAAGTCATCAACCGTCTCCCTAACCCCACGCTTTTTTCCTAGATGAGAGAAGAAAGTTCTTTCAGAGCATCTGTACTTCCGTGCAATCTGTGGAGACACGGCTCCATCTCCTTCTCTCCCTATCTTTGGGACACTTGTCTTTTCTCCTTCTGATTCCAGATGTTTTTGAAGCAGGTCAATTTCATCTTTCCGGGGTAACTTGTTCTGGAGTCTCCTGAGCAGCTCCAAGTGGACTGGCAGCCCTCTGGGCATCTGTACTGTGTGTCCTCCAGACAACTCCACGGTCCCAGGGGATTCCTTTGCTTCCCTATTTAAAAATAAACCAAAGCATTATATGCAAACAAAAAAGCACACAGAGCATAAGTACATACATATCTTGATGAATTATCACAAAGTACACATGCCATTGTCAAGAAATAGAACTTGACTAGTGCTCTAGAAGCATCCCTTACATCTTTCCTAGTTACCATTCCTATCCTGCTCTCCAGAGGCGACCACTATCCTGACTTCTAATAACACAACTTAGTTTTGCTGTTTTTCACCTTCATATAAACTGAATTATATTCTTGTAGAAGAAAATGTATTTTGCTCTCGTTGGATGGAGTATTCTATAAATGTCAGGTAGATCCCACTGACCACTTAGGTCATCTATACTCTTACTGATTTTCTGCCTTTTGTATCTATCATTTACTGATTGGAAGTGTTGAGGTCTCCAGCTACAACAGTTGATGTATTTACTTCTCCTTGCATTTCTGTAAATTTTTGCTTCATGTACTTTGATGCTCTGTTATTAGGGGTATACATGTTAGGGATTTTTATGTCTTCTTGGCAAATTCACCTCTTTCTCATTATGTAATGGCCTTCTTTATCCCTGATAATCCTCCTTATTTTGAAGTCTGCTGCTTTGTCTGAAATTAGCATAGCGTTCCAGCTTCCTTTTGATTAGTGTTAGCATGCTGTATCTGTGTTCCCAATCTATTTCCGGGAAGCAATGATCCCTGTTAACTAGAACCCCCACCATTTCCCTGGTAGGCGATACAGGGATGTTGGAGGGTGCTGTATTGGGGGAAATGCCCTTCCCCCAGCTGGGATAACCCTGACAATCTTCTTTCTTGGAGAATTGGCATTTGTTATGGAGAATGCTTGGGGCATATTATATGTGATTACCTTCCCTCCTCCTGCCAGAACCATGGCATGGATCTTTTTTGATTCTTCATTGTGAGAATTGGTGTGGTTCCTGGAAGTAAAGCACTGCTCCCCTTCCCCCGCAAGTGTGAAAGCCCACCAATCCTGTAGCCCCAAGAATTTTTCTCTTTTAGGCTAGTCCACAGTCAGCCTCTAGCAACTTGTCAAAATGACCACTTAAATGTCTCTACCAGTTTATGACTCTAGTTGGTGACTTTTGCTCTCTAGGTAGGATCTTGGCTGTGATTCTAGATGTACCTTGTCTCTCCCAATTTAGGGGTGATGGTTTGTCCTGCAACACCGGTCTCTGATGAGTCCAAGAAAAGTCATTGTTTTCAGTTTTCCAGATCTTTCATGTTGTAAGAATGGTGGGTGACTACTTCCAAGCTATTTACATGTTGGAGCTAAGCCTGGAAGTCTGAAGTTTACTCTTTGATCATATCTTGGGTTGGGTTTCATGCCTGTTTTCATAGATATTTTTTCTCTTCTTTTAGTGGAACAAATCTTCCAATAACTTCTTGAGGTATGTGGAAGGTAAATACTTTGACACCTTGAATAACTAACACTATCTTCGTTATAACCTCACACTTAGTTAGTAGTTTGGTTTGGTACAGAATTCTGGTTTTGAAATTGTTTCCTCCCAGATTTTTGAAGACCTTGCTGCATTATAGTCTAGCATCCGGGGTTACTCTTGAGAATCAAAATCATTCTGACTTCTGATCCTTTGTATGAGACCTATTTTTATCTCCCTGATGGCTTGTAGGATTTTCTTTTTGTCCTCTATATCCTTAAATTTCATGCTGCCTGACTTGGGGTGAGTCTATTTTCATCTATCATGCCAGGCATTCAGTGAGTCCTAGGCTAGAAACTCATGTCTCTCGGGTCTCAGAAATGTTCTTAAATTATATCTTGATGATTTTCTTTTCTCTGTTTCCCTTGATTTCTTTCTCGCGCTCTGGAACTCTCTTTTCAAATGTTGGACTTGTTGAACTAAGCCTTTGGGTTTTGCTCTGTTTCCTCTATTGTATCTTCTGATCTTTCTCATGAGAGGTGTTGATTGGTAGAAGGTATGGATGGAGCAATGACAAGGCCCCCTCAGACACGGAAGAGCAGGGGGTGGGAAAGAGTGGAAGGATCAGGAGCAGGGGCTCTTTTCATGATGTGGTGTTCTGATGCGGAACCCAGAGATGTCTGCGAACTCCAGTTTGAATCTGGCTGTTAGGGCTTACATTATGTCCTCCAAGGAAATTGTGTTGAAGTCCTAACCCACAAGTACCTCAAATTGTGACCTTTAGAAATACGGTCCTTGTAGAATGTCATTGGTTAAGACAAGGCCATATTGGAGTAGAGAGAGTCCCTAAGCCAATACCACTGGTGTGTCTATAAGAAGGCCATGTAAAGACAGAGATGCAGGGAGAAAGCCACATGAAGATGGAGCCAGTGGTGCATCTATAAGCTATCGGATGCTAGCGTTGCTGGCCGTCACCAGAAGCTAGGAGAGAGGCGGGGGGGCAGTTTATCCCCCAAAGCCCTCAGAGGGAACCAGGCTCACCCGCACTTTGATTTCAGACTTCCAGCTTCCAGAACTGCATTGTTTGAAGCTCTGTGGTGTGTGGTACTTGTTATGGCAGAGTCCTAGCAAGCTAATACATTGTCCTCCTATGTCATCAGGAAGGCACGTTTGTCCAGGTAGAGGAGAGATGATAGTTTTTAGTCCTTTCAATAGAGTTTGTTATCTTGGTTTAGCCTTTTCTTTTCAGACTTAGGGCACGTGGCTTGCTTTGGAACCCCTGCCCAGACCTGACAGATGTCAAGGGCTAGCCGCCTTCTTGGCACCACCCAGTTCTGGTTTAGGATTTAACTCTATCCTCCTCGCCCAGCCACTCACCACCCATCCCACGCTTCCAGTCCCTGGCATTTCCCCAACTGTGCTCCTTGTGGGTCTGTACCAGCACAGTCCAATAGAATTTTCTACGATGATGGAATTGTTTTTTATCTCTGCTGTTCAGTAAGAAAGCCACTAGCCATATGCAACTATGGAGTACTTGAGATGTGGCTAGCGCAAACGACAGACTACATTTTAGAATTTATTTAATAAAAAGGCAATGTAGCACATGTGACTTGGCTACCGTATTGGCTAGCACAGATCTACACTGTAAAACAACACAAAAAAAGTTTCTGTTTTCAAGGTAATTAGGGAGGTAATGAAAGTAAAGGCATGTGTTCCATCTGCTATCTTTACCCTAATGTCTCTTGCAAGTCTTAAATTTTATTTCAAAGAGATCTTAGAGCTAAACCAGCAATAGCGAATTAAAAAAAAAAACAAAATAAAGTTCTGGCCCCATGTAGTAGATGAGCTCTGTGATAGGGTTCTATGTGTAAGAGGAGGCTTTGTGGTGGTTCTTCTGTCACAGGTGAGAGCCTGGGCAGGTAGGAAGGGGAGGGGCTGCCTGTGTCCAGAACGGATGTGGGACCCCTGCCTCCAGGCCTGTTCTTGCTGCAGCCCACCTTTCCTCCTTACTCATGGCTCATTGGCCAACTGGCGTCATCTGCGGTGGTTCTGCCTCCTGTCAGGTCAGATATGCCTGAAGCTTCCAGAGACTTCACCAGGCACACCTTTGTGATTCCCAGATATTTAAGTTGGCCTCCCAGACCCCGCGACCACTGGGCTGCTGGAAGACAGATTGGGCTGGTAAAAATATGTGTATGTGTGTTCCCACAAAACCTGAGAAAATCACACCTCCACTTTGACAAAAAAATCTGTTTGTGCTGCTCCAATAATCACTTCCTAACTGGTGGGAAAGCAGGCCATATGTCTGCAAAGTGGCTAGCAGAGGAGATGGTCTCCTTCCATTGCACCTTGCGAAATGCCTTGTTCTAGCTCATCAGCTCCGAAATCAAAAGACACCAAGCCACGTGCTTCTGCTTCCAAACAGTAACCTCTGTGCAAACTGCTCTTGCAGACGGAGGGCAGAGGGACTTGGAAGCAGCCCCCCACAGGTCGTGACGTGCATGTGCTTGGGGAGGAAGCAACCAACAGGAGGTTTAAGTTTAGAAGTTCAGTGTTGGGTGAGGGGAAATGCCGGCCCCTAGAGAGTGGAAAGCAGGAAGGTTCCGTCCGCAGAAAGCGGGGTTTGATTTATTGGGGAGACCTGCAGGCCCTCCTGCAGACTGTGGCATCTAACTCTGGCAAGCTCCTTACGCTAAGCTCAGCTCCCACTGTTTGCGATATTCCCTTAGGCTCCCACGGTGTCAGGTGGAGGGTGAGCCATCGGCAAGCCTCCCACCTCCTTCACTCCCGGCCCTCGGGCCTTGTTGAGGCTGTGGCTCAAGCATTCAGCCCTGGAGGTGGTCACTGTTCTAGGGAGGCTAGTGCATACCGTAGAAAAGCAGTAACGCCGAGGACTTTTCTCCTCTGAGCCCCTTCCCCAAGAGTCAACTAGAGCTATTATTCTAGCTGTGACCTTAGGTCGATCCCAAACGTTATGTTTTGATTTTCTCACCCGGGGCTCCAAAAGGTAGTGTGAGAAGAAATCAAGTTTAAGAGATGCAAAAAATACTTAAAAAAAAGTTTTTATTTATTTATTTATTTATTTGAAAGAGAGAGAAACAGAGATAGTGAGAGAGGGCATGAGCAGGGGCCAGGGAGAGGGAGAAGCCCACTCCCCGCTGAGCAGGGAACCTGATGCAGGTTTTGATCCCGGGACCCCGGGATCCTGACCCGAGCCAAAGGCAGATGCTTAAGCAACAGAGCCACCCAGGCGCCCCACAAAAAAGCTTCTAAGAAATTGAGGCGCCTGGGTGGCTCAGTCTGTTGAACATCCAACTCTTGATTTTGGCTCCGGTTGTGATCCCAGGCCTGGGGCATCTGCTTGAGATTCTTTCTCTCTGCCCCTCTCCCTGCTTGCGTGCTCTCTCAAAATAAATAAATAAATCTTTAAAAAATATTTTAAAAAACGTATTGATTTTTGTGCCCATTTCAGTTTTATTTAAAAAAATTTATGTGTTCTATAAATAAACAGCTACCTGTTCACTATGTGAACTGCTTCTCTTTTTTAGGAAAAACATTGATGTCCTTTGTGCTCTGAATTTATTGATTATTTGAAAGATCTGGGAAGTGAAGCTTACCTCTTGGAGTCCTCATTATCCAGCAGGAGGGGGTTTATCAAAGAATGCTAGGGACTGAAGCCCTGTGTCCGCCCCCCTCCCCTATTCACATGTTGAAGTCCTAATCGTCCATGGGATGGTATCTGGAGGTGGGGCCTTTGGGAGCTGATTAGGTTGTGAGGGTGGCGCCCCCATGAATGGGGTCAGTACCTTTATAAAAAGAGACACAGTGAGGTGATCTCTGCTGCACCCCATGAGGACAGGGCAAGGAAGCGGCATCTGTAAGGCGGGAAGAGGGCCTTCACCGGCACCCAGCTCTGCTGGGGCCCTGGTCTCTCCCAGCCCCCAGAACTCTGGCAGACGGATGTTCCGTTGGGCTGTCTTATCGGCCGTGTCCTGTTACACAACAGCTCGGGCTGAGATGAAGAGCATGGCCTGTAATCACCCAAGCCGGTAGCGTGGCCCAGTGCATGTGACGTAAGTATTCACTTGGTCCCGGGGTCCTGCTCGGACACCTTTTGCTACTGCCATCCCGGGAGTGCCCGTGGAGACCCACGAGTCCGCTCTCCTGACCACTTCCGATGCGTGATGATGCTCTTGCTCACGCGAGGAACACAGGGCATTCAGTCGGACACTCACCGTGCTGGCAGCAGCAGCAGCTAAGGAAAGCGAGACCAAGGAGAGACACCGTTATTCCAGAACCTGGACGTGACGCTTTCACGCAGAGATTAGGCCTGGACCCCAAGGGCCCTGCCTCCAAGGGATCTTTCCCGATCTCTTCCAGCTGGAAGTAATCTCCCTTTGGAAGCCCCTCGTGCATTATCTGCTGCTCTTGGGGGCACTTATTCCTGTCTCTCTGCCTCCAGAGAGTTATTTCTGAACCTGCCTTATCTCACCGCTAGGACACTAGCGCCTCAAGGGCGGGGGCTGTGGGAAACACCTGCTATCTCCCTGTGCGGGGGTTAGCCGCCGGCTCAATCTCACTCTGTCCCTGGATCTCGGGCTGAGCAGTTTCTGGCACCTGCTGGCGCCCTGGGGAGGGGGCAGCGTCTGCAGCCAGCCGCCGCCTGGGGCACCAAAAGCCCCCTGGAGGACGTGCCCTGGGGCGGTCCTGGGGGTCTGTTGGTTCCCTTCACTGCTCCTGCCACGCTCTGTCCTGCCCGCTTCGTGTTCAGTGTCTTTCCATCAAGGACACCTCTCTTGGCTCCCTCTTGTCCTGGCTGATGGCCATTCTTCCACCCTCTTCTTCAGCTCTCAGCATCCTCTGCCCGTGGCACACCACGCACGCCCAGATGCTCTCTTTCCTTCTGCAGGACGTCAGCTACCACCTGGAGCCGACACCCCTCCAGCCTGCTGCTGTGGTTCTAGCCTTTCCCTTGATGTTGTTTCACATTCACATTGCTGGTGGTTATCTGCTTCTTGCCAGAAGCTCCCCAAACACTCATGTCTCGGATACAGGCGAAGACCTAGCGTCTAGCATCTCCTGCCGGAATTAGGAGTTAGCAGCACCACCTTCCCCTGGCTGCCCACGAACTCATCCTGGGCTTGCCTCTGTCCCTGGCGCCATTCAGCGACCAGTGCTCTGATCCCCGCCGCTCCCCGGCACGGTCAGGTGGGCTCTGCTGTGTAACAAAGATCCCCGAGATCTCAGTGGCTTACTATAGTAAACATGTGTTTCTTGCCTGCATGCAGTCTGGCGTGGCTTGGGCCTGGCTCCCAGCAGCTCTTCTCTAGGTAGCCTGTCAGGGGTGGTTCCAGCTGAAGCCATGCCACCCGGAGCCCACGCCTTCTCGGATTGCTGCAAGAGCAGACCAGAGGATCCTGCAAGAAGCCTAGAAGAGGCTTACGTCACCTCTGCCCCATCCCACTGACCAGAACTCAGTTGCATGGCCACCGGGCCACCTGCCTTGTGTGCTCTGGGGGAGGAAATGAGCTGGTGTCCCTGGCCTCACCTCTGCCGTGCCTGCCACCCTTCTGCCCCTGCTGCCTCCCTCACAGCCACATCTCAGCCCCTGCCGTCTCTACCTGGACCTGTGGGTGCAGTCCCTTTCCTTTGATGGGCTTCCTCAGAGCCGTGGGAGCGTCTTTCTCTTCTGCGGACCCCACCACTTCCTGCTTAAAATTTTATAGAGGTGCGACTCCCGTGCTCTGGGGATTCTGTCCATTCTCTACTTGAACAACGACAGGAGGCCTTTGGTGGCTGGCCCCTCTGAGCCTCTCCACTCTCATTTCCCACCACCCTCCTCAACTCCAGAGGCCACCAGCTCCTTGTGGTTCCCCAAATAGTGTGATATTCTCTCCCCTGACTTCGCCTACAGGTGGTCTCTCTTCCAGAACATAGCCCCTGATCTGCACGCCAGAGCCAGCTCCGTGCGGCCAAGACAGAGGCTCTGTTCTCTGGGCTTCCAAAGCCCTTTATTAGAACACGTGCTGCGTCTTCTTGTAATTGCTTCTCTGGGAGTCTGACTCGACCCGCCGACTGAAGGTGAGCAGGGCTTCTGTGCGCCGATCACTGTGCTAAGAAGAGCTTTACAGGTTTGAACTCCTTGGGTCCTCACAGCCACCCTTTGAGAGAGGTACTACTGTGAGTTCTCTTTAAAAACATAATGGAGAAACTGAGGCACAGGGAGGTTAGGGAACTTGCCCAAGCTCGCGCAGCCAGCAAGTGTTGGAGGCGGGTTGGTCTCTAGCCCACGTGTGTGGCCTCTGTCACCAACCACGCTCTGTGAGGCGTCTTCCTCATGTCCGCCTCTTTGTCCACAGAACACTGGTCATTAACGTTCTGTCAGATGCACATGTGGGAGAGTTCCGTTTTCTGGTTTTCTTCAACCTTCTCCTCTGCCTGCCTCCACATTTCCCTCTGAAATCTCCCTAGTCTTCACTTCTTGCTCCGTTTCTGAGCTTAAGAGGTAAGAAAATAAACCTCTGAGACTCTGACTGTATTTTGTTCAACACCTGAATGATCTTGTCCTAACAGTGGACACCCCTCCCCTTAGACAGTCATTCCAGGGATGTCCTCGCTGCCTGGAACGTTCCGGATGGCTTCTTTGAGAACCGACTGCAGAGACAGCTTGCCAGTCACACAGAAGAGCCATTTCTGTGACTTCACTATCACCGTCTGCGCCATGCAAGCAACACCTCAGGGATTCTCCTGAATAGATGTGACTAATTCAGCGTGCTTCACCCAACATATCGTTAATTTCAGTAAGTGTGCAAAAGTGATGTACTTTAAAATTCCCATTCCCTAAACGGCTGCCTTGTCATGGGGAAGCAGAGAAGGGCACTGTATTCGCGTCCTGGGGCTGCCATAACAAAGACTAGCTGGTTAAAACAACAGGAATTTGTTTCTCACGGCTCTGGAGGCCAGAAGTCCAAGATCGAGGTGTTGGCAGGGCTGGCTGTCCCGAGGCCTTGCTCCTTGGCTTGCAGACGGCCACCTTCTCTCTGTGTCTTTACTTGGTCCTCCCTCTGTGTCTGTGTCCTAATCTCCTTTTAAGGACACCAGTCATGCTGGATGAAGGCCCACCCATACGACCTCATTTTACCTTAATGGCCTTTTTGAGGGCCCTGTCTCCAAATACAGGCACATTCGGAGGTACTGGGGGTTAGGACTCAACCTGTGAGGGTTGGGGTGATGCACTGCAGCCCACAACAGGCAATGAAGCCCCTGCCGCTCTTGGCTGTGTCCAGCACCTCCGGGACCTTGGACCGGTCCCCGCTTCCCAGGTTTCCGTTTCCTTATCACCAGCATAGGCAGTCAGACTAGATCACCCTGGGTCTTCAGAGCTTCAGGGCTCTGTGAGAACCAGTAACAGCATCGTGTTGGGTTGATACATTGCTGCTGGGCCTCGGGCAACACTAGGGCTCTGCATTCAAGGCCACCGGTCCCTGGTGCACTCTGGTTTCTCAGCATTTGGCCGCAAACTTTATTATCTCTGTCGGCAAGCTAAGCATTTCTCCTGGGCTCTGAAAGCTATAAGAGCATCTCAGCTGGAAACATCCTCAATGAAACACTGTTTGGTCTTTTCCCGTCTGTTGTGTCCTGAGGTGGGAGCTCCTGGTCATGCACTGAAGGAAGGAGGGAAGATGTCTGGGGCCTTCTAAGCAGAACAAGGGCACTTTCTATTCAGGGCAGCTCCATAGACATGCACTGTTAAAGATCAAAGCCAAAGCAAACCAACCAGTGAATGAAAACAGCAGGGACAGCCAAGCCCTTCTTGTGGGCGCTGAGGCAGACCCACTCAATCACAGTTGGCTTTGGCCAGCTTGGAGCCCGTCCCTAACTTCCCAGGTCCCTGGAGTCAGCTGGGGTGGGCAGTGCTTCAAGAACAAGCCTGAAGCTTGCAGCCTATTCTTTGTTGAGCGCTGATGTGGCAGACAACTGTGGTGCGCCCAGCCCCGGTCCTGCCTCCTCGGGTGGTGGCCGTGTGGGACCAGCTGCCTCCCTCTGCAGGGGGCTGAAGGGAAGAGAAGCAGGTACTGGGGCTCTCTGAGCAGGACCGGATTCTCCTACCTTGAGTGGGATCTTTGTCCTTCTTTTCACTTGAAGAAGCTGGTCTTCAAACCTAGCTTCCTCATATTTATGCAAGTCATCTAACTTTCCAGATTCTGTTTCCTTCACACGACACTGCAACCCAGAGGCGCAGGAGAGCTGTCCTGAGGGACAAGAGAGATTCTTGAGCGCTCAGAGCCAGCGCCCAGGACACGGCAGCTATCTGTTTATTTATTTTGAGTGCGCCTCTGTTGATTTGGGAGAAGATTGTGTGAGTCTGGACATTGGGGTGCAATTTCCCATTGGGAATGCTGTGTGTAGCTACCCCTGAGCTCCGTACGGTCCGGACACGGCACTTGACGGGGCACACAGCCCATGATGCACGTTGTCCCTCCAACCCCTCCGTCACGCTGTGAGGTCAGTGCTGCTTCTCTCCCTTTACTGGAGAGATACTGGAGAGACAGAGGTGAAGGCCAGCCCTGTCCAAGGTCATGCAGGTGACAAGAGGACACGGGAAGAGCCTGGTCTGGCCCCCTCGTGCTGCTCTGAGCTTCTGGACCCTGGGGCCCAGGCTCGTTTCACGCTCTTAGTGCTCACGACAGTCCTACAGAAACCCTGCCTGCCGCCCTGCACCAGCCGTCGCGGAAGCCCTGAGGGCCTCGGTTTATCTGAGTGGGCCAGTGTGTGATCCTTATGGACCCGCTGTGCAGGGCTCTCAAGTGACGGCCAAAATGTGGCTTTATTGAGGTTCTTCTTTACCACAGGAGTGAGACCATGTTTGCATAATCTGCCTAAAAGAAACTTCTTAAAAACTGAGCCTCATTGTTACCCAAGCAGGCCAAATTATTTGATGCTCTCGCCTATTTTCAAAATGTGCCAAGGTCCAATATCTTTCTCCTATTGTAGGAGATGGGAAAGTGACCCCGAGGTGTAAAATTCCGGTTTATGTGGAGTTGACCAAGGCACCGGGCCCAAGAAGTCTGCCTGGGCTTCTTTTTGCGCTGGCACAGACACACAGGTCTAATGGCCTGGGATGGGCCTTCGTGGGGGAGGAGTGGTAGCTTCTTTCTCCGCAGACTTCTCTCTCTCTCTCTCTCTCTCGACTGCATACCAAAGTTATCATATCAGTAGGGAATTCTGTGTGTGGTTTTGTCACAAGGAGAGGCAATCAGGGGTATTTGTCCCTTGATCTTCCCTACAGAGGTGGGTCCCTTCCCAGGACAAAGGGCAGGTAAACAGAAGCTCCAAAATGCATGTGACCTTGCAGTGTCCAGTTTAGGGCTTCTGCTGGGGTGGTGACACACCTGGGGGAGGCGTGGCAGAGTTAGTGGGTCAATGACCCCATCACTATGAGAGAAGGGGGCACACTTGGATCCTGAAATGTTGGCAGGCTCAAAGTACCCAGCCCAAGCCTGCAGGCCAAGAATGTTCCTTGAAATAGTTCTGGAAGTGTGGGCTGTCTATAACTTACAGGTGGTAGGGAAGGAGAAAGTGGCCAGTGGTAGGCATAGTCGAGTAGGAGAACACCGAATTTGGATTCAGACACATCTAGATTAGATTCTTGCTCCGAATCTACCTGGAAGACTGTAGACAAGTTATTCAGTCTCTCAGTGTTTCCCGATGTTGAATGAAGATGATAACTCTGGCCTCAAAGTGACGGTGAGGGGATTTGATGACATGTTATCTGTAAAGTGCCTGGCTCATTGCAGATGCACCATAATGGTGTTTCCTGCAGGCTGCACCGCCACTCACTAGCTGGTGACCTCGTGCAGCCTGATGAAGCTGCTCAGCCTCGGCCTCTTTGCCTGGGAGATGGGGAGAGCAAGACCAGCCTCACAGGGGTTTCTCGAGGCTGACATGCCATTGTGGATGTAGAGAAAAGATCAGCATAAAGCATGAGATGCCGTCCGTGTCTGAAGGCGATTTCCAGGAGCTCTGAGGCTGGGAAGCAGGATGAGGCTTCGGGAAGCCTGCGGGGAGATGGGGAGGACCAGGGAGGACATAAGAGGTGACTATGGAGACAAGTGGCCTTTGGCGAAACGCGGTCCCGAGCTGGTTCTGGCTTCTACCCCCGGGGGCACCCTCCTTCCCGCAGACGTCATTGTTGCCTTCTCCGGGCCAGGCCCTGTACTCCAGGTCCGACAGCCAGTGACTTTGTCTCGGCCTGATGCGGACAGTTTAACCCAGTCCAGGGGATGGCAGGGTGGGCTCCCGGTTCCCGTCCATTCGTCCAGCTCTGTGCTTAGACAGCTTAGCCACTTCCTCCAGGTGAGGACCCTCCGACCCCTTGCCTGACCCCAGCACACGGCCCGAACCTCGGCCCCTGCCCCTCACTCACCTTCCTGCCATGTTCCAGACCCCGTGGTGACTGCTCTTGGGCCTCTTCTTGCCTTGCCTTGGGTTCCAGTGTCCCTATCGGCTGCCGAGGGCCAGGCCAGCTTGACCCTCTGCCCTAGCCCTTGGGGCTCGCTCTTCGGAGGCTTTTCCTGCAACCTCCCATCCTAACGGCCTCTGCAGATCACCTCCACTGCTGTCCATCTCGGCGCTGTGCTACCCGAAGGTGCTTTGGGAGGGTGTGATTACTCTCAGTCAGTCATGACACTGGCGTGAGGTGTCTTTGGAAAGGGCCCCAGGAGTGGCAGATTTTCCTGGCTGGTGTCCTCAGGGCTCCTGGCAGCACCCCCCCCAACTTTGTGCCGCAGCACAGAGTCACAGCGCTGATAGTTGGGGGCTCAGAGTTACAGCGCTGATAGTTGGGAGCACAGAGTCACAGCGCTGATAGTTGGGAGCTCAGAGTCACAGCGCTGATAGTTGGGAGCTCAGAGTCACAGCGCTGATAGTTGGGAGCTCAGAGTCACAGCGCTGATAGTTGGGAGCACAGAGTCACAGCGCTGATAGTTGGGGGGACTGAGAGGGAAGCTCCGTCCTCCTCGCTTCGCTGTCTGGGTGCTCCCTGCCCTGGGCTGCCGGCCCCCCGAGCGCCTCCTGCTGCCACTCTCCACCCGCTGCCCAGGCCCGCGCCCCCAGACCCACGAGGCATCTCCTGTGAACACTCCAAGATGAAGTGGGGCCTGGTCTACGGCCCGCCGTGCCTCAGTTTTCCTCCAGAGGTGTGTGACGCTGCGTCAGGACCCGCGTGGAATGAGTGGTTTTTGGCTGGCAGTCAGATGAGTTTAAGAATGATGGCAATTTTTCTTTACAAGAAATAAAAGAAAAGACTGTCTTGCTAAATCAACAAAGCTGCTTATATTGCTGTTCATTTGGCCAGGCAGCTCCTCATTGACTTGTAATGGGTTTTGGCTCTGCCAAACCCATTTTTCACTGCCATCAAGACAGTTTATCATTGAAAGTGTTCAGCATGTCCAAGGTCAGGTTGAGGAGCTTGCCATCAGCAGGCAGGGAGGGTGGAGGGGATCAGGACAGCAGGGACCTTGGGAGTCTCAGATCCCAGCCCTTTGACAGATGAGTGCATTGAGGCCCCAGCCCCAGGAGAAGAGACTTGCCAGGGTCCCAGTTGATGCTGTCTGGGGCAGGGCAGGAACCCCAGCCAAAGGACTTGGCCCATTGGTGGACCCCTCACGAATGTCCTTTATGAATGATTCTTATGCAAGATGCAGTCGCTGGTGGCCCCTCCTCAGGAAACATGGAGAGGATCCCACCTTGGCATCTGCCAGGACAGAGGAGGAACGTGGGGAACCTCGGTCACAGCCAGGCTCGTCAACCTGGATGTCTGCAACGGGGAATTTCCCTCTCAAGCAAACAAACAAAACCGAGAAAGATTGGCTTTGAACTCTATGGGGCATCTGTAGGGCATTGCTCATCACAGTGCTGGTGAGGAAGTGGTATTTAGTATTTTGTTTGTGGGCAACACAGAATTTCAGCGTCTGGCTCCGCGAGGGAGATGCAGGCTAGAGTCTGGCGTAGCTCAATCCGTCCTCCCTGGTTTCATCTGCTCTTGGCGTCCCTGAACCGATGGCCCAGCTGGTTGACGTGTTCATACAGGAAGGACTTTCATGGGAACGAGGGGAGACTTATTCTACCTGCCGCTTCAGAGCAGAAGGCTCGATCCTCTGTGGGAAGTCACAGCAAGTCACTTTCAGCCCAGACCAAGAGTCCCGTCAGTTGGTCGGTTAGCACCGCCCCGGAGCAGGGAAGGCTGCCTTGTGGGGTGCTGGGTGGGCTCCTTCCAACTGGGTGTCGCCACAGGGATGGCAGGATCATCTGCTGGGACCAGGGCTGCTGTCGGGGGTGGCAGGCTGGACCCGACCGATGACCTGTACGTCCCCTCTGTCTCAGAGGCTGGCTGTCCCTGCCATCCTCTGTGGTGGGCTTACCGAAGCTGACCTCACTCCTGGAGTCAATTCTGGGTTAACCCGAGAGAAGGTAAAGACCCTGCACTTCGGGGGAAGGTCTGTCTTGTTCACGGTGCAGTCTGTCCCCTGGTCTGCGGCAGCCTGCGTACACAGCGCTGTCCCCTGAATGCGACGCTGGGCCGGGACGGGCTGTGAGTGTTCGGAGCACGAACTGAACCAAGAGCAGAAGTGGAGCTTCAGGCGGCCACAGCCCAGGTGAGCTGCTGAGGAAAGCCGTCCCGTACCTTTTCTTGGACCATAGGAAGTGATCTTTGGCTCAAAGCGGGAGACAGAAGACAGCGTGTGGACAGAGTCCTGTCCGGCGGCCACGAGCCGCACTGCAGCGGCAGGCTGTGGCTCCCGAGAATTACTCCGGTCAGGAGTGTAGGTTTATGATAAAGAAAAAAATTCAGACTTGGCAATTCCCACTTGACTCTATGTCCCAGTCTTTGATTTGTTGAGAGTATTTAAACCTATTGTTCCCATTTTCCTTAAGCCAATGTGATTCCCCCCCCACCAAATCACCCACAGATCCGAAATCTCTGTGCGAACACTGCCTCGTGTTATTAACTCAAGGAGAAAACATTCTGCTCGCTATCTGCCGAGGCCATCCTCATGCTTTTCTGGTGGCTGTCAGTGGGAAATTCAAAAGTACGAGGGTATAGAGTCTTTGCATCTGCCATCTGGGGTTAAAATGACCTGTAAATAATGATTCATTCCAGGGGCGCCTGGGTGGCTCAGTCGTTAAGCGTCTGCCTTCGGCGCAGGTCATGATCCCGGGGTCCTGGGATCTAGCCCCGCATCGGGCTCCCCGCTCTGCGGGAAGCCTGCTTCTCCCTCTCCCACTCCCCCTGCTTGTGTTCCCTCTCTCGTTGTGTCTCTCTCTGTCAAATAAATAAATAAAATCTTTAAAAAAAAATAATAATTCATTCCAGTTTACTCATATACATATGTAGTTGAGATGTAATTCACACACCATAAAATCCACTCCTTTAAAGTGTCTCACACAGTGGTGTTTAGTATATTCATAAAATTGTGCAGTCATCATTACCATTCAATTCCAGAACATTTCCAACATCCTCAAAAAAAAAAAAAAATCTCATACCTATAAGCAACCACTCTTCATTCTCTCCCCACCAGGCCCTGGCATCTTGGCAACTAATCTAGTTTCTGTCTATGGGTTTGCTCTATTTCCTATAATAAAATCCTGTAATATAAGGCCTTTTGTGTCTAGTTGTTTTCACTGAGCATGATAGTCTCATGGTTCATCTATAATGTAGTGTGTGTCAGCTATTTATTCTTTTTTATGGGCAAATAGTATTCCATTTTATGGACGTACTACCTTTTATTTGTCCATTCATCAGTTGATGGACATTTGAGTTGCTTCCACTTTTTGACTGTTATGAATCTGTTGCTATAAGCATTCCTGTACAAGTTTTTGTGTGGACATATGTTTTCAGTTCTCCTGGGTAGGAACCTTGCCAGAGAATTGCAGGGTCATATGCTAACGATGTTTAACTTTTTGAGAACTGCCCAACTGGTTTCCAGAGGGGCTGTACCCTGTTACATTCCCACCAACAACGTGTGAGGGCTCCAATCTCCCCTCATCCTTATCAGTGCTTTCCATTGTCCATCTTTTTGGTTCGAGGATCCTAGTGGGTGTGAAGTGGTATCTCATTGTGACTCTTCTTTTTTACATCTTTTAAAAAAATTAAAAAAAAATTTTAATTTAAATTCAATTTAGTTAACATATAGTGTATTATTAGTTTCAGGGGTAGAATTTAGTGATTCATCATTTGTACATAATACCCAGTGCTCAACACATCAAGCGCCCTCAATGCCCATCCTCCAGTTACCCCATCCCCCCATCATTGTGATTTTGATTTGCATCTCCCTAATGACTAATGCTATTGAGCATCTTTTCATGTGCTTATTGAACATTTGTATGTCTTCTCTGGAGACAGGTCTATTCAGATCCTCTGACCATTTATGAATTGTAAGAGTTCTTCGATATATTCTGGTACTATACCCTTATCAGATACATGATCTGCAAACATCTTCTCCCATTCTGTGGATTCTCTTTTCATTTTCTTGTTGATGTCCTTTGTCACACAAGTTTTTAATTTTGATGAAGTACAATTCATTTGTTTATTTATCTATTTATTTATTTATTTATTTTGCTTGTTTGTGCTCTTGCTGTCACATGTGAGAAATCATTGCCTGATCCAAGGTCATGAAGATGTATAGCTATGTTTTCTTCTAAGAGCTTTATAGTTTTAGCTCTTAACTCTTAGATATATTTATGCTTAAATTATTAGGCTCAGCTGTGGGAACAGTTCTTCCATTTTCAAATATTTTTTATTATATAAAAGGAAAAAGTTAAGAAATTAAAATTAAAGACAAAATATATAATTTTACAAAAGAGGATTCAGATTTTCAGATCAATTTTGTAATTTGCTTTATTCATCTAATATATCTGAAACATTTCTCTATGTCGCAGTTTTGATTAGAGGCACAAAGTTCCATGGTTGGGTACATATGATTTTTTATTTTGAGAGAGAGCGAGCACATGAGCAGGGGTAGGGGCAGAAGGAGAGGGAGAGAGAGAATCTCAAGCAGACTTCCCACTGAGCACGGAGCCCAACACCAGGCTGGATCTCATGACCCTGAGATCATGACCTGAGCCAAAATCAAGACTCGGATGCTCAACTGACTGAGCCACCCAGGTGCCCCTGGATACATATGATTTGTTTTATTCTTTTATTATTGGTGATTTAGATTATTCTCATCTAAAAAAATAGCAGGAGTACAGCAATGAATGTGTGATAATTTCCTTAGAATAAATTCTCAGAAATAATTTTTAAAGAGTAAATTCCTATTTCCAGCATTCTAATAAAGCAAGTATAACTGTGATTCCCTGACAGAGAATATTCTGGAATAAAATGAAGGACGGTTTAACAGGTCAAAAGAACATGAACTTGACACTGCTTTCATTTTGAGAAAGTGCCTTCTTGACCTTGTCCAATAGTCACATATTTTCTTCATGTAATAATACCAAGAACCTTTTCTTTGTTACTACGGTTAAAATGATAATTTTCATCACTGTATAATATTATATTGATTTGATGTGACTTAATTTACTTTGACATCCAGATGTTGAATACTTCAGTTGTGTTCATTTAACATATAGAAAATGCCACAGTGAACATATATTTTTTAAAGATTTTATTTATTTTTGCGAGAGGGAGAGAGAGAGAAAGAGAGAGCATGCGCGGGGGGGTGGGTCTGGTGGTGGTGGTGGAAAAGGCAGAGGGAGAAGCAGATCCCCGCTGAGGTGGAAGCCTGATGCAAGACTTGATCCCAGGACCCTGGGATCATGACCTGAGCCGAAGGCAGTTGCTTAAGCGACTGAGCCACCCAGGCGCCCCTACAGTGAGCATATTTGTGCATATGGCATTTTGATTCTTCCAAATTGTTTCCTTAGGGCAGGTTCCCAGCAGATTGATTTCTGGGACAAACGGTTAGAAGATTTTGAGGGTATACATATGGTTCCATTGCTTCTGGAAAGGATTGTGACAGTTTGCACTGCTTTCAGAAGTGTGTGAGGATCCAGTCACCAGGCAAGCACACCTCCACTCCCACAAATGTTTTTAAATGTTTCTGCAAAGAGTCCAGGTGAATGGTTCTTGAGTCAGGGGAGGGTAAAGTTACCTTCTATTTTATTGCTATTTTTAATTTTTAAATTTAAATTGAAGACTGATTTTTTGTTCTCCACGTGGACTACATATTTCTCATGCATCCCTTCTCAGAGAATGAAGTTTCAAAAATTGTCTTTAATAAAACAGAATAATGAGGCTATATTGTATTAGAAGGATTGATGCTCGCGGTCTCTGAATCGTGAGATGTTTAAAGTGCATGGAGAGATATGACATAGTTTCCAAGTTCAAAAAAAGTCATTCTGTTTTTTTTTTTTATGCGGTGTTCTTCCAGAGATGAAGATTCTCCCCATTTTATTGTTCTGTAACCATAAATTTGCCACTAGCCACACCCTCCCAGCCCCCTGATTGCTATAGATGGCCAACCGTCACCGCAAACGTGGGTCTCTGGGGATTTCTGAGTGTGACGAATGTGTCCAGTTTCTCAGTTACTGTGGTAAATTCCTTCAGCTGCCTGGGTTCTCATCCCTAAGGGAGTGGATTCACCCAGTGCCTGATGTGCCCACCTCAGCCGTGGTGGGGGGACTCGACACCCAAGACCTTTAATAGGAATCCACTGCTGTCCTGAGAGCTCTTGGTGTCTAGAATGTTCCGTCAGTCATTTCCAATTGAGCTGGCCTTGGGGCAGGTTTGGCCCAGGAGGGTGTTTGTGCTCTGAACCTCAGAAGCAGGAAACATGCTCTCCCGTGGTCACCGTGGGACCCTCCCACCAAGTTAGGGCAGTTTGATCATGAGAAGGTTTGGTGGGTTTGGAGGAGAAGGAGGAGTCCTGCTCCTGGAGGAACTTTGTGAGAAAGGAAGAAGCTTTCTTGGAAAGTTAATAACAGTGAGGGGCAGCTTCTGCTGTCCATGGAAGCCTGTGAGAATAACCAGCACGTGTTTGGTTCCTGATGTTGCTTCCTTTGGTTGTTGAAACGGCCCAGATCCTCGGCCTCTGTTTGGAGGTGTGTATGGAGGGGGGTTCCGGCCCCGGGAGTTTGGATTCTGATCAGGTCCTGCAGACCTGATTGAGGAAGAAAGCTTTTCACCTGGAAACACCGAAGTTAGCCCTGCCCTGTGATTGGTTCCCATGAGAATGGCATCTGTCTAGGAGACAGCAAGTTTCAGGGCTGAGGTGCTGTGTGTGCACCTCCTATCTCTCATCCTGCCTTTCACCTGGGCACCTGTGTCTGTCTGAGTCCAAGCCCTCCCCACTGCCCCAGGTGGACTTGAACTCTGGCTTCCCCAACGTGGTCTGCCTCCGGGAGCACTCATGGCCCAGTTCCGGACTCTCTGAACCTGGCCCTCCCCCACTGAGGGGGCGGGGAATGGGGTCCTTTCTGGTTCTTCCTCTGGACCGGAAAAGAACAGGATGTGTTTTCCTACAAACCAGCTCACCTGTGTGCAGGTGATGCCTCCGTGGATTCTCCTTACCCGCAGTGGCCCAAAGACTGAGATGGGCTTCTGGGAAGGCTGCCAGGAGGAGGCAGACACGACATTGCCAGGAGAGTTGACTTGTTCCTGGAGTCCCACCCTCATATCTTGCACATGGCACTGTGGCCCTGGCTGTCTCCTAAATTAGAGACTGCTGAAGCCCCACATCCCGCCGGCGACCCTGTCCTGGATATGTCTGTCTCATGCCACCTCTGCCCACCCCTCCCATTTCTGCTCCCACCCTCTGGGTCCAGGCCTTCATCGGATATTGTATAGGGATTCCCTGCTAAATGAAAGATGTACATTTGTACTTTTTTCATTAACCGAAAGAAAGCAGAAGAGCAGCGAGAGTGGTCCCGCCACGCGCCTTTCCCGGGACCCGCACTCTGAGTCTTAGTGTCCAGCCTCCAGAGCTTTGAACTGTGTCTGTGAGCCTCTGTGATTTATCTTGATTTATTTTGTGTGTCTTTTTAGCAAGATGTGTTTTAAAGGTATCAGAAAAGCTTAAGAGAGGTGATTTTTGGGGTCTGGGAACGCTCAACAATTTTTCCATATAAATTAATGGTAATCGCTTCTTTCCTTTATGCCATTTTGGCTTATGAACATTTTCATGGGAACGCTCAACTTTCGGATAGCAGGGCAAAGCTGTATCTCCACTGTGTTTTGTGTATTTTATGTTCATCATATATAGTATACCTGCCGTGAATTGTAGATTCTTAGGGTACTGTAGACCCATGGTGAAACTGTGTACTGTGCTGCCTCGCCCACCGGTCGCTCCTCCAGGTCCTTACGCTCCTCGGTGTGTGGGCTGTCTCGCTCTGCCAAGAGCAGCTGCGGGTCCTTTCTGGAAATGGGACTAGCGATTATACAGCATGTGACGGTCACAGACTGCCTTGGTGGACTTGAGCCCATTCTCTTAACCATTGTCCAAGGGAAGTTGGTTAGCTTCTGAGGCGGCCCGACTACATGGACAGACTGGAACAGGCTCCCACAGCTCCAGTGGGGCAGGCTGGGGTCCCATCCCCTCTTCTGCCACCAGAGCCAGGGGACTCCACGCCCCTGGGAGTCACGGATAAGTCTGCATTCATGGCCCTGATTAGGGAATCAGATTTGTCTCTTTGCCCCTCACTGATCTGCTAATTGTGTTGGTCTTTATGGGCCTGTGGTCGGCCACTGGGGAGTTTCCTCCAACCTTGCTTCTCCATGTGGTTTATCTCAATTGATTTTAGCTTTAGCTCTGCTGTTCTCAGGCTGGGGGATCCCTGATGGTCCTCTCCAGGCCTTGATAACCTGACAACGTGCTAGGGCACAGGGCTCAAGAAGGGGAACTTTCTCTGATCCCCCGTCCTGCTGGGCAATGGTTCTCCTGCTTGGAGATCGACACCCCAACCCCTCCACCTGCAGCCTCCCTCCAACGCATCACGCGCACAATGGCTGCAGCCTCATTCACCCTCTAGCACACATCACACACACTCTTCATGCGCCTGTTCTTGTTCAGAGTCTTCCACACACGTGCTCACACGTGGCCACACAACACGTGATGCATCAGGGCTCATGCGCACGTGGTCCACACTTTCACACACACTCGCTTACCTTTTGGCTGCAAATTGGCACAGGGTGCGAGGGTCCCCCAGCCTGTTCCAAGGACAGCCTCTGCCGCCCGGGTCCAGGATCAGCCTCACCGCCCTTTTCTTCATGGCCCATGATTCCCAAGTGCCAGCTGTGTCTCAAGATAGTCAGGTAGTTTTCCTAGGAGTCTGAGGACCGCACGCCCAAGACATCCTTGTCTTCTGGGTGAAGGAGAGAAGGAGAGAAGGAAGAAGGAGAGCGGGCTGCACATGGGCGATGCCGATGGCCTTGAGCAAAATTAATACTTAGTCTCGTATTTGGGCGAATGCCCCCCCAGCCCTTCATGCCCTCCTCTGGTTAATCAGAAGCATTTAATTTCCGTTTCCTTACTGAATATTGCAATTTCTGCACATATGACCGCATGTAGTTAGACGAAAGTGTTAGTGGGTGAGTGTGTGTGTTTGGTCATGTGTCAGCATTATTTGGGAGAGTCTAGAGTGTAGGGTGCCTAATGAAAAAGTTCCTGGGGAACACTCTGGAATACTTCTGAGTTGTGGAGTCATAGTATGAAAGATTTACCCCTTTCTCGAGGCTCGTGCTTCACAGTTCTGACTTGGTGTGTGATGAGCTGGAATTGGCCACGGGGCCTAGGATATGGTTGAGGGCCACTGCCCTAACCCCTCCCTGCCCCCCACTGCTGTCCCATCCCATCCCTCTCCTCTCCCCACTCCGGGGAGTCCGGGGGCTGCAGTGGGAGCTCCTGTCGAGCTAGGGGGTGAGTCAAGCTGAAGACCTGGCCTGAAGAGGAGACGAAGGGCCAGTCCCCAGGGAGGAGGCGGGAGCGGGTCTGCAAGTAGGGCATGGAGCCTGGCATCTGGGCTGCAGCCCCCTGCACGGGGACTGTTCAAGGAGCCAGGAGCACACGGATGGGCTCTGTGCAGCCCCGGGGCGGAGCGGGGAGGGGTGGTAAGTGGGTGAGTGGGTAACGGGCAGCATCTTCACTGCCAGACTGCTGTCTGCACTGCAGCAGAGGGCCGGATGGAGCCTCTCCCAGGGAAATTCCAGCCCAGAAGCGGGTGCGGGGAGAGGCTGCAGGCTCAGCTGGGCCTCCCAGTCTGGGCTGTGTGCGGATGCTCACTGCAGCATGCTGGAGAAAAGGACACTCGGAAACCGCTTGTCCTGGAAAGGATGAGGACTAGCCTCGAAGGCCTCTCGAACTGGCCTGCTGACCGGATGACTCATCCAGAGCAGATATGGGTGAGGAGGGAAGGGATGCAGGCAAGGGGAAATTTCGGATGTGAGGGGTGAACTTTTCTCAAATAGGACCACGCTTACCAACGCAAGTCTGTTACCCAGGGGGAGCACGTATGGCACAGTGTCTTGGAAGGTGGGGTGCTGACCACATTGTAAGGGACTCTGGGGACCAGTTCTGGAGCTGCTGGTGGTGTTGCCTCGAGTGTGACAAGTGGGCAGAGCTGGGACTCTTTCTCAGGCCCCCCGGGTCTTCTGATAACAGCTGATGACTCCATGACTTTATGCTTTCTGCTCATTTTCATATTAGTACCCACATGTCCTTCCAAGGCAAACACATTTGTTATGAAGAGAAAAAAAATAAACTACTTGTTATTTACTATTTAATGTTTTTTCTTTTGTATGTGAAAATTCTGTGTGCAGATGGACAAGAATCATTTGAATAAAAGAGAAACATTAATTTTTATTAAGGTATGGGCTGCAGGGCAACTTTAGTCTTGGAAGCTTATTTTATTCTTTTATTGTATTGTTGTTTTTTCAGTAAGACAACATCATGAAAAATAAAGATTTATTTTCATGGTGTGTTTTTTCAAGGGTTTTCACTGGATGGAGAAACAGTTTTCATCAGGTACAGACATACACAAAGGAAGAAGCCCACCTTATAGCTTGGGGTAAATGACATTTTTTGAAACCTTAAAAAGGGGAAAAGGCCATCATAAGATGTCTCAATGTTTTTGGCGGGTAGACCCACTTTCGGCTCATCTCTGACCCTTGTTTGCAGGAGAGCGGCTTCTTGCAGTCAACAAACATGGCCTCCATGTCCTGATGACACTTCTGAGCTCCTGGCTCGGCTGCCGTGTTCTTCTGTGAGGGAAAGGAAGTTAAGGGCGCTTCGAGAAGAGCTGTGGGGCTCTCTGCCCTGCTGCAGAGGAGGTACTGGCCCAGCTTGGCACCCCCCTCCACTGGGCCTTGTCCAAGCTCCCGGTTAGGGACACAGCCCGCGTGGGCACCGCCCAGTGAGTGCAGCCTACTAGATGAGTGTCCTCAGAGCTGGCAGGGAACGGAAGCATGGACACGTTCTGGGCATGGCAGGAACCTGCTCCTAAAGTCCTAGCCACATCGTTATTTATTGAGAGGGAAGGGGAAATTTATTATCTCCTCCAAATACACGGCCATGGCCATTTTTGGTCAAGTGTGCTGTGACCTGGGGTGGGAAGACAGGTGGAAGTGGGCATTGAGGAGGAAAAGGGGAAAGACGTGGATGCTGTTCTCCTTTCTCAAGGTGTTGCGTCAACCAGGGTTTACCGTGGATTAGAACCAGTGCTCGAATTGGTAGGAGCGAACTTTATTGAGGGATGGGCGTGTGCGTGCGTGTGTGTGTTGGTGCTTTCACACGTGTGTGAGACACACAGCCTGTGGCCTCCTCTTTTAAGGACTTTTAATCTACTCTTATAATGGGTTGAGCCACGGATTGCTCAAAAAAGAGATAAAAAACATGGAGGTGATAAATTATGGTTTATCATTTTGCTAGTGCTGCCGTAACTGAATATTACAGACTGGGGGCTTAAACAGAGAGATGTATTGTCTCACACT
Source organism: Callorhinus ursinus (assembly GCF_003265705.2). Taxonomy (NCBI): domain Eukaryota; kingdom Metazoa; phylum Chordata; class Mammalia; order Carnivora; family Otariidae; genus Callorhinus; species Callorhinus ursinus. The sequence goes on along the minus strand of NW_027397072.1, from coordinate 6,670,738 downwards.
CCTGGAAGGCTGGCCGTCCATGATCGAGGTGTCATCAGGGTTGGTCTCCCCTGTGGCCTCTCTCCAGGTCTTGTAGATGGCCACCTTCTCTCTGTGTCCTCACGTGGTCTGTGCGAGTCTGCATCCTAATCTGCTCTTGCTGTAAGGACACCAGTCATACTGGGTTTGGGCCCACTCTGATGACCTCATTTTACCTAAATTACCTCTTGAAAGGTTCTCTCTCCAAATATAGTCCTATTCTGAGGCAGTGGGGGTTAGGAATCTGGGGGTGGGGGGTGGGGAACACAGTTCAGCCCATAACAGTGATTTTAAACCTCTAACATAGAATAATGGATATAGAGCAACTGTCATGGTTCCCGGCACGGATGAGATGCCACGGTGTGTTGTTTCCATTGCTTTCCACTCTATGCTTTCTACTGTATCTTGGGATAAATTCTCAACGTGGGGCAAGTCTCGATGGACCATAGGCCCTGCGGTGGTTTGGGATTTCTTTCCTCTGGCCTTCCAATAATTCTCACAGAATTCTCATAGAATTATTGCTTTTTTTCCTCCTTCAGCAGGGTCTGGGTGATGGACCATCAGCCGAGGATGGATTTTTACTGGGCCTTTAGAGCCCTGTGCATATTTTGAACACCTGCACAAAGTGAGGAGGGCCCAGGGATCATTGAGAAGCCTGTGGAAGGGAAGCCGAGTCGCTGCCAAAGGCTGAAGTCATTCAGAGGCAGAGCCCAGAGGAGAACGCAGGTCTCTTGTCACAGGCTCAGAATCCAGTAGTGCCCGTGCCCTCTGAGAACCATCAGTCCCACTTTGCTGGCACCTGGTAAACAGGGAGGCCACCCAGGCATGTGGATGAAGAGAGGCTGCCGCTCAGGACTCGGCCAAGAGCCCTCTTCTCGAAGCTCTGTTCCCGTTATATTCCGCTCCCTACCAGCCCCTTCCGCTGACTCTCGGCATCTAATGACGATCTTTTTTGTACGTGTCTGTCTGTCTGCTAACTGGCTGGCTGTCTGTCTCAGGGGCCTCCATGTCATTGGGAAATTTGCGCATCACAGCACCCGCCCGGCTGGGCACCACAGCCCCGGACTCCATGTGGATTGTCTATCAGACTGTAACCCCCTGAATGCAGGAAAAGAGTTGGGATTCTGCTTTCTGTGGGTGATTCCTAGCATGTGGCTAGGCATAGAGGAAGCTTTCTATATGCTTGTTGAATACATGAATGAATGGATTTCAGCATGGGATTGTGGAGGTGGACGAAACCTAATGCTCTTTTCTTCTGACAAGTGAGGAAATCTCTGCAATGTCACTGACTCCTTGAATACCATCTGGGATGAGGCACCCACTCACCAAGTAACGATTTCCCTACTGGGAAATATGGGCACTTAAAACTTTTTTTTACAAAGATTTATTTACCCATTGAGAGAGAGAGAGAAAGAGCCGGGAGGGGGGGTGTCAGAGGGAGAAGAGAATCTTAAGCAGACTCCGAGCTGAGCACAGAGCCTGATGTGGGGCTCGATCCCATGGCCCCAGGACCATGACTCCAGCCAAAACCAAGAGTCGGATGCCCAACCGACTGCGCCACCACCCAGGCGCCCCTTAAAACATTTTTTTTGTAGCTGCTGAACTCTGGCTCCTTCTCTTTTATCCCGTGCTCTTAATTCGGGGCAGAACTTTGGAGGTCTCTCATCCAGGGTTTTCCAGAAGAAAGAAAGTGCTTTCCAGGGGGGGCAGTGGGGTGGAGTAGTCAAAGATCATTTGAAAAACCCAATGCACCGTTACATATTTTGAAATTTGGAAAATGAGAGAAAACCCTATTATTTTAATGATAAGAACTATTAACAATAAAGGGATGAGAAATTATGAGGGGAGGAACAAAGTCGGGGGAGGAGGCGGTGATCAGGCAGGAGGTGGAAACAGATTTCTCAAAATTTACCTGGTTGTATTGTTTTGAGTTTTGAACCACATGAATGTTATTGTCCAGGTGGAGTGAAGATTTAAATGTTAAAAAGATAGGCAGGACAAACAAAACAAAAGGAGACGAGTCCTGTACTGTTGGGAGAAGACACAAGGATTCCAAAGGCCATCCCCCACCCAATTTTTTCTGCTCGCCAAAAGGGGGTGCCTTTTGATGAAGGTTAGCGGACACTTGGGTGACTGGCACCCTCTCTCTTGGGGAAGAACGGGAAGCCCAGAGAGGTGGTGTTCAGTCCAGTTCAGGCAAATCAATGCCATTTCTCCTCTTTTCAGATGTCCTGTGTGTAGAGGGATTTAGTAGAAAACGCTTTGGCCTGAAAACGGAGCTGGGGATGTTGGTGGACCCCTCCACTCGTGTTCTCGTGAGTTATTACCTTGCAGCTGACATCAGGCCTAGGTGTCTGCTCCTCGGCTATGGAGAGAAACATTTGAAAATTGCACTGCTCAACTTCTCTGACCCTAGGCCTACTTTACAAAATGAAAAACCAGTAACTTGGGAATATGTGAAAAGATGCTCCTCTTCACTGACTCATAAATGCAAATGTTATTTGATTTAAACGAAAAGACAAAAACTTGTGATGATGATATACATCTATCCTTTGCGAAGAGGTATTTGTATGTGTTTGTGTAGAAGAAACATTTCTGGATGGATGTATAGAAAACTACATAGGCAGTGGTTACATCTGGAGAGTGTGGGCTCTGTGAAATGGGTGGGAATTTCCCTGGAGATTGTATAATCTTTTGTAGACCAAATTTGTTCACTGTGGGCACATAAGATTTTCCTTTTAAAAAGGCAGCCCTGGGCGCCTGGGTGGCTCGGTCGGTTACGCATCTGCCTTTGGCTCAGGCCACGATCCCAGAGTCCTGGGATCGAGCCCTGCATCGGGCTCCCTGCTCCGCGGGAAGCCTGCTTCTCCCTCTCCCTGTACCCCTTCCCCTGCTCGGGCTCTCTCTCTCTCATGCTCTCTTGCTCTCAAATGAATAAATAAAAATCTTTCAAAAAATAAAAAAAGGCAGCTCCTCCCGCCAACAAAAATCTAAGCCCTCACAAGCCCTTGTGAAAATCAGATTGGATAACCCAATTCTCAATCCCATAAACTTTTATACGCACTGATAATGTTCCAGCCACTGGCTAATGTATGTAAAAATTGCTTCACAAACTGTTAACCACCATAAAAACTGAGAGCAAATGATTTATTTCAGATAGTACGGCTAATTAACCAAATATTTATAAGAACCAGCTTCCAGAACATCAAGACTCACTGCAAATAAGCAGTCATGGTTATTTTATTAAGTGCTAGATTTTAACAATACAGAATTACAACGTTCAAAATTACACACATAACAACTCCTTCCAAATCCTTCCAGAGAGCCAGCAAAGCAGCATGAAGAAACTTTAGGAGCCGGGAGAGACGGTACCTGTCACAAGGCCTGTGATGGGAGGGAGGCGAGGGAGAGAGGCCATGAGGCCACCGTCTGAAGAGCACGGGACAGGCGTCCTTTCTCAGGGGAGCCACCCTGCCACTTTCACTCTTTGACTCATCCTTACTGTGACCTCTCGGCACGCAGATGTTTAAAGATGTTGTAAGTGTTCTGTAATTCCACTAGATAACGTCTCTCTGAGCACCGGCCACCTCCAACTGCAGTCCTGGGGTCGCGACGCCTTACATCTCCCCGGGCACTCCCCGTGTACTGATGCTAGCAGGCGGGTCTCCTTAGCTTAGATTTGTACTGGAGCCAACTGGCCTGACAGCTTCATGTGAGAGCTTCTTCTTGGGTTGTAGGAAATGGGCTATAGTGTGTGTCCTAATGATCCTAGGAGGCTGTGACTGGTGCATATTTCAACCTCATCTCCCAGAGCAGTGTGACGCAACAGATCAATGAGCCAGCTCTCCCATGACTACTCCAAGAAGGTAGGAGAGGCTGTGGCTTCCTAGAGTCTAAAAGGCACTACACTGCCCTTCGGGATTTTGCACCGCTCTCCTCCCCGCCACCTTCCTTGCAGGAAGCAGTGTGTGTGGCCCAGATGCAGGAGGGCTACTGAGATCCGTCTCACCAGGCAATGGTCTCTGTAGGGAGACAGGCCTGGAGGTGCGTGGCCTGGGCTCAAGTCCCAGCTCTGGTGCTTAGTGCTACTAACACCCAGGGTGGTCCATGCGGCCTCTCTGTGCCTTAGTTTTCCGCCTGCGAAACGGGAGCAACAACAGTGAGATCACCCAGTGGCTAGGACAAGCAGAGGGCTCACACCTGCACCCCCTACCCGTGAAGTGGTTGTTAGATGGGAGAGAGGATAAAGGGAGCCTGGAGGCTAGCGGGGGGCCTGAGCATCTTTCTGCCTCTCTCCTTCCAGAGTCCTATTTGGGGTTGCAAGATCATTCTGGCTGAAGTGTTTTGGAGGCTTTTGACTTGAGGGCCTGTGGGACTCCATGGGGGTTCTGGGAAAGCCAGTGGAACCAGTGTGAGTCCTGAGCAGAGGAGGGTGGGGCGGCCTGCTCAAGGCCAGGGGCTCTGAGGGGAGGGGCACCAGGCCGCGGGCAGGTGCACCTGGCTTCTGATGGGGCTCTGCCGTTGACTAGCGGCCTCTCTGGGCTCTGGTTTCCAAATCTGTAAAATGTGCGTGAGCTTACACCAAGTTGGCTCAAGGATCAGAGAGATTAGGCCTTTAGTGCAGTGTGCCAAACTGGTTTTATCAGGGAGCTATTGGCCATACTACTGGAACTGGGCGAGAGGGGAGGAGCTCAGGACTAAAGCCTGGCTCCAGAGGGCCCGAGGGCTTCCCAGATTGTTTCCCCGGGCCCTGCAGCACCCAGGCTTGCTGCAAAGCCCTGCCACAGTTCCGTGGCCCCCAGAGTCAGAGCCTCTGATGGAGTGCTGGCCGCTTTGGTGCCATTTGTCACTGCAGCCCACCTTGAGGGAGACAAGGAGCTGGGACTGAGGGGACATGCCGGATCGGGGGGCACAGGGGGCTCGTGCCGTGCGGCTGCCGCTGGTTATATCCCGCCTGGTGTCCTTTCCCAAGCAGAGTTTTTAGGGGAAAGCCAGGCTCCCCAGCCCCCGCCGGGGGGAAGGGCCCCCCCGCAGGAAGGCCTGTGGGGGGAGGGGAAGCGGAAGCTGGACAGCTCACGTCCTGCCCTCCCCGATGCGCGCTCAGCGCCCTGTGCTTCTTGGGATCTTGACGGGGTTCAGCCCAGAGTAAAGCCAACAGCCCCAGAGGGTGACATGTGCCCTTCCAGCTGGGCTGGGGGGATGCCTGGGGTTGTCTGGGGTTCACACCTGGGCCCCCAGCCCTGGGAGGAGACAGCGCTTCCGGGTGCCTTGGGGTGGCCAGGGACAGGAGGGAACTTGGGACTCAAGCGCATTCCCCCTTTAGAGTTCAGAACACAGCAGTCCGCCTTAAGCCCACCCTCTGCTCTCAAATCTCATTGCTCTCATTTTAAAGTAAATTTGGGTAAACTTGACGAGTTTTTTGATCTTCCAAATTCCAGTCTTTGGGTTTAATTGCAAACCTACCCCAAATTTGGGGTGGGTTTAAGATTTGTAGCGTGCTTGTCTTGAGCTCTTCTATGCCCTGTCTTGGTTTGACATGAGCTGTTCGGGACCAGGACCGCCCTCCCTGCCCTTGTGGGATCCGGCCCCTGGCTGGCACCACCCACTTCTGTCTGGAAGTGACTGGCTGCTCCCCCTGCCCCCACCATGCCCAGGTCTGTCTCTGCCCTCCAGGCACCCCCCACCCCTTGCTGCAGCCCCCTCTCTACCAGGGGGCAAATGTGAGTTCAACTTTAGGAAGAGGCAGGCAAAGCCGAGCTGAACATCCATATGGAGGATGAGCCATTTCTCCCAGGCTTCCCTTCTGGTCCCCGGCCTCTGAGAGCTGTCAACCCCTTTCTTGGAGCCCAGCCTTGTTTCCTGCTCTTCCAGCAGCTGAGGGCCCGGCTCCTGTTGTGAGCCCAGAGCTGTGTTGAAGAGCCCAGGATGTGGGAATACCATATGATCTTGCTCATATGTGGAATTTAAGAAACAAAACAAACAAGCAGAAAGAAAAAGCGAAAGAGACAAACCAAGAGACAGACTCTTAATTACAGAGAACAGTCTGATGGTTACCAGAGGGGAGGTGGGTGGGGGTTTGGGTTAACTAGGTGATGGGGATGAAGGAGGGCACTTGTGATGAGCACTGGGTGATGGATGGGTCATCACTACATTGTACACTTGAATCATAACACTGGGATAATAAAAATAAAGTCACGTTTACAAAAAAATAAAATCTAATTCCTCCCCCCAAAAAAGAAAAAAATAAGAAAAAGAGGGAAAAAAGAGAAGAGCTGTGAGAACAGACATCGTGAGGAGAAGCTTCTAGAAGTGTCCAGTGCTATCTCTGGGGGACCAAGTTCTACACTCAGTAGCCAGGAATGTAATCACTTACAGGTCCCTTCAACACAGTGACCTTTCCTTCTGTCTCTGAGCAGGATGACTTCTCAAATGTCAACATCTGCTATTGTCACCTAGCACTGTGCATGTCAGGTGACTTACAGCCAACTTGGAAGTGGAAATTTCAGACATTTCTGTGTGGTTTGTATAACACTAATAAAAAAGGATCCTAAAACAAAATGCAAAAGGCCCCAGAAAACCCAAACTTTCACAGATCCCCAAACCCGGTTGTGCTTCTCCTTCGTCGGGAAAGCTGGACACTGTTCTCAGTATTGTACAGACTCATTTAATCTCTCCCAACAACCCTATCAGGCAGGTAATATTATTATCCTCATTTATTTTTATTTTTTATGAACAGTTTCATTGAGATATGATTTGCATCCTATAATCCACTGCTTCTTGGTATATGACATTATTATTAACTTTGTAAAATTGTGATGAAACATGCATAACATAAAAATGCCCATTTAACCCATTTTAAGCATATAATTCAACGACGTTAATTCCATTTACACTGTTGGGCAGCCACCACCACTCTTTCCCAAACTTTTCAACCCCCCACAAACAGAAATTGTGTAACTGTTAAGCATATTATCCCCATTTTATAGATGGGAAAACCGAGGCACAGAGAGGTAAAGACACTAGTCTGAAGTTACACAACAAACACGTTGGCGGAGCCAGGGTCTGACACAGGTAATTTGGGTCCAGAGCTTGTGTTCTTCACATCCACCACCCTGCCCTGGGTATCCAATAGCGGCTGATGTGTGCTGAGAGCCCATAGGTGCTCATGGGTTTCTTTGGTCCTTACGGGAGGTCTGCGAGATGGTGATTACCGCCCCTATTTTACAGCTGAAAAAACAGGCATGGGGAATTTGCCTAAACACAACCACAGTGCATGACAGGCAGAGTTGGAACGTGGGTCCCCCTGACCTCGAGGTTCACACTCTTCCCACCTTGCGGCACACCTTTCACAGCGTCTCGTAGCTTTCCTGCCGCTCTGCCTAGCACCCAGCGCACATTAGGGGCACCAAAGGCCAGCTGAGCTTCCCTTCAAGACTGCAGTGGGGAGGGGAGCCTGGCGGTTCCCAGGAGCACTCAGCGAGTCCTGCAGATAGAGGACAATTCGTGTCAGGGTGGAGGAAACTTCATCCCAAAGGCAGGGCCCGGGTTCCTCTTCTAGGTCATGAGAGTCCACAGGCAAAGGCGTAGGGTGAAGCTGGAATTGCTTGTAGGGTTAAGGGATGCAAGTCCTCTCTCATTCCATTCCACAGATAATCCTTAAGGACCTCCCAGTGTTCCGCGGTATACGGAGGCCATATAGTCTGATCAGCCGGGTTAGAGGTTTGCACAAATTGCGAGGGTGGGGGTGGGGTTTTGGGGGACGTGGAGGTGGTGTGGTGAAAAGAGAGAAAGATTGTATCTGGGCCCAGGAATAATGAAAGGCCTCATCTAAAAAAGTCTTGAGCAATGAAATGAACTTGAAAAGAGGTGATTTTGACAGTTGCACGAGACGCCGGGAGGCTGGAACGGGAAGGTGCACGGAGGAGGCGTCCTGGACCCGGCTGGGAAGCTTAACCGGGAGGAGGCCCCGGGCGAGGCTGCGCGCGGTGCGTGCGGCGGGCGGGGCCTCTCGGAGCTCCGCCCCGGGCCCGCCCGGGGGCCGCCGCCACTTCCCTGCGGCGGAACCTGTCCCTGCGCCCGCGCTCGAGACGACGCGACCTGTTTTTCTGACCCAGCGGGAAGTGCTGGCGCAGGTGGTCTCGAATGCGTGTTCCTCTTTGCCTCTGATGTCTGGAAGGGGAATTCAGCAGCAAGGACTCCTGTCTGGAGCTCTGACCCCAACTTCCTCAATCCAGGCTCTAGAGAGGCGCCCGTAGCTGAGCCCTGGGGTCCCGCGGGCCGCGCACTCTCTCTCCCTTTCCCTGCTCTGCACCCCAGCCCGCGCTCCGGCCAGGGCGGACGTCCCTCTGTGCCCGCGCTGGCGCTTGTCCCTGTCCCGACCTGGGCTGGCCATCACCCTGCACTGGGTCGGATAGTCACAAGTCTCTCCCCTCTGAGACCGCTTCTGTTTTAAGACTGCGCATCGCGAGGCTTTCAGTAAGTGTTATGGAATGAATAGTGAGTATGTGATGCCCCCGTGCCTCCCCCAGCCAGGCAGAGCGCCGCCTCCTCCCAGCGCCCCCTCTCCCCGTGACCATGACCAGGGGGAAGCACAACCCTCAGGGTGCTTCTCTGAGGCAGGAGCGGTGCCCCCTCCACCTGGGGGCCCAGCTGCCTGTCTCTCCGTAGGCCCGGGGCCGCAAGGTGGCCACGCCTCAGGTGTGCTTCCCCTAGCCTCAGGCATGCCCCTCCCCATGCCGGGTGAGGCCTCAGGTGGTGGAAGAGTCAGGAGCAGTGCTGAGGAAGGACTCTTCCTACAGGTCCGGGCGGGGCTGCGGGAACTGGGAGCTTGCTCTGAGCCCCGACGCTGCCCTGGCGCCAGCTTCTGCGCGTTCCTAGCCTGGGTAGCCTACTCCCTGCCCTTTGCACGCGAGCAGGTGGCCACCGCTGGAATCTGTGATTGGAACAGTGCCCTCCCTGTCTCTCAGGCTTGTGGAAAGCAGCTTCTTTGACTTCTTCTACCTTCCTGGAAAATGGCCTCAATTTTCTGGAAGACGGAAGGAGGATCTGGTTCTCGGAACATTCCCGCTTCTTCTCCTCGCAGATGCCACTCACTCAGTTGCATGTGAAGGCTGGGGCATCTGTGGTCAGCACTGGCTGAGGCCCGTGGTTAAGTGGTCCCCAGCCAGGGAGCCCGGCCCTGGCTTTCGGAGGCTCTGTGCGGATCTGCCTGCTCTCTCATGCCTGTCCTATGTCAAGGATGGCCCCTGCCCCCGCTCAGAGGCAGGTCAGGAAGGCCTGTGAGGGCCCTGGGGGCTTCCCGAGGAACTCTGTTCTACTGGCATCCCCAGGCTGCTCGGTCCCAGGACCCAGATCCCTTGGGCCCCCCCGGGGGGGGTGTGACCACCTGCCGCCCCTCTTTCTGCCACTGTGCCCTTTCTCTGTGTGGCCTCTCTGGCCAGGCCCTGCTGAGCAGGGAAGCACTAAGAAGCTAAGGGCAGGAGGACGCTGGGGCCTTGCCACCTCTGGCCTGTGGCTCTCTGGTTCTGGGCCTACGTGTGACTAAGGAGGATGAGTGTCAGTGGATTCATTTGGTGTCAGAAAAAGCAGGCGCTCTGGCCCTTTTCCGGAGGTGGTGGGCCCCTCTCTCCGTCTTTCCCGCCAGCAGTGGCCCTGGCCGTGGTGTTCTCCACGCTTCCCACCAGGGTGTCCTCATTCTAGAGGGCCGTCGGGGGCTCTCATGGAACCTTGGGTTGGAAGGTGTCTCAGGGACCCCGGTGCACTTCATCCGAGCCCTTGGTGCAAACACCGCCCCTGGCAGGCGGTGTCCACGGGGGAGCTGCTGAGGCACCTGGGCTCTGTCATGAGTCCCCAGCAAGACGCAGACCCTCGTTTCTGTATCTGGCTGCCCGCGGGCTGTGCCGACATTGTCACACGGCTCCATGACCCTCAGAGGCTGTATTTGCGTTTTCTGACACTGAATCTAGCACTGAGCACGCTGCACACGCACGGGACGCTCAGCAAGCGGGTGTCCCTTCCTCCGGCTGCTGCCCGTCAGCTCTCTCGCCAGCCTGGGTGCTGGGCCGTGACCGGGCTTCTATTACTCTGTCTGCTTTAAGGGCTATTCAGTCCGCCCAGCAGGCTCCCTCACAGACCCCTCTCACCTCCTCTCCTGCCCCTTCTGGCTTTCGCATCACAAAGGGCTGCCCGAGCCCCTCACACATACACAGAGGTGCTGCACTATCCAGAAGGATCCTGGGGCGCAAAGAACCCACCCAGCAGGCAGTCTGCCCCACCACCCTGCTGACCATTTCCTGGCCTCCCTGGGCCTTCTTTCCACATGCACAGCACTTGGGAACCCCTGCTCTTCCCTGTCAAAGGGGAAGGCCTCACTCACCCCCACCTCAGTGACCCCAGGACAGCTTTATTCCCCCTGCCTCAGCAGCTCTCCCCACCTCCAGTAGGGTCAGCAGATTCTCCTTTGCCTGTTGGGCCCCCGGCTCCGGGCCACATGATCCGGAGCCCCATCACAGCTACGCAATTCTGTTCTGCTGCAACCTATGACCTTGTTCTCAAAGGCCTTAAGGTTTTTCTCATTTGCCCCAGAGTTACCTAGAGGGCTGAAGGGTGGTAGGCAGTCCCCACCCCCCCGAGGGTCAGGGCATGATCTGGTAGCAGAAGGTTCCTTCAAGGGAGCGTCATGAAAAATTTCTGATTTTCATATGGTCACAGAACAAAACGAAACCGTAATTGCTTTGTATGGTATCCCACTAATCTAGTGGATTACTATATTCTCTTATGAAAAATGTTTGACAGTGCCTCTAGGGGTAAAATTAGAGCATGCGTTGGGGGGGGCTTGATGGGTGCCTGTTGTCACGGGATGTGCCAAATCGCATGCCTGCCCTTTCCCCCACCTACCCCAGTTCCCTGAAGGCTGAGACTCATTGAAAGTCACAACTGCGTTTTCTCGTGCTTGCTTCGGCAGCACATCTACTAAAATTGGGACAATACAGAGAAGATTAGCATGGCCCCTGCACAAGGATGACATGCAAATTCACAAAGTGTTCCGTATTTAAAAGATAATAAAGTCACAATTGTTTTTTCTTTTCAAGTCTGTTGAGAAGGTGCAGAGTTTTGCCTTCTGAGCATGGATGCTCGATCCAGTGTAATCATGCATTTGTTAAATAAGTACAATTTCTTGAACGCCTACTCTCTGCCAGGCACCCTGCTAGGTGGTCTGTGGGGAGTGAAATGAACAGGGCAGAGACGCAGACCACCCTCACCCTCTTTGATGTCAGTTTAAAATCCCAAATCTGCCATTTGCCGTGTAACCTCGGGCAGATCATTGAATCTTTCTGAGCTTCAGTGCTGTTACCTATCAAACGAGGTTGGGAATTCCGGCCTTGCCACACTTGCCTGGCATATAGCAGGTGCTCAATAAATGGCCCCTATTTTTCTTCCAGGCCATGGGGTGTCCTCTTTCTTCTTACATGGAAATTGCCTGTTGGCTCTGGAGTCAGCTGGCTGTCCTGAGGTTTTGAGGCCCTTGGAAGGATTCTGGGGAATTGGCCGATTGGCTCCAGGAACTTGCCAGGCTGGCGGCCGTGCAGAGTGACCCAGAGTTGGAGTTGTCACTATGTCCTGTTCTCATTTCTGTTTCTCTGTGTGCTTTGTAATTGGGCCACTCTTTCAGTCACTAGAGCCGTTAATGACCTTGAGAAAGGATCCCAGCCCTGAATATAGAATCCTGCTCTTTTGAAGTCACCCACTTTCTTTGTGGGTCTCGATGTGTGTGTGTGTGTGTGTGTGTGTGTGTGTGTGTGTGTGTGTTTTCCCTCGTGGGCATGCCTTCCCTTGCGCTTTGATGTTGCCTCAGTAACAACAGCGTTCAGAATTATTAATTCCTATTGCGCAGTGAGGTGCAGTTTTATTCCACAGAAAGGGGGAAAATATAATTGCTGTCTCGAGTAATCATTTTCTGAAGGCTGCGAGCCTAACCTTTCATTAATATTTCATTTGCGGCCAGGGTGGGTAACTGGGATAGGCCTAAAAATCTTGTTGTCCCCTACGCGTGGAGAGATCACGAGCTGGGGGACCCGGGGCCAGTGTGTGCTCTACAGTTGTGTGCAATTATTTCTAAAATTAAAGATGTTTAACCCATTAGCTCATAAGAAAGTGGAGGAGAGGTTTATAGAGACACAGCTCTTTACTGAGTGGGGTAAAGGTGCAAATCCCAGGCAGAACCCATCTCAGCCCCTCCACTGGGGAAGCCGTGTCACCGGCCCCTGCAATGGATTTGGGGCATGGGGTCTGGGGGGCCATTGGCTCCCTAGTCAAAGCCGAGCTCCCGGGTCATGGGGATGGACATTCACAGGTCACTTGGTTGAAGGATGTCATGGGAAATGCTGTGGTCTTTGATGTTCTCTGGAGTGAGGCCCTTGAAGTGTTCAAAGTGTCTCTAGGTGGAGGGCCGAAGGCCGATTCCTGGACTGGGAACCTGGGAGACCCTGCTCTTGGGGCAGGGAGGCAGGCTACTGGGGTGGTGGGGAGCAGAGCCTTTGGTGACTAACAGCGATTCTGGATTCTGATGAGCTTCCTTCCCAGTCCTGGGGAGTCCGGCTGGGTGGGGACCCAGGGCTGGCTCCTGGGGGGGGGCCCTGCTTCTCATATCCTCACACTATTTCACAGACATGAGCCCATCTGACCGTGGGAACAGCCTCCTGAGACCTGTGGGAATGTGGTGACATCAGCCGTTACCCCACTGGCTGGTCAACTTTATCTCATGGGATCCTCTGACAACCCTCGAGGGAAGAGATGCTCCCTTACAGAGGAGGAGGCTGGGACTTCTGGCTCAAGTTACTGATTCCTGAGGTCACCTGGCCCTAGGTGAGCTGGGACTAGTCAGTGGCCTGCCTGGGTGCAGGTGACCGTGGATCCTGGCAGGGGTGTGGGCTGCTCAGCGTTTGGTGACCATGGAGAGCGGATGTGTGAGGCCCACTGCACTGTGTGCTCTTGCCTGCCAGGACTCCCTTCCTGTTTGTGCCGGCAGGGGTCCTGACTCCTAACCCAGGGTGCATCCACATGAAGGGAAAGATCGCTAAACTGTATAAGCACCATTGGGATTTTTAAAGAATATCCCTGCTCAACCCCGGAGTTGCTGTGTTTCTGTGTTCTTGGGCTTACTGTGTTTTCCTAGAAAAATAAATCAGTAAAAAACATTGGCCAGTAGGTTTATTGCCATATATCATTAGTGACAAAGGGGGTTGTCTTAGTTATTAATCATCTGGGGATTTCTAGACATTTGTGCTCACATTTGTGCCCAAAGACGTGGTGTTGTCAGGGGTTCTCTCTTCCGGAGAAAGACCACAGGGTGGGGATGCCCTGAGACTGAGTTGGGGGCCATGGGGGAGGCTGGAGAGAGAGGCATGGGGACTTAAGGAGTAGCTGTGAGATTCAGTGTTTCTTTCTCTCAGGACCTGGAGCAGGGAGGAAGATGGCAGGACAGAGGCTGATGGTGGCCCCTCCATGCCAGGCACTCTCTGGTGGTCTCGTGTGACCTGCTGGCTGGGTGTCCCGTTCTACACACAGGGAAATGGAAGTCCTCACACAAAACAACACCCGGGTGCCAGGTGAGTGCACAGAGCAGGATTTGAACCCAGGTCCTGCCCTCGCCAGCCCAGGGGAGAGCTGACCCAGCAGAACAAAGCGGTGGCCCCGGCCTCTCCTTCTGCCCGACACATCCATCGCCCTCCCTTCGTTCCGTGCTTCTGTAACTCTGCTCCTGCCAGATCCATACCCGCTAAGAAAACCACTTCTAAAGAGGTTTCAACAGGGGCTGCATTTTGTTTATTTTCCCCTTACTCATTCCATTTCCCAAACAGTATAAGGTATTGCTTGCAGAAAGCTTGAGTTTTCTTCCCTGATCCCATGCCCCAGAAGTGATTGCAGCTCAGGACCTGGTGTGTGGGGCACCAGACTTTATTTCTAGGCAAATAGGAACCTTTAAAAATACGGGTAGATATCTACACACGGAGAACTTTTCATTTATACAGAATGGGTACCTATAAGCAGAGTTATTATAGCAATATTTACAAAAGCCAAAGACTGGAAAAACCTGCAATAAAATCGCCTGAGTAGGGGTTCAGTTGGATCTGTGATACAGCCTTCGATAGAATTACTGTGTTACTGGGCTGTTAGGAAAAGAACTGTCCACATACAGCCACAAGAGCTGCTTACAATATGTCATTAAATAAAAAAAGTGAAGGACAAATCATATGCATCATGTGGACACACTTAATTTCCATGGCAGCTTCACACAGATGCACTGCTGGCATGGGCAGCCCCCGCAGATGCAGCCTAGAATTCTCTGTGCGGCTTTGACAGCAGCGAGAAGCTAAGCTGCCTGTGACATTGGGACGCCTCCAGAGAGCCATGGCCACCCCAGAGGAAGTTACTTGCTGCCATGTGCAGGGGAAGTCCTGTGGTAAATGCTCCGGTAGGGGTGGAGGGGGGAAGGGCTGCAGGCAGGGGAGACTGTGATGACCCCAAGTTTGAACTGAAGCCTTCCTGGGGGGCAGCGCCTCAGAACTGTTCAAATGATTGCCCGGACTCACTTCATTTCTACGCAGGCAGAAACCCAGGCCCAGAGAGGGAAAGTGATGTGTCTGAGGTTACACAGCAAGGTCATGGTGGGGCTCAGCAGGCTCCCCAGGACCCTCTGGGCGGGACTCTGGAGCCTGTACTGGGGTGGGTGGACTGGGGCTGCACCAGCCTCCCCACGTGCCTGTTTTCTTCTCCTTAGGGTCATCTCAACTTTCCTTTTCCTCTCTCTCCTTCCTCCTTCTGCCTGCAACCCCCTTTGTTTGGTCTACATACTCCCTGTCAGAGTTGGGGAACTTGGGGCAACTTGGTGAAAACCCTGGGTGAGAATCTGGTTTGATGCATTCTCCTTGGAACCCTTGGATGTCCCTGGTAGGTGCTGTGTGCACGTGTGTGTGTGCACGTGTGGTGTGTGTGTGTGTGGTGCAGGCATGTGTGTAGTTCGTGTGCATGTGTGGCGTGTGCATTCTTGTGAGTGTGCACGTGTGTGTGTGCATGCACGGTGTGGGTGGTGCATGCCTCTATGTGTGTGGTGCAGGCATGTGTGTGGTGTGTGTGCTGGTGTGGCGTGTGCATTTGTGTGAGTGTGCACGTGTGTGTGTGCACGCAGGGTGTGGGTGGTGCATGCCTGTGTGTGTGTGGTACAGGCATGAGTGTGGTGCGTGTGCAGGTGTGGYGTGTGCATTTGTGTGAGTGTGCATGTGTGTGTGCATGCACGGTGTGAGTGGTGCATACCTGTGTGTGTGTGGTGCAGGCATGTGTGTAGTTTGTGTGCATGTGTGTGTGTGCATTTGTGTGCGTGTGCACATGTGTGTGTGCGTGCACGGTGTGGGTGGTGCATGCCTGTGTGTGGTGCGTGTGCATGTGTGGCGTGTGCATTCATGTGAGTGTGCACGTGTGTGTGTGCACGCACAGTGTGGGTGGTGCATGCCTGTGTGTGGTGCGTGTGCATGTGTGGTGTGTGCATGTGTGTGTGTGCACGCACGGTGTGGGTGGTGCATGCCTGTGTGTGGGTGGTGCAGGCGTGTGTGTGTGGTGTGTGTGCATATGTGCCATGAGCACTTGTGTGAGTGTGCACATGTATGTGAGCACACGTGTGCTGGGTGTTAGAGGAGACAGAGGGTGACCCCTAACCGCAGGAGTGTTTGAACTGACCCAGGAGCGGGGGCAGCTGCAGGCTGCCATGTGCCCCTTTCTGCAGGCTGCCAGTGGGAGACGTGTCTCACCAGAGCCGGTGCCTCCCAGCAGAGCCTGGGACTCCGGGTTTAGAGAGGCAAGCTCTCAGAAATAGTAAACCACTGTTTTCTTGCCGGCTGTTTGCCCTTATTAATTCAGGTAGCAATTACCCATTCCGAATATTTGGCGACTAATTAGTTTTTCCTGTGGAGAAGGCAGAATGAGGACTGTTTTGCTCTGACCCGATCCACTTTCTCAGTTTCCCGAGGAAGGGGCTTGGGGCGCCAAAGGAGGGAAGAGGCAGAGGGTGAAAGAAACCTGCCCAACGCCTGGGATGCCCCTTTAGCTGTCAGGTCTCTGCTGCGAGTCTATAGCATGATAAAAATAACCCACCCGATTTTGGTTTTGTTCTTGCTTTCATGTTGCCTGGCCCATTTCCCCTGTGGGTGCTGCTCTTGGCAGTTTGCCTGATGATGTAGTGCTGGTGTCAGAGCAAAAGTCCCAGGCTACTTGCTGAGCTGGGGTCCCCCCTTTGGAAGTTGTGCCCTCTGAATCCACCAGGTGACCAGGGACCCTGAGTGCAGGGGCAGTGTGCTTGGTGAGAGGACAGGCACAGGCTTGGGGGGCTGGGAGGCCAAGGGGCACACAGTTCGGGGGGACAGGTTGGAAGGGACAGCCAGGGGTCCTGAGCTCAGCTGTGAGTTGACTTGGAGATGGTTTCTTCACCTTGAAGCCCCTTCGTCAACATCTGGCCTTGATTCGCCTTTTTAGTGCTTGAACCTCTTGCTCTTGGGGGTCTAGTCCGGGCCATCACTGATCATAGAGGAGCCTCCCTGAGAGGGTCCCAGGAGGTAGGAGGGTTGGCAACTCAAGTCTGAGCAGCGTCCTGAATTGGAACAACCCACAGGCATGGGTCTATTTGGGGGAAGTGGTTAATAGTAAGCCAAACAAACATTGCTCTACCTTTTCTGGGGACGGGGGGGCGGGGGGGGGGGTCAGGCCGTGGGGAGCTGGACCCAGAGCTGGGCACTGCAGCCCCGCTTACCAGAATGGGGCAGTGGGGCGCTTCCTCTGAGCCCCTCATGTGCTTGCTGCCTGCAGGGACACTCATGGCTCCGTGAGATCCTGGCTCTGTGTCCAGCACCGTTGCGGTCTCTGTCCCTACAGGGCACTCTCCACCTGCCTCCCGTTTCAAATGAAAATTTCTGACCGCGGTTGGAAGGCCTCCTGGCCACCTTCTTCCTGGAGCCGTGTGGTGGGGCCTAGTCTTGGCTCGGCCTGCTGCCGGACTTCCTCATCCTCTGTGGCCACCCTTACAGACCAGTGCCCGCTGGCTGGCTGCACCCCCCCCTGCTCAAGTCACCCAGCTGCAGAGGCCTCCTTCAGCCTCACCAGGCCCCTGACCGCTCTGCACGTGCCTGTCTGTCTGTCTGACACAGCTGAGCCAGCCCTGCTGATGCAGGGATTTGGCTCCAGTCACTCGCACAGTTGCACTGCTTGCCCTATAACTTACTGCAGCTCAAGGCCATGGACCTTGTCTTCTGGTATTTGGGGTTTCCCCGGGGTGCCACGGCTTGTGCTCTGTGCTAGAGGGTGGCCGCTGACTGGTGACACATTCGGGCTGGTTTCTCCCAGCTATGGTGGCTGCAGGTCCTGTTTAGATAGGCTCAGGGAAGGTGCCAGGGCCTTGGAGTCAAGCCTGGCTCTGAGTCCCGGTTCTTCTAGTTGGGTGTGACCTTGGGCAGCTTATGTCATCTATTTGAGCACCACTTCCCACATGATGCCCGGGTCTTGGGTGTATGCTGCCCGCATAGTTGGTGCCAGAAGGAGCCAGACCCTCAGGGTTCCCAGGGGGTGGCCTCCCCGGCACAGTTCACATACAGCCCGGACAAGTGGCCTTGGGGTCTCCCTTTAATGCCCCAGGAGTCTGTGGGGAACAGCATTACTGCCTTCTCCTTGGAGCCAAGAGAGAATCCCCCCCCCCCCCCCCCCCCCCCCCCCCCCCCCGCCCTGGCTGGGATTTGGGTCAAGGCCCCTCCCAGATGGGTCCCAGGTTACCCGAGGGGCTGCAGTTGAATCAGCTCCCACACCGAATTTCTAGGCTGGGACATGAGGTGGCTTTGGGACCCAGTCCAGCCACCCTGATGGCTACAGACGGGTTTCCTCCAGGGTGTGAAGCTTCAGACACAATCCCTTCAGCTGTCTTGGGAAATGCAAAAACACCAGGTGCAGCCCTGTCGGTTAGAGTTTCCATTTACATTACCTGGGGCTTTTCTGTCCAGCCTCCCCCGCCCCCTCTTGCAGCCAGGACTTCACTGTTCCCAGGTCACAACCACTCGAGGAATGTGCCAGTCAGCGAGGCCGGGCTGCTCACTGCGGGCGGATGCACCTGTCACAGGGACTGTTCACCCCAAAAGGTAGGGCGACACAGCATCTTTGGAGGGAGGGGTCCTTGGTCCAGATCCCTCTCCTTACCTGGGTGGCCTTGGGAAACGCCTCGGAGCATGGAGACTGTCGTGCTTCCTTGGCTGTGGGGTGAGGATGAGGTAAGCTAAGGAACACAGTGGGTCTGGCATAGGGCTTGAGAAGTGACAGCTGATAGTGAGAACAGCAACTATCCATGGCAGGCTTCCTATCTCCCAGCTCTGTGGGGTGCTTGTGAGTGTCACCTCATCCGGATGGCACAGCGATCTTACAACGTAGAAAGCCTGATTACCCCCATTTTACTGGTGGGGAAACTGAGGTGTGGAGGAGTGAAGTAAGGTGCCCAAGGTCACCGAGCTGGTAAGAGGCAGAAGCCCGCATTTGTACCCAGGCAGTCGAACTCCAGGGCCTGTGCTGGCCCCCGTCCCCATTCTATGCAGGATGTCACCACCCTTGCAGGTTGCTGGCCAGTGTACCTCCCTGGGCTGCACAGCCGTGGTCCAGTGCCCTCAGCAGCTCCTGTCTCCTGAAGTCCCCAGTGGGTCGTAGGTGGCTGGCATGACCTGCCCAGGCCCCTGTGCTGTGGTTAGCCAAAGCCCCTCGGCAGCCCTGGGCAGGCCAGCTCCAGATCCTGCTGCCCCACCTGCAGGCGGGCTGGAGCTGGGGAGAGCGTGGGCTTAGAGCCAGATGAAGCTGCTCTCCTCCAGCTCTGACGTTCATGACTGCGGACCTTGGTTTTGTCACTAATAAGAGTGAGACAGAGTGGCTACTATTATTATGGAGACTATTCTTTAAAAACTTTTTAAAGACTTTATTTTTAGAGCACTTTTAGGTTCACAGCACCATTAGGAGGAAGGTACAGAGAATTCCCCTATACCTCCTGCCCCCCACACAGGCACAGCCTCCCCGTTATCAACAGCCCCCTCCAGAGCGGGACGTTTGTTACGGTTGGCGAACCTACAGTGACATGTCGTCATCAGTGTCACCCAAAGTCCACGGCTGACATCACAGTCTTCTCTTAGTGTGTACGTTCTATGGGTTCGGACGAATGCACAGGGCCATGTGTCCACCATTATCATACATACAGAGTAGTTTCCCGGCCCTAAAAACCCTCCGTGCTCTGCCTATCATCCCTCCCCTCACCCCTCCATAACCTCGGGCAACCACTGATCTCCTTATTGTCTCCATAGTTTTGCCTTTTCTAGAATGTCGTAT
Organism: Callorhinus ursinus; assembly: GCF_003265705.2. Lineage (NCBI taxonomy): Eukaryota > Metazoa > Chordata > Mammalia > Carnivora > Otariidae > Callorhinus > Callorhinus ursinus. Next base: position 6,651,328 of record NW_027397072.1, on the reverse strand, counting down.
GGTTGGAATCCTGCAGTATGTGGTCATTCCAGACTGGATTAATTCACCTAGAAATACACATTTAGGTTTCCTCCATGTCTTTTCCTGGCTTGTAGCTCATTTCTTCTTAGTGCCGAGTAATATTCCATTGCCTGGATGTTTCACAGTTTATCCGCTCACGTGCTGAAGGACATTTTGGGTGCTTACACGTTTTGGCAATTAGGAATAAAGCTGCTGTACACATCCGAGTGCAGGTTTTCATGTGGATATAAGTCTTCAACTCCTTTGGGTAAATACTAAGGAGCATGACTGCTGGATCATATGGTAACAGTAGGTTTAGTTTTGTAAGAAACCGCCAAACCGTCATGCAAAGTGGCTGCACATTCTGCATTCCCGTCAGTGACGCATGAGCGTTCCTGTGGCTCCCTGTCCTCCCCAACACGTGGTGTTGGCAGGGTTCCGGGTTTTGGCCAAGCTGATCGGCATGTAGTGGTGTCTCCCTGTGGTTTTAACAGGTGTTAGCTTTCCTTTTTAGCCTCGCCTAGATCCCCCTGCTGTTTCTTTCTATGCTTTGTTTATTGTTTATTCAACAAACCTTTCTAGAAGAACTTGTCCTTTTAAGTGTGTGGGTTCATGAGCACGACTCAGTGCTTGCGCATTGCCTGTTAGAAGCTGCGCCGTGCCTTGTACACATGCGTGTTGCACGCGTGGTACGTAATTCTAGGACGTAGGAGCTAAATGGCTCCAAAGAGGGACTCTGGCGGAGGTACTGGGAGAGGTGGGGGGCGCACATCACTGTGGCATTTGGCTGCTCCTTTAGGGTCCAGGCAGGGACCCCTCCTGCCTGTTCTCAGCTTGTTCTCAGCCCCGCAAAGTGCCTGAGCTGCAGTAGACACTCAGGACAGGTTTGTTGAATGAGTAAGAGGAAATCAAAGAAGGATTCCTAGAGGAGGTGGCTTTTAAGCTGGGGGAGAGAAGTGGGGGGAAGGGCATGTACCAGGCTCAGAGTCATGGAAATGCATGTAGCTTGCAGACTGCAATCAAGCAAGAGTTCTGGTTGGGCTGTGTTTTGTCACAAGCTGTGTGTTTGGGGCAAGTGAATTCCTGGAGGAAAGTAATAAAGATCCATCTGTTTGTTCAATAAACATTTCCTTGCCATCTAGCCCGTTGATGCCAAGTGAAGGCTAACACGAGGCTGTGGGCAGCGCTGGCAGGCTGCTGGGGAAACCAGTCAGGCGCCCATGATGTCCTGGGCACTGGGGGGGACTCATACAGGGAGGGGAGCATTGGGAGGATGGCATCAAGCCAGGGTCAGTACACAGGGCGCCCTGAGACTGTGGCTTCACGGGGGAGCGGGCGTCAGAGAGGGGAGGGCAGGCAGAGCAAGGAAGCTGCTAAAGCTTGGATCTGGGGGTGCAGGAGCCTCGGTGTGGGTGCCCTGGTCACGCCGTGCGGAGACTGCAGGGCATATGATGTTTTCAGGGCAGTGGTGCTCATGTTGCATGAGCTAGGAGTCGCCTGGTAAAAGTGCAGATCCTTGGCTTCATCCTGGGTGGAGAACACAGAGATGTTGACTCAGCGGGGCCCAGGACCGTGCATTTTCATTTTGTGGGTGTGATTTTGGCACCCCAGGAAATCCTGCTGCTGCTGCCGGCCCTTTGACATCGCAGAAATGCCTCTCTCGGAGCCGGGAGCCTAAGGAAGCTGGAAACCCTTGCGAGTCCCTAACCTTGCTGCTTCTGCGGGAGCCTGGGAGGCTCACGTCCCGACCACCCAGTCTCTGCTGGGCCCGGGGGACATGCTCCCGGCGGCACATGGGCAGGGACGTCCCACTGGGGCCTGATTTCCCTCCTTGGTAAGGTGGCGGTCCGACAGCTCATCGCTCGCTTCATCTCATTTCGCACGTTGGCATATTCTTCCCTGTTCAAGAAGCAATTTCAGATGTGGCTTATATGGTATCAAATATATGAATATGGGGCAGATATTACGAGTGGGAGACACAGAGAGTGGAAAACAAAGGAGGGGACGAAACAGAGTGAAGAAGAATGATGCTCAGTTATCTGGGCTGTCACTCCCCTTTAACCTGTTCTCATTTCTTTCAGGGTTTATGGCTGTGAGAAGGATTAGGGTTTAAGCTGCCAAAAGCCTCACATCTCTGTAGAAGCTAAAGCTACCAAAGCCGTACCTGATTTGCTTAATGAAATGTTGTGCTTCCTAGCAGGTGTGCGGTATCGAGTGAGTATTGTCTGGCAGTGGGAAAGTCTGGATGCCCGGCCCGCATCTGAATGCGGGGTCCTGGGACTGCTGGCTCAGGCCCCCCGAGAGCCAGGCCTCGGGTCATCCAGAGGTGGCCACCCCATCCTCGGGGGCCTTCCAGGAGCCAAAGGGGCCATGAGCCCCCATCTTGAGGATGTTGGGTAGAAGGAGAAGCCCCTGGGATTCCATCTGCTTCCTGGTCCTTCAGGGAGAGGGAACGCCCTGGTTTAGGAGCGTTAAAAGTCACGGCCGCACTCTGGTGTGATGTCCCTCGGGCGGGTCTGTCCCCGCACACAACTTGCCTTTGGGTTCCCGGCGGTAGGAATCACCTCGTGGGTGAACGGAGCTCCCAGCTGAGACAGTAAAGCAGACCGAGCCAGATCAACCACAGCAACAGCCCCCGCTCCTCTTCCCGGAGGGCGGGCCCACGTTGTGCTGTCATCTGCCAAAACATGGGATTTCTGAGATTTGTGGTAAGTTTTTGGTTTTGGACTCGAGCATTTGATTCTCCTCTTTCCAGTGATCTTCCTTTCTCTCCTTCTTGAACTTCCTCAGAAACACGAGTCAGACGCGGCATCTGCTGTGTGTGCGCACGCGAGGGTGCGACCTTCTCTAGATAGTAATTATTAAGCAAAACCAAAGGGGAGTCTTCTGTAAGGATATTTGCCACTTAAACGATCATTAATTGAGGTGGTAAAGTGTCGTATTCCTAGGTCCTTACTTCACTCCCACCACACCTGGCTTGAGAGCTGGGACTGGTCGCCTAGTTGATGCCACCTCGTCCCCAAGGGTGGCTTCTCTCCTCAGACATGGTCTTCAGCCCCTGCCCTCCACCCTCTTTCCCAGTCTGGCTTTTCCAGGGCCATTCATGTTGGTTCCTGCCACAGGGTCCAGAGCCCCCCGGCACCTGCAGATCTTGGCTGGTGAGGTCCTCTGCTTGGAGGGAGGAGTGTGCATTTGGGTGTATAGCCCAGGGCTCGCCATCTTGGGGGGCATTCGTGTGGGACCTGTGGGGATCCTGGAGGCCAGTGAGGGGGATGAGGCAGGGCCGAGGTTGGGCTGCTGGTGCCCATGGGAGGGCCCCGGGTCGCTGTGCGAGGCCTCAGGAAGGGTGCAGAGGCCACGTGGCAGTGCTGTGTCCTCTGCCTCTAACGGCCCCCTCTCTCCAGCCCAGGGCTTTGGAAGAACAGAGGCAGCTAAAGAACAGGGTGCTCAGGGGGTGAACCCTGGAGCTGGTTTCCAGGCTGGGAACATACAGGTCGTCTGGGCCGGGAGAGCTGGGGGGCCGGGTTGGGCTCACCTGGGTGGCAGAAGCCATGGATATGGGTGAGCTGGTGGCAGTACCAGGGAGAGGTGGGGGGAGCTAGCTTCTCCACGGGGTGAGAGCTGGCCTCACGGCCTCAGATGGAAGGTGGTGGCCAGATGCATGGACCAGACTGGTGGGTGACCTGGAGGGAGTGGTCAGCAGGGATCTAGGCCGGGACAAACCCCTCCTCCTTCCTTCCCTCCCTCCCTTCCTTTCTTCACGTACTTATCACTTGCCTTAGGCGTCCTGTCGGGCACTGGGGAGATGGTGAATGTGGCATGACCCCGCCCTCAGCAGCTCTCTGGTCTCTGACTTCTTGGGGTAGGAGGGTCTGTAAACACTGGGTCGGGCCAGGCCCCAGAGTTTCCAGCAGCCCATGTGGAAACAAGGATTAGGGGTGTTTCTGTAGCACCTTCCAACAAAGAAGGAGGCCTCCGTGACAGCACCGTTACCCCCTCGTAGTGGCGCAGGTTAAAATGAGAGGCGCACCCACTGGTGCTTTCAGGCACCCCCTCGTCTGGGTCCTGCCTCAGCCCCAAGGAGACTGCACGGTCACCACCAGCACTTGGTGGCTCAGGACCCAGGCTTGGGAGAGGAAGCGACTTGCCCCCAGCCCACGCAGCATGCCCCAGCCTCACACAGTGCCAACCTGCTGCCGATGTAGATGGGATGGTGAGACAGAGAACATTCCAGAGGCTCTGGAAGAGAGAGGACTCTGGGTGTTAATGGGGCTTTATTCAAAGTGGTCTAAAGGATGAGGCACAAGTAGATGTATTAGGTTAACTATACAAAATTGTCATTTTATAGGGCCAAAGATGATCAAACGTGGTTTCATGTGGTCTGCCTAACGTTGGAAGGGCATATAGAGAAAACTCATATTGTATTTTAGAAGAGGGGGGTCGTCTCCTTCTGACTGAGACCGTCCCTCCAAGGAAACCTGTTCTGCAGTATTTCTCAAAGTGTAATCCGAGGATCCATTCGGGGTTGGGGTGGGGGTAGGAGTTTAACTGTCACTCTTTGAAGGCATAGCCCCGTGTTCTCCTGGGTTTAGAGATGTCCTGTGACTTGTTAGTTCATCAGCCACAAGTATTTTCAGCTTCTGTTCCAGTCTGTGTGTTGCACTTTGGTATCTTTTGGGATAAGCAGTGTTTACCATCTGCTACAAAATGTAGTTCCTTTTCCACCCCTGTGTTAGCCAGGGTTCTTCAGAGAAACAGAACAGATAAGGTGTGTTGTGTGTATGTGTATAAAACATGTATGCATATGTATATATGAAAGTGTGAGAAAGCAAGTGAGAGATTTTAAGGAATTGGCTTACATGATTAAGGCCAGAATCTGCAAGGTGGGCCATCGGACTGGAGACCCAGGGAAGACCTGATGTTGCATTTCAAGTCCAAAGGCCGTCTTTGGCCAATTTCCTTCTTGTTTGGGGGACGTCGATCTTCATTCTATTCAGCCCTTCAACTGATTGGAGGAGGCCCACCTACATTATGGAGGGCAGTCTGCTTACTCAAAATCCACCAATTCAAATGTTCATTGCATCTGTAAACATCTTCATAGGAACTTCCAGAATAATGTTTGACCAAATATCTGGGCCCAGCCAAACTGACATACAACTAACTATTACAGGTCCTAAAATTACATCTTTCCAATATCCAGAGGTTTCTTTGGTTTTAGAAGGCTGATGTAGTTAGTATATGCAAGGTAGGTTCCAGATTCCATGGAGTGACAGAAATGCATAAAACTCCATGAGCAAGGCTGAATTCTTTCTATCAATTAATTATTGGGCATAGAATAGCCATTCTATGCCTGTTTTGGACAGTGCGAGCATTACATAATTTATAAAATAGATCACAGCTCAGAGTCTTCTTTGCTGCAAGTCAATTTTTTTTAATCAAACCCTCCCTCTCTCCCTCCCTCCCTCCCTCCCTCCCTCCCTTCCTTCCTTCCTTCCATGTTTATTGGGCATCTAATATATTCCAGGTACTAGGCCAGGCAATGGGGACATCTCACTCTCATAGTGACTTAGAGCCTGAGAGGGGCTCCTGGTGTAGAGTCAGTCTCCTAAAGGTTAGAGTTCGGCCTCAGGAGCTGGGTTCCCTTCCTGTTCTCTAAGGCTTCCTTAGCAGCACAAGGTCTTACATGCAGCCTGCAATAGGCCTGGGTTGTCCTGGGGGCAACACCCCATCTTTTACAGTGCGTCTTTTCTTCTAAACAGAGGGGTCTTAGCCCCTTTCCCTAAAGGTGGGAGTGAGGACCAGCAGCTTCACCTGGTTGGAAATGCAGACTCTCAGCCTACCCAGTGAGCATCTGCATTTTAACAGGATCTTCAGGGGAGACTCCTATGCATGAAAGTCTCACATGTGCTGCCCTTGTCCTTGTTTCCCTTAAAGACACAAAGTTCCACGTAAAGTCTGGAAGAATTGAGGGCCTAGCCAATGGACTAGCCTGCTTGGGAAGATTTTCACCCAGTGTAAGAGGCTGGACTTTCTTCTGAAAGAGGCCCGGGTGGCCTCTTCTTGGGCTCAGAGAGGGGTGGACGGAGGCTCCCCCCGAGGAGGAGAGCCTGTGCCTCTGCACCTGCATTGTCCTCTCAAGAGGCTTGGGCAAGATCCTTCACTTCTCCAAGATAGTTTTCTCTTGTATAAAATGGAGATGATAAAAAAAAAAAAAATCCTCTTTTCTGAGTTGTTGGGAAAATTTGCAGATCCACAGGGTGTGGATGGTGTGTTGGGAGCCAGGTGTGGCTCGTGATGTCACCGCGGCAGCAGGCTGCACAGGGTGCGGGGGGTGCTGGAGCCTGGCTCCTCATCGCTGAGTGGGGGGAACGCCTGCTGTGTAGGCTGGCCCGAGGATTAAGAGACTCTGCATGCACAATGCTAAGGTGACAGCTTTTATGTTCATAACAACTGGCTTGTGTAACTGCCCTGCATGCAACGGCGGTATGCTCTGGTTTCAGGGAGGCCCCGGCACCTGAATCATCCAAGGACAGGTGGGGGCAGGTCGCAGAAGAGGCCACGCTGGGCTGTGGCCATGCCTTCTAGATTGTTCACAGAGGCACCCCTTATCCCAGGGCACTCAGGCCTAGATTCCTGAGCGAATCCGTAAGAAGCACAGAAGTTAACATGACATGTGGCTAAGTAGATTTCTTTTAAAAGGTGTTCTCTCTCTGAGGTAATGACAGATGTGAGTGTTGCTATGGTGACAAGTTGTCTGTTTGGAAGCACACAGCACAATGGTTCAGATGGCTTGCCTACAATTTATGGTTGTGGGAGGTAAGCAAGACCCCTCTTGGGAAATGTTAGTGAGGGGTCTTCTCCTTTTGGGTTCTGGTTTCCAAAGCTGATTTTATTTTGTGCCTTAGGTGACCGGGTGAGATGGGGAAACCATCGCGTGTATTTAGCCGGACAGAATCTATGCACAGCACACGGTTGAAAGTTTGAGGTCTTTTCAAGAATTGAAGGTGATTAGAAAAGAATCCCAAGAGGAGCAGAATCTGTAGCCGGCCATGAGGTCATTTCAACACGACAAGTGCTCCTGGATAGCCTGCTGTGCCCTGAGGGTCCCGTGGAGGTGGAAGGGTGGGCACTGAGATGTGCCTGTGAGTGAGCTGGGGGCCCTGGTCCTCAGGGGTCAGGGCGGAGGGCCGGATGCAGGGCAGATGGGACTCCAGGCTTCTAGTGCCGTGGAGACGGCCAGGATGAGTCCTGGTGCGAGGGGCCCGCCCCGCCTCATTTGGATGTGTCTGGAGTCGTGGAAGCTTGACTGCCCTATGCTCTCCTACAAATGGACCTGGAAATCTTGTCAGGAGGTTCTAGCTGGGGAATCCCCTACTCCAAACCCTTGACCCCAGAAGGGTCCTCCTCTCTCGGGGGAAGTCAACCTCTTGCTCTGAGCAGCTTCCAGAGGGAGGCACCGGAGCGGTGGGGGAAGTGGGGGACACCCGCCTAGCCAGCCAGGTCAGCCCGGTCAACCGTGGCCATCAGTGGGGTGACAGATGCTGCAGCTGGAGCACCCTCACATCCTGTTCTAGAGACGTGTATCCCCAGCATCCTGGTCTGCTCGGGCCTGGCCTGCCGATGCCGTCACCTTGAGCAGATGCAAATCCTCCTCATCTTGGTGTGTCATGGCTTCTGCATCTGTTCTTTGATTTTTCTGTATTTCGCTTCTTTTGAATGAGAAAAAAAAAATGCCCCTGCTTATGAGAACAGAAGGAGCCAAGTCCTCATTTCTTAGTGGGGAATGGCATCTCCTTGCTGTCCAGTGAGCTGTCTGTCATGGTTTTTAACCGGGACCCAGCCATGACCTGTCCCTGACACCATCCCATGAACGTGCTCCTCAGGCGCAGCTCTGAGCTCATCCTCCACGGTTCTTCTCCAGCTGTTTCTGTCCTCGTTACTCGGCTCAGCGCAGAAGGCAGATGCTCCCTCCAGAATCCCGAGCAGGCCCCTCTCTTTCTTGTTTTCCCACTGGATCTCCTGACCACAGATGCAAAGATCCACGGATGGAGGATGGAGACACTCTTTGAACACAGCCCTGCCCCAGGGATGCGATTTCCTGCCCAGTATTCAGGACTCCTTCTGTTGGAGATAAGAAACACGTGACAGCCGGCAGGGGCTGCCTCGTGCCTTTCCTGTGACAGTTTCTAGCAGGGACGGGGAGGGAAAGGAGATCGCCATCTGCGGGTACCCATCAGGACATGGAGCCTCGCCTGGGTAGCCACACACCAGCTAGCAGTTGGCTTTGACCTCAGATCTGGGCTGCTTGTCACACTGCATTGCCGACTTGCCCACTGGCTTCTAGGAGGGCCAGTCAATGGTAGATAATCCCACAGATGTGGACCCAGTGGCACCACCCAGCTACGGCATGTCACTGAGCGCCCAGCTCAGCTTGGACAGAGTTAATTTGGATGACAGCTGTGTGAAAGGTCACATAGCAGTCCTCATGTGGGCAGTGGGCAAATTCTTACGGTGCGGGGGGCTGGACTAGCTGTGCAGGCTCAGACAACAAATCCCAAATCCCTCTCTCTGGGGCAGACTCACATTAACCACGCTCCCAGCACTGCTGTCTATGCTGGATGTCAGCTTGTTATTTTATAGGGAGAACCCCATCTGTCGAAGGGTCCAGAGAGCTGAGTCCTCTGCTTACCCTAGTCTGTGTGGGGCAATCTACCTGGCAAACTCCTTAATCCAACGGTTGCCTGGTGACTGTGGGCCCAGAGCCAGGGAGCAGGCTAGCAGATTTGAATGAGACATAAGGCTTCCGTGCGTTTCTCTCCCCGATCTCTGTTGCGAGGGGCGCCGGCCATGGGGACCGGAGAATTAAAACCCATTCCTGAGACAGACCTGCTTCTCTCCTGGCTCCCTGTTTTTCTGGGTTTCTGTGGCTGAAAGATTCTCTACTCTAAAGAATAGTTTCCTTTAGTTATGGGACTCATTTTAGAGACTGTCTTGACTTTCTCCCTATTTCACTTGTGTTCCTGGCTTGGACTGATCTCTAGGCTGATGGTGTCTCGTATGAAATTTCCCAAGCTTCTCAGCACACTGTGGAAAAGGACTTTGGGGTCTCACTGAGGTTATGTCTACCCATTGGCAGGTCTTTGTTTTGGGGGGATTGGTTCTTAGTTCCCCTTTCTGCCTGTGCTTGTTGTCACCGCTCAGCCTGTTGGGAGGCCTACAAAGGGCTTTCGTGGGAGATGTTACCATCCTGCCCCCGAGCAGGGCCGCGAGACCAGCCTGAGCAGCTGTAAGGGCAGATGCAGGTTTATGGGGCTTATACATTTTAGGCTCCTCTTTAGGATGAAAATACAGAATTTAAGATAGAGTATTAGGTACACAAAATGACTACTTATTTAAAAAGGGCCTAGGTTAGTAAGGAGCCTGAAGCATTTAGCTTTATGAAAGGCCTGAAATACTGACCTCTGGCAGAGGGTATGGTACAGATGGGGTGGGTTTGCATCCAGAGGATCCGTGATTACAGACTGTGGGCACTCAGGATGGGGTCTTAACGGTTATTGTGCCAAAGCTTAAAAGTGTACATTGAGGGGCGCCTGGGTGACTCAGTTGTTAAGCGTCTGCCTTCGGCTCAGGTCATGGTCCCAGGGTCCTGGGATGGAGCCCCGCATCGAGCTCCCTGCTTGGTGGGGGGCCTGCTTCTCCCTCTCCCTCTGCTGCTCCCCCTGCTTGTGCGTGCGCGTGCTCTCTCTCTCTCTCTCTCTCTCTCTCTCTCTGTCAAATAAATAAATAAATAAAATCTTAAAAAAGAAAAAAAAAGCGTACATTGATAATACACAAATCATGCATGGATTTGCTCTTCTACACCTGTAAGGGAAGGAATAATGTGGAACGACCTAGAACAAAAAGGACATAATTCTCCTCTAATTCCGTTGCTCAACCTACCTCCTCCTGTAAGTAATCCCTACAGACAATTCAGGGCACCTCCCAGGCCTTTTTCTTAACAGATGTAGGTGCATATCTCCCTCATTATTTCAAAGCATGTGTGGTAGTCTGCGGTGTGTCTGCTCACAGTTTACGTGGCCAATCACTTACCGATAAGCATGTAGGTTGATTTCAGTTGGTTGCTTTTACAAACAGTGTGGCAGTGATTGTCCTTTTGTGAACATTTTCTTGCATGTTTGGACCTCTGGGAATGTTTCTGTGGGGCAGGCAACTGGAAATGGCGCACGGGGTGAAAGGGTGTGGGATTTAACATGTTGGCAGACTCAGTAAATCATTCTCTAGAAAGACGACCCCGATTTACATTCCTGTGATGGTGTAATAGTACTTCTTTCTCTATATGCTTCTCAGTGTCTACTTTTGTCAACACGATGGGTGAAGAATAATATCGTTATTGGGGGTTTTTTTGGATACTGTTTTAATATGAATATATATGATTGTTAGTGACTAACTTTTTTTTTTTTTTGACTTGGACCAACCCCAAAATGAATGCATTCTGCCAGAAAATCCCGTTGAACCAATGTTCAGACCATGTACAGGTTCTGGCCACTTCCTGCCACCTACACTGTTACCACCTGGCCGGTGCTGCCATATTCCTTGGTCTGGATGACAGTAGTAGCATCCTCACTGGTCTTCCTGCCTCTGGGCTTGGCTATTTCAGTGATGGCCCTCAGATCATCCTATTACAACTCCTGGGCTTGAGACCTTCCGAAGTCCCTGCCCTCCCGTCTCACTCATCTGTGACGGAAGGTGAAGCCCTTATAATGTCCTGCAAGGCCCCACACGGCCTGGGCACCATGTCACCCCCTGCCCTCTCCCCATTGCTAACTCAGTTCCAGGCACACTGACCTCTCTGCTCTTCCTCTGCTCAGATGAACGTCCACCATGGGCTTTGGCTCAGGCCATTTCTCCATCTGGAAACTTCTTCCCCCAGATATTCACACAGACAACTACCTCACCTCCTTCACATCTTTGTCTAAATGTCATTTTCTCAGTAAAGCCTACCCACATTTAAAACTGCAAACTCTTCATGTTTGTGGCTGTGTTTATAGATTTTTATGGCACTTTCAAACATATTACATAATTACTTACTATTCTGTTTATTGTTCATTATCTGCCTCTCCCAGCTATAATGTCAGATTCTCAAGGGGAGGGCTCTTTTATTTTTCCCTCTCCATTTATTAAAACAAGCAAATGAAATACCAAAACAGTTCACCCAATTTTCCTACTTCCTATCCCCCACCTGGGGCAACTGCTAATCTGTACTCTATGAGCTTGGTTATCTGTGAGTGCAGGTTTTTTTTAATTAATTTTTTTCTAAGATTCCACCTGTAAGAGAGATCATTTATCTTTCTCTGTCTGACTTGTTACACTTAGCGTAATGCCCTTGAGGTCCCTTCATGGGGCAAATGGCAAGATTTCATTCTTTTTTATGGCCGAATAACATCCCACTACATGGGTATACCACAATTTCTTTACCCATTCATCCATGGGTGGACACTTAGGTTTGTTTCCATGTCTTGGCAATTGTAAATAATGCTGCAAAGAATATGGGGGTACATGTTTTTAAGTTAGTGTTTTCGTTTTCTTTGGATGAATACAAAGAAATGGATTTGCCAGATTATAGGGCAGCTCTAATTTTAATTTTTTTTTTAAAGATTTTATTTATTTGACAGAGAGAGATAGCGAGAGCAGGAACACAAGCAGGGGGAGTGGGAAAGGGAGAAGCAGACTCCCCGCTCAGTAAGGAGACCGATGTGGGGCTCCAGGGTCCGTGGCCACATGTACCCAAGCCGAACGCAGATGCCTAATGACTGAGCCACCGAGGTGCCCCTCTAATTTTAATTTTTTGAGAGACCTCCATACTGTTTTCCACAGTGACCACACCTGTTTTTATTCCCACCAACAGTGCACAAGATGCCCTTTTCACCATATCCTTGCCAACACTTGTTATTTCTAGTTTTTTTGATAATAGCCACTCAAACAGGTGTGAGGTAATGCCTTATTGTGGTTTTGATTTGTATTTCCCTGATGATGAGTGATGTTGAGCATCTTTCTGGGTACCTGTTGGCCATCTGTAGGTCTTCTTTGGAAAAATGTTTATTCAGTTCTGCCCATTTTTAACTGGATTTTTTCTTTTTTCTCTTCCTTTTGTTTTGTTTTTCTGTTTATTTTTGCTATTGAGTTACATGAGTTCTTTATATATTTTGGATATTAGCCCCTTATCAGAGATATGACTTGCAATATTCTCTCCTGTTTGGTGGGAAAACAACTGTAAGGCCTTATTGACAAAGATCTCTGTGAAAGAAATTCAGATGGGGTCTGAGGTTACTGCAAATTGAGGATCACCAAAGTTCCTTGTGAATGAAACCGTGGGTAGGACAGGAATCAGGTAAGAGCACACCTGAAGGGCCTCCTGGACAGGGAGTGAGCGACTGCGTGGCTATGCCTGACTGCCCAGACCCCACATTCACGTGCATGCTGTGTGTTGTGGTTCTAGATGTTATTACCTGTTTTGCAGGTACTTCCTGTTTGGGTCACCTGGGCTGACTCCACTCCTCGCCGAGAGTCTACGGTTAAGTGGCCATCAGCCTATCCTCTACCCGCTGCCCTTTCCCTCGAGGCCTGTTCCTCGTGGTGTGGGGTTTGCCCCTGCTCTGCAGTGGGTCCCCACCCAGGGGGGAGTCCCTTACTGCTCCCATGTAAGGAGACCCTCCCTGGGCTGGGGTGGGGGGGCTGGTGCGCCACCTTCCGCGCCTGGAGGCTGTGCCTCCTGTGGTGGGAGCTCCCACACAGCTCCCCCCAGGTCATCCCTGCTTCCTGCTCCGCCGCTGGACCAGAGCCTGTCCCGTCACAGGTGCCCATGTTGGAGGGTGATGATGGCAGATCATCTGGATCACAAGGTCCTGGGCTCCCCTCTACTGCCACCTTCTCCCGGCCCCGTCAGGCTTCCAGACCGAAGGGCTCGGGTATCGGGGCCTGTTGCTGGGCTGAGGAGAGAGCCAGGGGGGCTGTCTGTTGTTGAACTCTTCTAGATTGCTGGACATGCTGTCACCTGAGACAGGGGCCTTGCTGCCTTGGTGGGGGATGGTGGGAAAGCCAGTCCACCGTGGAGGCTTTCCCACCAAGTGCAGGGCCCTGGGCTACAGCCTGCCTGCATGGGTGGTAACATGCCTCTAGAGACAGCATCGTTGTCAAGAGCTCGCTTGGTCCTCACAGCAACACCACCCAGCAGGTGCTTTATTATTACCCCATTACAGAGATGGGGAAACTGAGGCGAGAGCCATTGAAAATTGTCCTACTCACGTGGCTAAGCAGCGAGAGAGCCAGGATTCCAACGCCGGCAGTCTGGCACCAGGGTCTGTGGCCACATGTAACCCCCTCGCCGTTCTCCCACACCTCAGACAGAACGAAAACAAGGGTGAAGGAAGCATTATATTGACTTTTAAAAATATCACTAAATGAAGAATTAAATGATCAAAATGGTTTCGTTGCTTCTTGATTCCATAAAAAATTGTAACATTTCTTTTAAGATCACCATTGATTCATTGGATACATTAACAGAAATGTTTGCGAACACTGTAAAAAAACATTTTTTCTTCGCTAAGTGCAATTGCTTCTGAGGTACGAATTAAGTTCGGCTCACGTGACTGGATGTTGCTGGTCATTGTCAAGGAGCTGGGTTTCTCATCGAGGCTTTCCATGTGGCGTGGTGTTTATGGAAGGACAATTGACAGACAAACTAGGTGATTCAGACCTGGGTGTTTCGCAGACATTTTCTTGAAAATGAATGAAGCGAGCCTGTTTCTTCAAGAAAAATAACTGACAATATTTGTTGCCAATTGTAAAATTGAAACTTCCAAGTGAAAATTAGAATTTTAGAAAACTTGTATCCACTCCTGTGAACTTGATAGCTTCCTGATTCCGACTTTTCTGATGAGGTTAGCAGTTATGTTAATGCTATGATTTCTGGAGGTTGTTTAATGAAATATGTCAACATATCATTAGATCTGCACAGCTCAGTGAATCAATATTTTCCAGATGACCAATGCATGATGTTGCAAATTCATGAAGAGGTAAAAAACAATGTTCAAAGTGCATGATAGTGGGTTTCAATGTGACAGTGTTTGCAAAATTAATCGATATGGTTTCAGGTTCTACACTGCAACTAACCTTTAAGAGAGTACCATTTGTTGAGTTTTGGTGTAATATCAAAGAAGAACGGTCACAGGGTTCTGAAAAGCCTATTACCAAGCTGTTCTCTCTTTTCCAACTACATTTTTGAGGCTGAATTTTCTTCACATACCTCAACTAAAACAACAGAACGCACAGATTGAAAGCAGAAGCAGATGTGAGGATCCAGTGGTCTTCTGCTAATTCAGACCTTTAGGGAGCCTGGGAAAATATAAACGGTTGCCATTCTGCTCACTGTTATTTTGGCTTTGGAAAATACAGTTATTTTTCTTAAAATGAGAAATGTATGCCAATATGTAATGAATCTGTATTGTGATTTTTGATACAAATTGAAAAATATTAAAAAGATTGTCTCAGTTTTAATTTCTAGTACAGTAAATCGCTTCACAAATATAGCTCACACGAACGCCAGATCCCTAGGGATGCTCAGTAATTTTTAGGAGTATGAAGTGGTCCCAAGACCAAAAAGTCTGACATAGGTGCTTTTTAGAAAAGCCGGCCTTAGTCGAGAACAGTTAAGAGACTCCTTTCAAGTCCCCTGGTTGGTGATGGCCGTGCCAGGAGCAAGGGCAGGCCTCCACGCGACTTACCTGTGACCTTGCACCAGCTCGAACTTCTGCCTTCCATGCAGAGGGCCTGGACCCCATCCGGCGTGGCTCGGAGAGCGCTGGGCAAGTCTCCTCTGTGGCAGGCTATTTAAAAGCAAAATGTAATGTGGGCACCAGCATTTATTTCTGAACAATGTGCGAAAAGAGAACAGCAGAATATAAAGTTCAGGAGTGAATGTGCAGTGAGTAACGTGGGTGTCGTGTACCACGGCCCGGCAGCGGGAGGCGTTACCAGGAGGACTCGGGGGCCACGCCGACTCGGGGAGTGTGGGTGCTCCCGACACGCACGACGTGCACCACAAGCCTGTTTCGCGTCAGCCTGTCCTGTCTGCACCTGCCTCTGCTGCCTGCCCGTGTCACCCGGACTGTTGGAAAACAGGGCCTCAGGCACCCAGCTACCATGTCTTGGCAGCTCCATCAGGTCAAGCAGTGGTGCGCTGGGAACCTCTGGCACCCCCATGCTTTCCTCCCTGTCAGGATAGGACTGAGTTTATGTTGTTAGATTTCTAAGTGGAAAGGTGTCTTTGTATTTCTGAGCACTAAAGAAAGAGAATAAAGCATCTTTGGTGGGTCTTTAACCAGGGAGTCCAATCAATGCAGGGTTTCACCTTCTTACTCGTTCCTGACAGTATTTACCGTGTCTCCGCTCTGCTCTGGATTCAGGGATGAATCAGACGCAGCCCCGCATGGAAGCGCTCAGTGTAACTGGGAATGTCTAGGCAGCAGGAGATATGCGGGGCCCGGAGAAAGCCGTCTCCTACGACATGGGGTTGAGTAGTAGCCAGTGGTCGTACAGAAGGATGCTGGGGACCGTTGCCCAGGTGAGCCGGACGGGTGAGTCCAGGCTGACCCAGAGGGAGTAAGCAGGTAGTGATGATGAGGACAGGGCTGTAGGTTTAGGGAGGAAAACTCAGACACTTTCCTGGAGTGGTTTGCTTGCTTTGATGAGTATTTTTATTTCGCTGATCCCGTTGAACACACGCTGCCTCCCACCAAGTCCAGCCTCGGATGGCTGGAGTGGTCTTGGAGAGGTTCGTTGAGAAGATGGGGCATGAACTTGACCTTGAAGGGTGGCCGGGATTTGAGCAGGTGAAGAGGAGCAGGAAAAACATGCAAGGGTTAGGAAGTGGGGTGAGCAGAGGCACGGGAGCAGGAAGATTCAAGGCGTGTGGGCCAGCGTAACCCAAGCAAAGGAGTTGTGTGGGGAGCAGGTTGGGGCTGCAGAATTGAAGGTCTTGAACTCCAGACCCAAGTTTGGGGCCACAGATGGTCTTTGAGTGGTGACAGGGCCTGTATGCATCGGGGCTCTAAGAAGGTGACGCTGAGGGCGATGCTTGGAAGTGATTGAAGGAGAAGCTCTAGCCCTGGATCCACTGAGGTGTCTCTTCATTAGAAAAAGATGAAGAAAGAAGCACTCTAGGGGGACCAACTGAAGTCGTATGGCGAGGGGGTGGGAGTGAAAGCTGCTGCCAAGTTTTTAGCCCAATGCCAGCGAAATACACTTGTGTTTCCTTACATAGCCAAGCGCGCTGCTGATCTTTAAGAAGTGCTCGTCTTCTTTGGCACTTAGTTTCTGGGAAGAACAGGAGGAAGAATTCTCTCAGGCTGGGAATCAAGTTTTAGCTCACTTTGAGGCTATTATTCTTACTTAAGAACACATAGTTAGGATTTCTGGGGTGAGGAACCAAAGGACAGGTAATGAGCTTATGCCTCACATTGCTCATGGATGCCCGTCTCCTCTACTAGCCCAACATGGCGGGCAGCCTGGGAGGTGGCTCACAGCCCCCACTTCCGGTGTCCATGTCCTCGTGCCATAGGCTTCCCTGGGGTGTGGGCTGGACCCTGGCCACTTGCCTCTCATGAACAGACAACAGACATCAGCAAAAGTGATGAGACATCACTTCCGTAACTGGACTCCTGGGACCTCTGTTCTGTTGCCCCTCTTTTCTGCTCCCTCGCTCTGAGCGGAGAGGCTGTTGCAGTGTGAGCTGCCCCATGGGGAGGCCCATGAGGCAAGGAAGTGAGGTCTCCAGCTGCAGCCAGCTGCCACGAGAGTGAGCTGGGAACTCAGTTTTTCCCCAGTCTCCCCCAGAGGGGATGCGGGCTCTCATCTTTTCTTTTTTTTTTAAGATTTATTTACTTAATTTAGAGAGAAGGGAGGAGAGAGAGATTGAGTGGGAGGGGCAGAGGGAGAGGGAGAGAGGGAATCTGAAGAAGACTCTGTGCTCAGCGGGGAGCCCGGTGGGGGGGCTGGGTCTCATGACCCCAAGATCACGACCTGAGCCTGTGAGTCGGACACTTAGCTGGTTGAGCCAGCCAGGCACCCCAGCACAGGCTCTCATCTTGATTGCAGCTCCAGGGAGGCCGGCAGCCAGGGGAGCCAGCTAAGCCGCTCCCAGATTCCTGACCCACAGGAACCGCAGGACGACAAACTGATGTCGTGTCAGGCTGCTAAATATGGGGACATTTGTTACACAGCCATAGATAGCTCATACACCCGAGTCCTGTGGTGCTGTTGAAGAGCACTGTGGGAGGCCACACTATGTGGCTTCATGTCCTGGCTCGACTGTTTACAACCTGCCCAACCTGAAGCCAATGACTTCTGTGTGTCTCAGTTTCTTCGTCTGTAAAATGAGAGCAAGGGTAACAACTGTGGTGGGGTGATTGTGAGGATTAGGAAGACAGTCCCTATATGTTGATCAGAACATTGTTAGGGCTCAGTCGGTATTAGCTACCATTGTGATTATTGTCCATCCTTTAAGGGCGGATATGATGCTAATCCCTCCTGCAGTCTCTAGGGTACTGCTCTCCCCACGCTAGCCTCTTCCGCTTCCAGCGTCTGTGGCATCTTGTCTGGACTTTACACCCTTGTTTTCCATTTGAACCCTCTGACTCGTCCTCTGATGGTCTCAGCTGTAGAAAGTCTTCCCAACGCAGAAGTGTCTCCAGAACTCGGCAGAGTGCTTGGCACAGAGAAAGGGCTTAGGGATTAAAGAAAGCAGGCAGATGAGGAGGGAAACAGGCTCAGAAGTGACCTCCTTGTGGCGAGGGACATGTGGAATTAATAGTTACCATGTGACCAGGGCCAAGCATTGTCCCAGTGCAGAACAGGTGCGAAGCAGTCTTTTTTTTTTTTTTTTTTAAAGATTTTTTTTATTTGTTTTGGAGAGAGAGAGAGAGAGAGCAAGTATGAGCAGGGGGAGGGGCAGACAGAGAGGGACAAGCCAACTCTATGCTGAGTGTGGAGCCTGACTTGGGGCTCGATCCCACGACCCTGAGATCATGACCTGAGCTGAAATCAAGAGTCGGACGCTTAATGGACTGCGACCCCCAGGCGCCCCAAAGCAAGCCCGTTACACTGATGGAGTGAGTGAGCATAAAGGAGACACTATCTGGGCCATACGCACATGCATGGTGGGAGACGGCAGCAAGGGGGGACATGGGGGGGGTCCTTGCTGGGGTGGTCCCGACGACACAAAGTGAGGGCCTGACAGATGTCTGTCGCATGCATGGAACATGAAGCCCAGTGTGAATTCTGCTGACTCGGTGTAAGTTCACCAGATCTGGTGGAAGTGATTGGAATTTGAATGGTGGGGAAAGAGGCTCATCCCTTGAGAGGAAACACAAAGCCGAGAGCCAGGGGAAGAGCCGGGCAGCAGGAGTCCGAGCATGGGGGCCTGGATCCCTGGCAGTACCCATCCCCTACCATGCCCGCTCTTGCGGATGGCCTGACATGCGCATGTGAGCTTGGTTCTTCCTGGCAGTCAGTTCGCTGGGCAGGCCTATGTGGAAGTTTGGCAGCAGGTAGGGAGAAGGCAGAGATCCTGACAAGCAGAGAAAAGGTAGCAGCAGCTTCTCCTGGGCTCATGGTCAAGTGAGGATTGACCTTGTCACCCTGTGCCCCAAGCACCATAGATGGTGAGATGACGAGGGGGGAGGGGCTGACTGTTGGCCTGCCTGAGCTCTGGGCATGCACCATGAGGTGACAGTCTCCAGGGGCTCACTGTCAAGTCCCGCCGTAGGTCAGATGACCTCTTGGACCCCAGCTGCAAACCCCTTATTAGCACCTGCCGTGGCGGTCACCATGGCTTGTTCCAGAACCCGCAGACTGGAGCTCCGCGCGCTCACCCATACGTGTTTTCAGGGCATCCACTGTGTACTGGGCCATCCACAGGGGCAGGGCGAGCCCAGACACATTCTTGTCCACTCTGCTCTTACCTACTGGGGCAGGAGGCTGGGGGTCGGGCTCCTGGGCCGTGGGGAAGGGCTTTCCCTGCTGTCACAAGGGCTGGAGTGCCACAGGCATTTGGTAGGTGGGGCCCGGCCCTCCTGCAGTTCACAGACAATGCCCCAGGGTAAAGCATTACCCCGCTCAGAAGGCTGGGCCAGATCGGGCTTTGGGAATTACTAGCCTAGTGGGAGAGATAAATGTTAATCAATTAACTCCACAAATAAGTGAATAATTCCAAACTTATTAACAGCTATGAAGAAAATGGTACAGGAAGGTCAGAGGGGGGATAATACCAGACATCTCCTGTGTGTGCGGGGCGGGGGGCAGGGGTGGGCACAGGCAAGAAGGAAGGTCTTCCTGAGAAAGCAGCGATTAGGCTGGAATCAGAAGCATGAATGGGGGCATTGGGTTGAAGGGGTGAGTGCTGGGGCAGATAAGGGGAAGTTTGCTCTGGAAGAGAGGGCCGGGGTGGGGTGGGGAGAGGGTGGGGGAGAGAGGGGGGTCAGAGAGGGAGGGAGGTGGGGGGAAGGGGGGGGAGGGGGAGGGGGGGGGGGGGGGGGGAAAGAGGGGGGGGGGGCAGAGAGAGAGAATAGGCTGAGGCTAGTCATGCATGCAGGCCCTAGGCGGCCGTGTTGGGATGTTGGGATTCTGTGTGTTCTGGGTGAGTGAGGGTGCCCTGACCGCCTCTGAGATGTGGAGGGCTCTGCAGCCTCGGAGGACGCTGCGTGGAGGTGGGGGGACAGCTCGGTGGCCGTGGCCCTCCTGGGTCCCAGAGATGGTGCTGGCTTACGCTGGGGGACGGGGTGAAGACAAGACAGTGTGGATAGGTTTGCCAGCTGCCCGGAGGGAAACAACTGAGGGTAGGTTAGTCTGGGGCAAGAGAAAGGACGGTGAAGAACCAATGGCAGCGGCCATTCAGGAAGTTGCAGACTCGTCTGGGAGGGCTCAGAGGCTCCGTTTTGGACCAGCTGAGCCCGAGGCGTGTCTGAGACAGTGAGAGGGGTGCGTGTGGGATGGACCTGCGGTTGTGTTGCTGTGGGGGCAGAGGGGAAGCCTGGGCGCGGCCGGGAGACACAGAGTGAGGGGCTGTGGGAGTGGGCGGGCTTGCGCAGAGAGAGGCTAGAAGGGGAGACGTGATCCCGGCGAGGGCTGGAGGTGCCCTGCTGTGAGTGGCCGGGTAGAGAAAGACCATACAGGCCAAGGGGCGGAGAAGAGCGGGAGAGGGGAGGGGCCGCAGGAGATGGAGCCGTCGCAGAAGCCAAGGGACACACATGTCCCGGAAGCTGAGGGGTCAGCGGGTCCTATCAGTGCTGGAAAGTCGAGTGAGAGGACAATTGAGAAGTGTGTCTTGGACTTGGAAAGTGGGGCCACTGGGGACGTTGGCGAGAGCTGACGTGGTGGCTCGAGGGGGCAGCGGGTGGACGAGTGGGCGGGGGGACAGGAAGCGGACCCTTTGAAGAAGTGCTGGAGGGAAGAGAGAGAAAGTGGTGGTGAGGGGGGCGTGGGGGTGAGGGGAGGCGTGTATGGATGTGATTTTGGGCGGGTGAGGTTCTAGGAGGCCCCTTCCAGCCCTGAGCCGGCCAGGAGAGCCACGGGTTTGACCTCAGTTGCATCACCTAAAATACTAGCTCGTTATGTAGAGATCGCCACCACAGAACAGTTGTCCTTGCAACGAGGTGGTACTCACGCGGAGGCCCAGGGTGGTTGTGTGAACTGCCCGAGGCCACACAGCTAGGAAGCAGAGTGGGGCTTTCACCAGACGCAGTTAACCACAGAGGTCACTGAAGTGTCCACGCATCTTAACCCTCACATGCCGCCCCGCGGGCCTCGCGTGGGAGGCCTGGTCTGCTCATGGCCGGGGTGTGCTGGGTGGTGGAGCTCCCGGCAGCCCAGCGGGCCGTGTCTTCCCAGCTCTGATTCGGGGACCGCACTGACCATGGGGGGAGCATTGACATCGCCAGAGTTGGCACAAATCAGAGCTATTTTTCAATCCCCGGCAGAGCCGGTTGTTAAACACAGGGCACGACCCCCTGCTCGTCCCCGAAGGACCTCAAGGTGAGCTCTACAGAAACCTTCCATCTCAGGCAAGACTTGTGTGTTGGATGAGCGACCGGGGCCTGCTGGCTCCCGTGGAGGGTCTACATCTGCTTTGCACTTGGGAGGTCTTCCTCCCTCTGGGGCCGCTTGGGCAGGAGGGGGTCTGAGCGCCGCCTTCGCCACATGTCACACGTGGGGGCCGGCCCTTTCCCGGTGCCGCCCCTCACCCCAGTGTCCATGGCGCCAGCCCAGAGGGTGGAATATTAGACCCCGACTTTCAGAACTGCCACTTCTACTTGCCCGAATGCAGCATGGTTTAAATAAGGACACAAAAGGAGTTTTCAGAAAAGGGGAGAAAGGCTGCGGGCTCCCTCGCGCCTCCTGGAGTGACGGGCTGTGAACGCATCTCCCTCCTGGGAGATGACGCGCCTGCGCATGGCTCCTGGCAGAGACCCTCTAGCGCCCCGGTGGGATGGGGTTCCGTTCACTCCATCTTAGAGGTAAACACACTGAGGTGAAGGAAGGGGACGGGCCCCGGGCACACCAGTAGTGAGTGGCAGATCTGAGATTTCCTCCAGGCCAGACCAGGAAGGCCCAGGGTCTTGCTTCTGCGTTCTGCTCACCGAGGCCGCTGGGTGTGGCTCAGGCTCAAGGTCCTCACTGGGGCACGTGGGCTCAGGACGGTCACGGGGCTCGAGTGCGGCTGCGTACACCACCGGCCTAACACGAGGTCGGGCGGAGAGTGGGTGCCCGAGGCTTCCCTTTTCCGCCTTCCAGGCTGGTGGAGCCTGAGCCCTGTGTCCCAACCTGCAGCCAGCCCCGCCCGCCCCCACGTGATGGACTGGCCCATACAGTTCCCCATTCAGCTGAGGGTGAGGGCTGTGCTATTTTAAGCCCACATGGAAGTTTTTTTTTTTTTTTTTTTTTTTTTTTTGTAAGGACCATCTGCTACCGGCCCCAGCCCAGATGATACAGTTAGAACCTACCCACAGCATCCTCTCCCGCCTTCAGATAGTTCCAGGAACAAGGGTGAGTCAGTCGCCCAGCTGAACTCCTGTCTTGCTACCCTGAGAGACAGCCCGGTGCCAGTAGAGGGGGCCGCTCCTGCCGGGGGGGGGGGGGGGGGGGGGGGGGGCAGGTGCACCTGGCTGCCTCTCAGAGACTGGGAGGGACCTCCTCCCCCACCCCGCAGTGGTGCCGCCTGCAGGGAGAGCCTGAGGAAGGCCCCAGGGGGACTCAGGTCAGCCCTTCTCAGCTGAGCTCCTCCCCCTGAGGCTGCAGTCGAGTTCGCCCACCACAGCTTGTCAGGAAGCCCAGCACAGAGAAGTGAGGAGCTAGCGGGACCTGGGTCACCACCCTGACCTGGAGGTCCCTGGAAGAACCCCTGGGTCTGTTTTGGGGCACAAGGAGGTTGGGCCCCCGTCTCACCGGGCTGCTTGGGCCGGTGTTCCACCTGGGCCCTGGGAGGACGTTCCTAAGGCAGACCACAGGCACTCAACTAGAGGCTTTGCTCACCTGCTCTCTTTCCCTCGATTCCACACCCCATGGCTCCCTGTGAGTAGAGGATGTCTAACCCGGCGTAGACTGCAGAGCCTGCAGTCAGGTCATGAATCTGGGCGCTGCCCCTTATCAACTCTGCGACCCAGGGCAAGGTGTACTTAATCCCCGGAGCCTCAGTTTGCTCATCTGTAAAGTGGGGGACAATCCGACCTACTTCCTCGGGGAGGGGCATTAAATGGGGTCATGTATGAAGGGCTGGCACAGCACCTGGCTAGGATGTTCTCTGTCACTATGAATGTCCGAGGACCTGTCCTTGGAATTGGCTAAAAAACTGGGGAGTATTTGAAAACGCGGGTCTGTCCCTTGGAGCACCTGGCCCCTCTCCTCCTGAGAGCTGGTGTTTTGGCTGCAGGGACCCGGCTGGCTTCAGGAGGTGCATGGGTAGCTGGTGCACAGCCCGGGCCTGATGATCAGAACCCCTCCGCCCCCCCCCACCCGTTGCAAGAAGCCCTTGGGAACCCCGGACCGGGGGGGGTTCTTGGTGTCTCTTTCCCCCTCTGACCACTTCTTGTCCCCCCCCCCCGCCGCGGTGGGGTGCGGTGGGGTGCTGGGGCCCTGTGCCCGGCCGGCCGCGCGCTCTGCACCCGCCCGCCACCCCGCAGCTGCAGCGGGAGCATTATCGGGGGTGTGCCCCGCGCACGGGCATGGGGCTGCGGCCTGACAGCGCCACTTCCCGTCCCAGAGTCTATCTGCCGCTGCTCTGTGGGGTCCTACAGTTTATCTGTGGTCAGTGCTCTTACCCATTTCCTGCAGCTGCTACTGGTTTTTCAGTCAGCTCCGAGAGCTACAGTAACTGGGAAAGGACGCGGGCTTCGTGATTCACCCGCCGGGGGACCGGCAGGGCGCTGACCTGCTGTGCAGGGGGCATGTCCCTCGTGCGTGCAGGGACGGCCCCGCCTCTGTCCCTGGGCCTTCCCCCAGCCCCAGCGACACAGACGCAGAAAAGACCCACACATTCATTGTGAACCGAAAGCCGGTGTGTGTGTGCGTGCATGAGCGTGCGTGTGTGGTAGGAGGGAATTTTTTTTTTTTTTGAATGTGCCAAAGCCAAAGTAAATGGTATCATGTTTTGAGAAGTTAAAAGCGTTACCCTAGGCTGAGCTTCGCCCCCTTTCCCGGGGAGCCCCAGGTCCTCTCGGAGGTCTAACTGTGGTGAGCTTGCAGTGCCCCAGATGAGGATATGGTAGTCACACTGAAAATTTTATTTCCTGGCATTTCTAAAAATGCAGAGGAAAACCCCCCACTGTAACAAATGACTCCTTCAAACAGAAAACTTAGAATGGATCTGTTACTTGTTTTTATGTTGTGGGCCAGAGGTTCGAAGTGGTCCAAAACGTTAATAAGCACTTAGTTAAGTGTTGTACTTGTCTAGAGCTCTTCTGTTCAGGTATGAGCTCAGGAACGGGGAGTAGGCACTGGTGGGAGGCAGGGTGAGGCCAGGACAAGCAGCAGGGGCACCTGGGAGCTCGGGTGAAATGCAAAACCTCCAGCCCCACCCCGGGCAGTCTGGGTTTCCACCTGGCTCTGCAGGTGGTCCTGTCTTGCATTCAAGCATGGCGTTGTCAGTAGATTTTATTAATCTTCTTCATCGATGTGGGTTGTGAAGAAGGAAAACAGCTCTGAGTGCAGAACGAAGCTGCTCCGTCCGTGCATGTTTGCTGCACCCCTCGTGGGCACCAGACTCTGAGCTAGACACAGCAAGGGACCACCGCCTGGCGCCCAGAGCCCAAACCCTCTCTCCACAACAAGGATGCTGCCTCATCTGGAGAAGCTCCCTAATCTGACATGGGCCGGGGGACCTGGGGAAGAGTGAGGAGGGGCTCAGTGGAAGAGTGGACGAGATGGGGACGATTTCATCCATGGTGGGAATCAGTTGAAAAGGAGGGAGAAAGATGAGAGATTACAGTGGTGGTGGGGGGCTGCAGAGAATGGCCTTGCGGGGCTCGGGGCTCATCCCAGTTACCATACAGTGCAGTAAGCTCAGGCACGTCTCTGTGCTAATGATATTTCCTTTTACAACTGTTTTGAGACATAAGCGAGGAAATGCGTGCCGAGTGCTGAGCACAGCTCTCTCTCAACGCTGTACAGACAATGGTAATTTTTGCATCTGAGGGCAGTGGGGGCACATTGAAGGGTTTTCAGCTGGTGAGTGATGTGAGCAGAACATTGTAACCGCCCCAGAAATGCCTGGTATGCGCAGGCCAGTAGAAACTCTTTGTTGAGCAGAAGATCCACATGCCATTAATATTTCGGGCTGTAATCATGTTTAAAATGTGTCTGAGAAAATATCTTAAATCCTAAAAAGCATCCCTCCCTTTTCTCCATTGCCATATTTTTGGATTCTAACATCAACAAATGCAGAATCTGACCACTTTCCAAAGCAACGTGACTTTGGACTGAGGACAAAATTGCCAAGCAATGCTTTAGTTTTTCCCTTCCAAAAAGTCAAAAGGCCCAGAAGACAAGAAAACCTTGGCTTTTGAAACCCATGCTTCTTGGGGTGGCTGACAAACCCCACTGTGCACGGGCAGGGACCAACTCTGGGAGTCCCCGCTCTGGTGACCTGCTCTCCACACTTGCTGGCTGGAGCAGCTCTGGGCATTGCTGAGGCAATGGGCTGACTAGGATTTGTTCTTCCAAAGACAGAAAACCTTGGGAGAGTGGATGGCAGATCTGTGAGCCACAGAGAGGTGAGCCCTTGGGAAGCACCACTGCCCTTGGAATGATCTGGGCGAAGCCCCATCTCCATCCCCTTCCATTTCAAGCAGCCGCAGCACGGACGGCCTTTATCCATCCCGCACAGGAATGCCGGCCACCTTCCATGACCCCGTCCTCAGCGCACTTCGCTTAGTGGGAGAGACGCTATTCTTTCAACAGATCACAGCACAAAGGCGTGCATGAGGACAGACTGGAATAAACTCGAAGAACGAGGGCCTTGGTGCTGCAGCTACATAGAGCCAGCATCAGCTCTGCTCTGATAGGTCTCCTTTCTGGTCTTAGGTTTTGCACAACTGTCTGCTGGCTTCGGAAGAGGGGGGTGGCATTTTGGGTGGGGCACCTCATAGCACCCAGATGCCCACATTTGGAGGTGACACAGGTGACTCAGGTGTATTCGCAGGAAAAAGCGTGCCACTGCAGCACCCACATCAAAAGCATATGGTCCGAGTCTGGGAGTCCAGGGCGGTGGGAGCACTATTCCTGGCACAAACACGGACTTCCTGATACGCAGCCTCCCTTTATCTTGGGTTCCCTGTCTCTAAAGCAGGGCAAGATCTAACTTTCCTGGTTCCACAAAACCTTGTGGGCAAACCACTTCACTGGTAGGATCCAGGGTGCCAAGGACCAGCCCTTCCAGCATGCTCCCCAAGGTCTTCTGAGAATCCACTGGACACGGTCTCCACTGTGTTTCTTAGAGGAAGCGGGGCCATTAGAAAAAGTGCTCCCCGGTTTCGAGGTTAAGCTTCGCCGTGGCTCTCATAGCTCCCGTCTGGCCTCGGCACTGCCTCCCAGGGGCTCTTCCCAACCCACAGTCAGATTCTGCTTCTCTCCAGCTTCACTCCCACGAAGCACTTAGGGGAGAAACACCCAGGGCTGGCCCACCATCCTCGACCTTCTGAAGTGAACATGCTGGCAGCCCAGATTAGTTTCAGGATCCCCAGCAAGGCTGGTCCCTTTTCACATCCCAGGGCCTCTGCAAATGCTGCTCCCTCTCTGTGCATTGTTCCCTTCTGATCAGCTCAGCAAACTCCTCTTCATCCTTCAGAACCCAGGGCCTCTGCAAATGCTGCTCCCTCTCTGTGCATTGTTCCCTTCTGATCAGCTCAGCAAGCTCCTCTTCATCCTTCAGGACCCAGCTCCTTTCATCCCCTCTGGGAGGTCCTCCCTGGGCCCCTGTATTCCCTCCCTCCTCAGGCTCAGCATCAGGGGGCATGGGAGGCCCTGAGGACCGCCCTCCACCCCTACCCCCAGGCCAGGCTGGCTGGAGTGCTTCTGGGAAGCAGGAGCCAATCTGCCTCTTCCCGTTTCGCCTCCAGACTCCTTCCCCCACAAGGAGGTCAGGAGCCCCCCAGGGCCAGGCAGGCCGGAAGCAGGGAGGGCTGGCTGGTGACAGGTGGAGGGAGATGGTCTTCCAGATGTAAAGCAGATTGGAGCTGGGTGAGGGGGACACCTGGGAATGAGACTACGGGCTCCTGGTTGTATGCGTGACCACCTCCTGCTGGTGCGTTGGGTAGCCCAGGGATGGCTCTTGGGAGGGGCCCCTCGCTGTCGCTTCAGCAAACATCCATGTGGGTGCCCGAGCAGCAAGCTCAGGGAGGGGCTGAGGGCACCGTGGTGCCCAGGATCCTTCTGCCCGAGCTGAGCTGCTGCCCTCAGGAGGAAGAGGCGGCCGTGAGAAAGGCAGGCCCAACTGCCCAGGAGATAAAGCCTGGGAGGGGAGGTGCCGGCAGCCCATTCTCTTCCCACCCCGGGCTGGCCGCGGTGACATTCAGATAGCTCCCTGGGTCTGGCTTTTCCTGTTCCTGGAACTGCTGCACATGGTAATTTCTCTGGCCTAAGTCAGAAGCGGCCATTGGGGAGCGTCCTACGTGTGTGTATGTGTGTATAGTATCTCAGTTTATAGAAACAGGAAATTTGGGATTTGTATCAGCACCACGTCCCATGTGGCCTTATTTCCTAGAAAGGACAGGGCTGATAGCCTGGAGCTGGACCCCTGGAGGAAGGGGCTTCTGGGTCTGACCTGGCTTTGGCCCATGGCAGCATCTGATCCCTCGGTGTCTTTTCTTCTCTGCTAGAAGGAGGCCCAAAGCACTTGGCTACCAGCCTGGGAGGGGCTGGGGTGGGTAGTGGGCTCAGCTCAAGGAGGTTCTGGACTCTGCATCTTACTGGGTCTTTTAAGTTCTGGTGGCCTCTGTCCTGGGCCCCGAGTGAGGGGAAGGGTGACTCTGGAAGGTGGGTGGGGGGTTCCAGAGGGTGAGGAGGGGCTGGGACAGCTGGGGGGTCTGGTGGCTGGGAGGTTCCTGGGATCTCTGAGTGAAGCCTCAGGTCCCAGAGGATTTATAGGCTAGTGTCCTTCATAGCTGAGGAAACCGGGACCTCAGAAGCTGAGTGACTGGCCAGGTCCCATGGCTCTCCGCTACTTGACACCACCAGCCCCCCACTTGGTGCTCTGGGATGTCCACATTCTGAATTCCAGGGCGGGCCATCTGGATGAGCGTTTACCTCCTCCTGCCCCCCTGCCGGCCCAGGGGGCCTCCCCTCAGTGCAGGTGCCCCTTGGCCACTCCAGCTGGGGCATCTGGGCTGGAAGCCACTGTCATAAGCACATCGGGGGGGGGGCGCCTGGCTTCTCGGGTCCCGATGCGGGAGCTGTTCCCGTGGACCCCAGAGTAACTTGGTCTGGCTTTCTGGGCTCAGCAGCACAGCTTGTGGAGCTTGGGCTCTTTTGATGGATCTCTGTCTCTACCTGCTGATCTTACTCAGCTCAAGAGAGCCACTATTTGGGTGCCCAAGTAGGAGGCACCCTCATGGGGAGTGGAAGAAGGGGCCGGGAGCAGCCTGGGTGGGTCCTGGCTCTGCGCTGCGGGGTCCAGGCCTCTCCCTGGAGCTCCTGGGACCACAGAGACTGGCTTCGCCCCAGAACGCAGACCTCAGTCTCCCCAAAGCCCTTCCCTCAGGAGGCACCTCCACCTGAGCCCTGACCTCGGTGCTTCTTGCTCCTGGGGTTGAGTGAGCAGCCCCGGGAGGCGAACCTGGGGCAGAGCCCGGGGCGGCCTGGAGGCTAGAACAGCTCACATTGCAGCCTCCCTGCACCAATTTCCCCCTTAGCTTGTTCCACTTTTAAAAATAGCTAATGAGGAAATTAATTTTGTCACCCAGATGTATTCAGTAAAAACATGTCAGGGAGAGACAATTAACCTCTGCACTGATAAATCCTCCCCAAATTAATGAAGTTAATATTTGTAGAAGGTGAGGCATTCATTTGGGGAGAGGGTCCGTGAAAGTAGGGCTCCCTCCAGGCCCAGAAGGAGAAACGGAGAAAAGGGGGAGAGAAAGAGAGGCGGGGGAGGGGGAGAGGGCAGGAGTGGGGGAGGGGGAGAGGGCAGGAGTGGGGGAGGGGGAGAGGGTGGGGGGCAAGGAGCTGGAGAAGGGCCTGCAGAGCAAGGCAGGGAGAATGCAGGTGGGCACGAGTGACTTCAGGGAGCACAGCTGTGCGGTTTCCCGAGAATGTTAAACTTCCCAGGCATTCACCTGCAGTAGTTTGGGGCAGGAGGAGACTTGACAAAGTGAGGCACAGAATGAAGGGCTGGGATCCACTGAAGATGAGGCATGTCCGAGCCCACGCCCGCCCGCGAGGTCTTCTCTCTGCTTAAGGACTCTGGGTTCTTCTTCCCACCTGAGGCCGTGGGGAACCCAGGCCCTGGGGAGGGGCTCACCTGCGGGAGGGGCCAGGCCCCAGTGGCTGATGATTCCCGAACGCCCAGTCTGGGAATCCCGTTTACCTTCCCACCCGGAGGCGCGGACACCTCCTCCCCCCGCCTCCCACTTCACGTCCAGCCCAGGACTTGGGCTGCAGATGACAACCCCTTAGACAGGCGGGTCTCTGCCCGAGTGAGATATTTGCATCCCAGGCTGGCACCGGGATGAAGGACAGGTGAGCTCGCGCCAGGGAGAGGTGCAGGCAGGGGTGCGGGCCGGGGGCGCCGCGTGGGCAGGGGAGGGCATGAGAATGGGCCGCACCCCCCTCCCCGCGGGGCCCACGGTCTGTGGCCTTGGCCCCCACCCGAGGAGCGCCAGCTGAGGAAGCACATGGGGACACAGTGCTCCTTGAACCCAGCCTGAAACAGAAAGTCCTAGGGGGACTTTGGGCTTTGGAGATGGCAGCCGGCATGGCTGAGGGGCCGTGTGAACTCTCGGGGTTCGGCCACCCCTGAGGCGGGAGTCGGGTTGCTGCTGGGGTGCCGACAGGCGGGAGGCGCCCGGGGAACCTGGCTGGCATGTTTTCCTGGAGGGCGAGACCTGACGGTCAGAGCCGAGCCAGAGTCGCTGCTCCGCTCCCGTCTGGGGAAAGAGCATTTCTTTCTGAAGTTCTCCGACTGTGTGGAGCGCAAACAGGAAACAGCATTCACCGTTCAAATCCTGTCGAATGACCAGTCCTGGGAAGGGGAGGTCGGACCAGGGTGAGCGGTGGGGGCTTGTATTGCTGTCCAGGCAAAGGAGTGTGAGAGACACATGGGGCTGCGAGCCTTTCCAGAACACCCAGAGGCAGCGGCATTGACCAGCCAATGGGAGGGCCCCAAAGGCTTGGGCCGCGGCCCTGCTGGAAGCTGAAAGGCCCTTGGGTGGGAGCTGATGTTGTAGGGGTTGGCGGGGGGGAGAGCCTCGCAAAGCAGGGGCCTGCCTGCTCTGTTTCCACACTTGAAAAAGTGCCAGTGAAGCCAGCCTCACAGGGGCTGTGGGCACAGACAAAAGAGAACCAGATATTAAGTATCTCAAGTTGGATTTTCTGATGGCCGGGGTTCTCTCTAATCTAATCTTTGCAGGCCAAGTGACAGGCTTGCAGATTGCAGGGAAGTGATAGATGTCACCTATCTTGAGTTCAGTTAGGCCGCTGCTTGCTCTGAGCAGCGTACCTCCCCCTGCTCCCAACCAGCGAATGGGAGGGAGATGTGTCCTGATGTCCAGGTCCCACGCTGGGGAGACCAGACCCTTCAAGTGTCCACCCGACACGGACCGGGTCTCAGGGTGACCTCCCAGGGCCCAGGCCTGCTGGATGGTGGCACGATACTGGGATGGAGAGCTGGAGACCTGACAGGTTTTGCAGAGGGCCCAGTCTGGGTGGGGAGGGCCGTTGGCCAGGCAGGGAGGTTCTAGATGCAGATGGAGAACTATGGGGAACTGTGAAGCGGAGAGAAATAGAGCAGAGCTGGGCACATGGGGCAGAGGGCTTGGGTGGGCACTGCTGGGCGGAGGGCTGCTCCCTGTGTGTCTTTCCCAGCACCGAGCTGGGCTCTCCACCATCTCATCCCATCACAACTGGGAGCGTGGGGCCCGAGGACGCCTGCCAACTTCTACAGCGAGCGCTCTCTGCCTCCCACCTGCCTCCCACCCCCAGACCACTGCCCCCATAGATTAGTAAAGACTGGAAAATTAGAAGCAGGAGGGAAGTTTGGGGGAAGCCGAGCCTGCAGGATGAGTGTGACGTGTGCAGGAACACGAGGGTTTTTACAGAATGGGTGTTGAGTGGGTGGTTCTCTCTCTTCTGCTGTGGACAGAACACAGGAAACGGGCTCAGGCTGCAGCTGAAGGGCTGGGTTAGAGGTAAGGGAGAGGGGGTTGCCAGCACGGTTGGCTCAGCGCGCGGGTGAGCCCCAGGAGCCCGGCCGTGTGAGGCCATCCGCAGAGGTGGGTCGGTGTTGCCTTGCGGTGGCGACCATCCTGAGGCTGGTCTCTGGGACAGGTGCAGGGCGCCTCTTGGCGGGGGTGCGGTGGGGGGCCCTCAGCTCTGAATTCCAGCCCAGTGATGGAGCCAGCCCCAAATCTCAGTTTCCCCATCTGTGTATTAACACAATGGTTTCCACCTCGTGGGACGGCTGCGATGATCAGGGGGAAAAATCATGTAAAAAAAAAAATGTGTTTTTAGTTTGGAAATACTATGTGAACGCTCCCCCCCAGCGCAGGAGGGCGCCCGCCAGCAAGGGCTCTGGGTCGGGGTGAATCGCTGCATGTTTAGGGGGGCACTCTGGTCCTTTTCTGTGCTCACCCACGTCCCTCTGCACCTTCCCAAGGCACAGCAGACGCCCCCTGCCTGGGTCACTGAGCAACTTGCCAGAGTCCAGGCCGTGGGTGAGGGCCTGCCGAGAGCCCCTTGGTTGTCTTCCCCTTGTGCTCCTGATCTTTGTCAAGAAGCAGCCAGGAGGTATAGGAATGAAAGTAGCGAGCAGAGCAACATCGCAGTGTGAGGTCACTCCCACCTGGACCCCGGTGCAGCCCCCGGGGCCCCCGGGGAGGGAGGTTTCATTTACCCCTGGTGGCTCCAGGCCTGGGTGGCCCCTCGTTCCTCAGATCCCTCAGCGGGAGTCCCTCCCTCGGGGCCGGACTGGCCTTTGGCGGGCAGAGCCCTCCTTTGGCTCCTGCTTCTGCAGGTCCCTGAGGCCGAGGGCTGTCAGGGGCTAATTAGCAGCCAGGCCCAGCAGAAGGGTGAGTACCGGAGGGGAAGGAATGGGGAAGTGGCAGAAGTTGAAGAAATCTCACAGGGCTCTGGTAGCGGGGGGGATCTAGTTCCTGCTTGCCCTTGGCCTCTGGCTCCCCTTCCACCCTGCGGAGAGCAGGGTGCCACTGACTCAGCTCCTTCTTCAGGGGGTGACCGTGGCCGGGGTCAAGTGCATTTCCCAGCTGGTCTGGCCTGGATGCCTCCTACTCAGGGAGTGCGAGAGACAGCGGACAGGCTGGTGCCCCGCTGGGCTCTCCCCAGGGCCCCCCTCTGGCCATGGAACCTCGGCAGAGTTCTCAGTGTTCCTCCCGTTTCCTCACCTGGAACACAGATGTCGTCATAGCTCCCGGGCAGGTGCGTTAATCGCTCCGGCTGCCACGACTACATATCACAACCTGAGTGGCTTAGCCGGCAGAGATCTATGCTGTCACGCTTCTGGAGGCTCGACGTCCACTGTCAAGGTGTCAGCAGGGTCGGTTTCTTCCGGGGCTGCCAGGGAGACTCTCTGCCCTAGCTTCTGGTGGTTTGCTGAGCACCTGTGTGCCAGGCTCTGTTCCGAGGGCTTCAGCCCCTGAAGACCCTGCGCCCTGGACCTGCCCCCCTGTGTTGGCTGGTGGCCCTTCCCTGCCACATGCCGACTCTCGGCCCCCAGGATGGGGCCCTGGGGCTCCTGCCCAGTTCTTGTGTCCCTGCCCTGTGCCCCTCCAGCTGGACCAGGATTCCAAATGAAGAGCATTCCTCTTGCTGAGTCTAACAGGTGTGGCCACCTTAGGAACCAGACAGAAACTGACTTGGACTTCTTTTTCTCCTTTCTCGTTTGAATTTTAAAAACCACAGGTGAGGGCCCAGTCCTGGTGCCTCTTGGGATTTGTCCCTCTGCCCCCAGCTGCTGATGTTACTGCTGTCCTGGGTTGTAATTAGGGCCCGGGAAGGACAGTGGATGGATGGCCAGGGTGGGGTGTGTCCGGTGGGGGACACCTTCTCTGAGACATCCAGCAGCATTCCGCAGAGACAGTGGCTTTCTGGGAAAGGGGAATTAACAAAGCGAGTCAAGCAGCCAGTTCACCGCGGAGATGGTCTGAGGCCTTGGCCACGTTGATCCTCTCCCCCTGACAGGCTGCTGCCCAACCCCACCCACCGGTTCAGGGGCGGGAGCTTCAGGGCACTTTCGTCCTTTCGTTGTCTTGGCCAGAAACAGAGCGATCTGCTCTTAGCTGCGAGGCCTGACCTGCTGACTTCTCACTTGGCAAAGGGGAGGGCAGTTTTCCTTGGAGAAGAGGGTGGGCACAACCAGCAGGAGGCCCCTCCCTGGCCTCTCCCACTCCCTCTCTCTCTCTGGCCTTCCTCCCTCTTTCCTCTCTACACCCGTCTGGCTGTGCCTTTTTTATGTTTAGCCCATTCTTTCAGCCTCTTCTCCGGCTGTGTTTCCCTGTGTCCCCCCCCCCCGCCTCTCCGTGTGTCTTCTGCGCTCCTGAGCCACACCCCACCCGCGCTCCCCGCCGGGTGCAGGGATCTGTGCGGACCCCGGTGGGTGCCATCCACCACGACGGAGGGAACACCACTGTGACAGGTCTCTCCTTCGCACAAATGAAGGACAGCAGGAGCTCTTTGGAGAGATCTCGTCCCCTTACAGGCCCATCCGCTAGGACTCAGCCCCGCGGGCAAGCGTAGCTGGCAGCCCGCTGAGGGCTGGATGCTGGCGCTCTCCTCTCTGATCTGCGCTCTTCTGCCGAGAGCCCTTTGAGAGGTGGAAAATGAAAAAAGTATCCTCCTTCCTTTTCATTTGGAGGCAACTTGGATTTTGTTCTTGTGTTGAACAAATTAGTCTAAAAAATTATTATGGTTTCTGTTTCAGCTGTGCTTGCCTTGTCAAGATTTGGATCCGAATATCGGAAGAATGATCAGTTTGTGTCAGCGGGGCTCTGCAGGATGGCTCCGTTCTGTCCCCCGGGGGTGGCGGGCGCCTGCACCTTCCAGTCTGCCTCCTGAAGCAGCGCCTTCCCTCCCCCTGCCTCTGATTTTCCTTCCCTTTTCCCACTTCCCCTGCCCCGATCTAGGTCTCTGTAAGACGTAGCCCTGAGTTTTTTTGGACAGAAGGCAGCCAACATTCATCAGAATATTTACACAGGTCATACTCTGCCAGGAATTCCTCCCTGTCCTTCCACTGAGAGCTCCTAACTCCCCAGGGACATAGATAGGATTTGACCGTTCCCATTTTACAGATGGGCAAACAGAGACTTGAGGCACGTACAGGTCTTGTCACAGGTCATGCAGTCAGGTAGGGCGGCTGGGGCCCACGCACGGTTGTTGGAGGTCGGAGCAAGTAGCAGCAGACGGAACGGCTGGAGGGGATGTGTGTGCGTGTGTGTGCGTGTGTGTGCAATGCACACGTGTATGCAGTGTGTGCACGCATGCAAGGGAGTGCACGTGCACCTCCATCTAATGTGCACGTGCGTGCATGCCGTGCACGTGGTGGGTGGGGCTGGGTGAGAGGAAGTCACACTGTGGCTGGGGATGTTGCAGGAACAAGTTTTGGGACCAAGGATGGGGCACGGAGGACATAGTGAGGAGTCTGCCCATTATACTGCGGGGCAGGATGACACAGTGTGGAGACATGGTGACAGTTTTAAGTGGGAAAGTGTGCGGTAAGAGTGTGGTTTGGAAAGCTCACTATGAGGGCAGTTTGGAGGGTGGATTTGGGATTCGCAGTGAGAGGGGAAGTTAGGAGGCCATAGCAAAACGCCGGGGGGAAGCCAGTGATGGTTGGTGGGGGCAAGTGGCCATAGGGGAGGACGCGGGTACCCAAGATGAAGGAGGTAGAATCTCCAGGACCAGGGAGCAGGCTGGATGTGAGGGCTGGGAGCAAGGGGGAGTGCACACGGTGCCCGGGCTTCTGGCTAGCATGCATGTGTGTGCGCCGAGTCCCTTCCCCAGGATGGAAGGGAGAGCATAGAGGGAGGACAGGTGGGCTTGGGGGCAAGGGGGCTTTGAAGGCAAGACTTTGAGAACCAAAGTCCCTAATTCTCTCCATTCTACTGCCCAAAGCTAGAGGAGTGGGAGTGAGTATCCTAGCCCTGGAAGTACTCAAGCCTAGTCAAGATGGCCTCTTAGTGGGGATAGTTTAGAGGGTTCTTCTGTCCTGGGAGGGCAGGTGGAGGGTGCCTTAGTCAGCTTGGGCTGCCCTCCAGAGCACAAATTGCTGAAGACTGGCGGATTTAACCGCAGAGATTCTCACGGTTCTAGAGGCTGGGGGTCCAGACCAAGGTCTGGCAAGGTCAGGTTCCGGTGAGAAGGTGACCGAGAGAGAGCCCTGGGCTCTTAAGGCCACCAATCCAAAGGCATGGCCCTGACCTTGGTCGCGGTCCTCGGGGCCTAGGGGGTGCATGGAGAACGGAAGAGCCACCTGTGTGCGGGCTGGCCTCTGCCTCTGCCACCCCGCATTCCGTTGTCCTGTGGAAGTCACCTTGGCGCCAACAAGCTGCTCCAGGCGCCCCGTGGCTGCCGCCGGTGCATCTGATTGGTCCTGTCCTCCAGCTGATAACTGTCACCCCTCTGACTAAACGGTGGTTTCCCCCCAAGTGCTTCCCTCTGGCAAAGCTAAATATTAATTATCTCCCTTTATTTCGTGATTATTCATGGGCGCCCGTGTCACCCCATCACAGAGTGAGGAGTCGGCGCCGGGAGATGGGAAAAGTGGTTCATTGTAGTGAGCTGCCCAGCAATCCTGGAGCACGTCAGACTGTCCTTGCTCGGGGAGCCCGGCCTGTCTGTCCCCGGGTCACCTCGGAGCTGTGCCTGATGTGTGGGCCACCGTCCCAGGTGGAGGTCCAAGGGGAGAGATGGTGTTTGCCCCGCCAGGCAGTGCAGGGGACAGGCGCTCCCTTAGAACCCGAGCCGGAGCTGCTTCTCACCTGGGAGACACCTGCACGGTTCTGGTGCTGACAGGTGAATAGACGCCCATGGGACGCTCAGGACGCTACGGGCAACACGTGGGCATTGGGGACTGAGGCAGCATCAGAAGATAAGGCCCGACGTGTGTGCAGGGCTAAGGCTAAACCTGGACACACGGCAGGAGCCAACTCTGGGCCTGGGGCGCGGGGTGTGAATTTGTGTGTCCTGCCATGTGTGTGTGGGCGTGGGGGGGCATTTTGCACATTGGGGTGCCAGAGAGTAAGGGGAAACGCAAGGTCCATTTCTTTGCATGATGCACCTTCTCAGCACACGGGGTTTACCAAATATCCGTTCATGGACTGAGACACGGCGGAAGGGGTGCTGCTCACCCCTCAACTCTGGCTGTGTTGTCCCTCCCAAGGCTGCTGGCCTGGAGGTTGCCGGCATAGGGCCCAGACCTCCAGCGTGGCGGGTGGACAGTACATCCCAGCATTCCCATCACTTCCAAGTAACAGAGCAGGTCTGGAACTATAATGTGAGATGATCTTAATTGGGATGACATCAAATAATGTCTAGTTAGGCACTGTCCATCCCTTTATTTATTATTTATTTATTGGCACTGTCCCATCTTTTAGAGACTTGTCATCAATTCAGATGGAAAACCTTTCAGCTTCTCCATGGTGAACTTTAAAATTCTCAGTTGGGGGGGTGCCTGGGTGGCTCATTTAGTTGAGCATCTGACTCTTGCTTTTGGCTCAGGTCACGATCTCGGGGTCCTGAGATCAAGCCCGATGTCGGGCTCCGTGCTTGGCCGGGAGTCTGCTTGAGATTCTCTCTCCCTCTGCCCGCCCCTCCCCCAAATAAATGAATCTTTAAAATAAAATAAAATAAAATAAAATAATAAAATAATTCTCAATTGGTGTTCCTCTCTTTCTCTATGCCCCTCCTCCTGGCAGGTGACAGGGTGGACCAGCCGCTGGCCTCCAGGGGGTGCTCAGGCCCGTGTGCCCACCTGCCTTGGCCCATCTGCCACATAGAGGGAGAGGCACGGGTGGAGGGGCCCAGGGGGGAGACAGGAGGGATTTGGAGAGGACCAGCCCCCCCCCCCCGCCGTTTGCTCACAGGGAGCCTCCTCTTCAAGACGCAGTGTCATAGAGGACGGAGGACCACAATAGAGTCCAGGACACCCGAGCTTCTGCCCCAGCCAGCTTTCGCTCCCCAGGCCCACCTGTGAATGCCCCCTGTTTCTCTGACCCTTGGCTTCTTCATCTGTGAAACGGAGCTGGTTGGTGAACCGAGGCCGAAGAGGGAGGGGATACAGAACGATAGTTCTAAGCAAAGTTTCTAGAAATCTCGTTTTTCAAGATGGATGGGAGGGTTTTGCTGCGAAAACCAAATAATAATGTTTGCCCCAGGGTCGTAGATGTAGTGAGACAGTGCCTGCAGGCATCGCCTGAGGCCCACGTGTGTGCTTGTGGGAGCCTCGGCCCCTCCCAGGCATCGCTGGGGACTCTGGGGAGTGAGCACCTCCCATCCCACTCTGCTCACCCCTGCTCACCCCTGCTCACCCCTGCTCAGGTGGCCACGAGGGGCCTTCCCAGGGGTGGCCTCTGACCAGCGGGCCACAGCATTTGTCGGTCTGCCCTGCTCCAGCAGTGACAGAGCCCTCCCCACCCCGTGTCCCCCAAGCAGCCATGTTTACCTGGCTTCACCCACACCAGGGCTCCAAACCAAGTGTTTTTTTCCCCCTCTGCCCTCCTCCCTCCTGCCCCTGCCCTTGAGCCTGGCAAACCGAGCCTCAACACCTCGCTCTGAAGAATCTGCCATCGGGGGTACCTCACTGTTTAGGGACCCCCCCAAACAGCAGGGGAGCCCTCGCCTCACATCTGTGGGAATGAGCGGCCCGTCTGAGGGAAGGTCTCTGCAGAGGCTGGAGTTCTTTCTGAATGTCAAGCTGATGCAGTTACCAAAACAGACAGGCTGAAAACTAAAGTCGCCTACTGTGTGTTAGGTCTCCCTCCACACAGGACAGGACGTCCTGTGCCAAATTTCTCTTCCAGAAATGCTTCAAATTGTGGCAAAATACCCATAACATCAAAATTTGCCATCTTCACCATTTTAAAGCGGGCAGATCCGTGGAACAAATTTTCTCTTCCATAATTTTTAATATCTGTTCCCACCTGACAGTGCCACCTAATTCCCCGGGGTGGAGCAAGACACCATTCGCAGGGGAATGTCCCCGTGCTTCCGCAAATGGCGCCCTTGCCCTCGGGTGGCGTCTTGGCTGCAGCCCTCTCAGCTGAAGCTTTGGATTCTGTCGGCCCCAGAATCCTCTGCTTTGAGCTCCGTGACTTTGGACAAGTGTCTTTGGCTTTCTTGTCCATGAACTATGCATAGCGAGGCTTCCCCTAGGGAGAGAGGCCAGAGTAGGATTGCGATGCCCAGACAGCAGCCGTTGCCCACCGGCCCCAGGAAAGGCCCATCTCCCCGAGGCCGCCCTTGGGGGGTCACGAGCCACTTCTTCTCCAAGCAGGAAGCGCGGAACAGGCTGGATCCTGTCAGAGCAGGTTAAAAAAAAAAACAACTCCTACTCCAGCAGGAAGAGACTGGGTGAAAACTAGCCCGGCCTGAAGCCGATCACTGACCTCCTGCTTCATGAAGTCGATACGGACTCTGTTGCCTCTTTGTGCCTTCACCTAATAGGAAAGTCCCTGCAGGTGTGAGCTGGGACTTACAAAGGAGGTCGGGAGATAGCAACCCTGGAAAAATAATTCCACCTATAAACACCTGTGTTAACAAGTGCTGTATTTGTACAGCTATTTTCTTTTTCAAATACTGTTTACACACACCTATTCTCTTACGGTGCTCAGGTGTGGGTTGCATGGCATCTGGGGACCCACTGGCTGGGGGCCAGCCTGCCCGGCGATGTGCGGCTCGGAGGCTGGGCCTTCCTGGGGCCTGTTGTGGTACACGGTGCTCCCGGGGCGACTGCCTGGAGCCCAGCCAAGTCCCGATGAGCCTGAGGACTGAGACCTCCGTGGGGCAGGAAGGACCGAAGGGCGGGGGGGTGGGAGGTGGAGGCTTAGGGGACAGTGACCCCAGCTGGATGAAAGAGGACACCTGCTTTGCTCCTCCCGGCCAGGTCGCTTTGCATTTTCACACTGAAAGGAAATTTGAACCCCGCAACCACCTGATTACAACTCCCAGGACTCAGGAGTGGGAGATGCCAAAGACCAACAATGAACAGAGGGCGGGAGAGCTCCGGTCTATAAGAACTCTAGAACTTGGTTAGAATCCCATCGAACTCCAGGGAAGCCCTTGGGTCTCACCTGGCGAAAGGCCTCAGCCGCCTTGCAGGGGAGACTCACTGTCTTCGGATGCCTGATGCTCAGGTGCTGGCACGGCCTGAGCTCTACCCAGGAAAAATCTCCGAATTGGGGTCATGTGGGGGCAGTTAAGAACAACGGCCCCGGTGGGAGAGCCAAACATCTCTGCACATTACTTACCATAAACCTTTTATCTGGAAGAGCTGTGCGTTTGCAGAGAAGCTCCTCCCCCACGCTGCCCTGCTAGCCTCTGGCAAAGCTACGGAGCGTTTTTTCGTCCGGGCGCCAGCGTCCGCCGCTCACCGTGAACTGAACACCACAGGTTATCAGGACCTCACCAGCGTTCCCGGGGCCCTTTCCTAGCCCCACGATCTCCGGGATCCCTCATCCCACTTGGTTTCGCGTCTCTGGGGCCTCCTCTGGTCTGTGACAGTTTCTCAAACCCTCCTTGTTTTGCAGTCCAAATGCTCTTCCCCTGAGCAATACCCCCTGAAACCCTCCTTGTTTTGGATGACCTTGAGGGTTTTGAGGTCGGGTGTTTTTGTAGAATGTCCCTCACGTTGAGCCTGTCTGATGTTTTTCTCATGGTTGGACTGGGGTTAAAGGTTTGGAGGGGAGCCCACAGAGGTGAAGTGTCATTTCATGACATCATGTGCAGGGAATGTCCCATGAGGCACTTTGTACTGCTGAGGCGGCCTTGAGGAGCAGCAGGCTCTGCCAGGGTCTCCAGGGTAGTCGTCCCATGCCCTTCCACACCGTCCTCTCTGGGGGCAAGTCACAGGCCGCCCACACCCGCAGTGGGGGGCTGGTTCCCTCCACTTCTTGGAGGGGCAGAACTGACGTAAATGACTTAGCATTTTCTTGCAAGGGCCAGTCGTTTCTTCTCCCCGTTGTTTATTGACACAATCATTTATTATGGGTGTGGGAATACTTATTTTAAACTTTGGGCTCCCCGCCCCCCTTTCAGGTTGGCTTGTGGGTCCAAGACGTGCTCCCATCCATTCAGTTTTTGGGCGCTTCCTTACTTAAGAAGAAAGGTACTGCTTTACTTGACACCTGCTGGCTTCTGTTTTAGGCGCTTTATTTGCATTTTCACTGTTTAATAATAGCCACTCATTTCTTTCCCTAACACACTCTCTCTCTTCCTGTCTGACCCGCAGGTTTCACTCTTGTCCTGCGCGTGGCTTCACGGGGTAGTGAGGAGCACGGACAGGGAGGGAGGTGGCCGAGTTTGTCCCCAAGTTCCGCTCCTCACCAGCTGTGTGACCTCGAATACCAGCCTCCAGCCTCCGATCTGTGAGATGGAGACAACACCGCGTAGCTCAAGGCCGAGAGCGCTTGAGACCAGTGCACACAGGTGCCTGGCCTGGGAGGCACGCAGAGATGCAGCTTTGCCATCCCTGGCTCTGTCCCGAAGTGACTATGTGATCATTTTGATTCTTTGAAACTCAGTTTTCCGGTCTGTAGCACTGGGACCGGACCAGATGGCCTCGAAGATTGCTTTCCTGACGTTGCACGTGAGCTCGGGTACGGTTGGCTGATGGGGATGCGTGGTGGGAGAAGAGGACCGGCGAGGGGCCCGCAGCCGTGCCACCAGGAACTCCGCAGCCCGGCCCGTGGCCAGCCCCGGCCTCAGCTCAGAGTGAGCTCTGTGATCTGCCAAGCAGAGAAACATGGCTTTTTGCACTAAATTTGATACTGAAAAATGTAACCTGCGCGTCTGGGCTGAGCCCCCACGTGATTCAGCACATAGCATGCCTCGGCTGGCTGGGCACCAGCTGGAGATCAGAAGCCAGTCCGGTCTGATAGAGTGTGAGGTATGTCTGCTCTCACTGGAGAGCACGTGTGTTTCATACGTTCTTAGATATCAGGTCTTTCAGCTTGGTGCGTCCTTCTCTACCCACGGTAGTATTTGTCAGCTTCTGTCGAAAAGCGGGATTTGGGTTGGGGTATGAGGTTGGGTTTCTGGTGTGATTTTCCGAGGTTACAGGTGCTGAAACCAGGGCCAGGCCTGGCAGTCAGTGGGGTGTGGCTGCTCACTGAGCTTCCTGTGGGAGCTGGGCCTCAGTCAGTGATGTGGGCCAGGTCACCAGAGCAGAAAAGGGGCAGATTAGGAGGGCGGGCTCTGGAAATGGTGCTGGGGCACGGCTGGGGGAGCAGACCAGGTGCCCACAGCTTGTCTGGTTTAGCCCGGGGGAGAGTGGCTGAGGGGGGGGGGGGCGGTGTGTGTGTGTGCAGGGAGGGCTGCTTAGGGCAAGCCTGGGTTTCAGTCCCAGAGGAAGAAGGTTAAGGCACTCACCCTAACTAGGTCACAGGTGAGCGGGAGCCCAGGGCTTTGGTCAAGGAGGTGGATGTTCCAGGGGTCAGGGCTGTCAGGGGAGGGAGAGAAGGAGAAGGGGGTTCTAAGTGTGAGCCTCGGTGATGATGGGCCCAGGACAGCAAAGGAGGGCTCAGAATATCCAGCCAAGGGAGTGTGTGGTAGTAAGGACCAGATCCAAGGGGACAGGCCGACTGGCCTCCCTTCTGTACAAACAGTTGCAGGAATTACTGTACAGATGTTTCCCCGCGTGTGTGTAAGGATGTTTGAGGAGGCCGTGTTTGCAATGGGATAAAATGGAGACAGTGAAGATGTCCAGTGGCAGGGCATCGGGCTTATCTGTGATGTGTGTCTATATAATAGGATACTTGGGGCGTATTGAAAAGATTAAAATAGGCCTGTAGGAATCGGTGTGGAAAACATGGCAAACACACATTGCAGAGGGAGAAAAACCAAGTGCAGAGCACTGAGAATTAGGTAGCATTTGAATAAAAGCAAACCTACAAATGGTGCTGGGATATTGTATCATTTAGGATGGGTTTTCCCTGCAAGGAACAGAAAACCCAACTAATAGTGGTTAAAAAAAAATAAGGGTTTATTTTTCTCATGTAACCCCACACCTGGAAGGAAGCAGTTGCTTCTTACCAAGGTTTTCAGGGACCTGGGTCCTTTATTTCCTGTGCCAACTCCATGGAATATGTTGGCGTTTAAATCCTTACCCTTACTTCCTCATGGTCCTAAAGTGGCTGCTATAGCTACAAACATAACATCCAAGTACAAGGAATGAGGAAGGGGACTGGTCTGTGCCAGACACAATTGTCTTTTTAAATTATTATTTGGTAATCCAGAGCTTTTCGGATGCCACCTGGCCCCTCCTTCCCCTGCCACGGGCCAATTCGCCCCCACATCTCGTTGCCTGGGACAGGGCCACTGGCCATCGACGGGCCTGTGGCTGAGGCCTGAGTGAGCAGGCTGCTGATGCTGGGAGGCAGGCCCCTGTGCCGGGCACCTTCAGGGGCAGAGGACAGAGGCGGGTCTCAGCCAGGTCAGCACTAGCAGTGAGGAGAGAAGAAAGGCAGGGTTGGGCGGGGGGCAGGGTGCAAAGGGCTGGGAGAGCTGGATCCCCTCATCTTCGGAACACTGACTTGGTGGGCGCTCATGACTTTCTTGCTGCCTCTTCTAGCGGGCAGCGTCAAAACTATTTTTTTTTTTTGAAGATTTATTCATTTATTTGAGAGAGAGAGCGAGGATGCATGCATGAGTGGGGGGAGGGGCAGAAGGAGAGAGAGAGAGAGGCAGACTCCCTGCTGAATGCAGACACCCCTACACCCCAATGGGCTCGATCCCACAACTCCGAGATCATGACCTGAGCTGAAACCAAGAGTCAGACACTTAACCAACTGAGCCACCCGGGTGCCCCCGACACTAACTTCTGAGGAAAATCCCTCCCTGCCCTGCCGTAGGGACTGACGTGTGTTTCTAATTCTGCTCACCAGCTGGACACATGTTGACGACACACCATGAAGCAGAAATGGGAAGATGAGCTGAATCAGTCCTTGAACCAGATGGCTGGGATGACTTTGGAAGAGAGCGGAGGACCATGTGGTTTTGCTTTTCCTGCGGGTGATCTCACTTCCGGCGGTCAGGGGGCATTTGTGCCGTGGCACACAGAGGCAAGGTCCCGAGAGAGGTGGAGGCCAACGGCCCCAGTTAGTGCTAACGTTGTCTTTTCCTGGCCCTGCGGAAGGATGTGTCATCGAGACTCAGGACGGGACTTCATGTGGACCAGAGAATGGAAGATGCTGACCTTGACCTGGATTTAAAATAGAGCTGCAGAGTTTGCAGAATGGACCCCCAGCTCTCCATCCATCTATCTATAGGAGGTTCTTCCCCATCAAAGTCTAAGGTGGGATATACTTAGTTTGAGCCCTTAAAATTTCTCTTTAGCAAAGGGTCAATCTATACCAGTGTGTATTTGAGTTGCTTGTGTGTGCAAGAAAAGATCAGCATCGTGTGAATCTTGATGCTCATCAATTGAAAAGCCAGAGGAGGGTGGTGCCTCCCCAACAGTATCGGGACTGACCGTAGAGTCCAGGAAGGATTATATAGAGACTCAAAGATTTTTCTGGTAGCCATTCCTTAAACTACAAAGTATACATAGGCCTAGATCTGAGAACCTAAGGGCAAGTGTATCCGTCAGAGCTCACTGCGGGAAACAGAAACCGCTCCAGATACGTTAAGTGGAAAGGGTCTTCATACAGGAGGTTTGGTCTTTAGAAAGGGCTGAAGGAGCAGGTTCTAGGCTGTGCTACTGGAATGACACCTAGAAGAATACAGAACTGGCCATCAGGAGAGCAGCTGCAAGGAGGCCTGGGCAGTGCCTTCCAATTCTTGCCTGGGACAGAAGGAAAGGTCAGCTGGGCCACTCCAGAGTCCAGCTCACAGGGCAATGCCAACAGGTGTTGTGCAGCTAAAGCGGATGTGTGGAATACTGATTCTCTGGGAAAAGTTTGACTCAGAAACACCTATGCTTTGGGGGGGGGGTAAAGTGATGAAAAGCAGCCTTTTCTCCTGGTTTCCACATGTGATTCTAGATGCTTCCGGTCTCAGCTCTACCGTATTTCCTATGCGGCCTTGAACAAACCTCAGCTCTCCCCGTTGTCAAACAAAGGTGTGTGACAAACTTGCAGGTGGCTTTGGGCTTTGGGGCGACTCCTCACAGTATCTCTTCGCTCACGCTTTGGGTCTTGAGCAGAGCTAGTCTTATAAACACTTCTGTGAAGAGCAACTCTTTGTTCCTGGGTTGTCCAGACTTCAAGGGCACTTCACGGGGTGGCGGGGGTGGGGGGTGGGGGGTGGAGGGTTCTGAGAGCTCATGGAGATCAAAGCAAATTAGGAGGAAGAAAACTTGTGGAACACTTGTTAGGGCCCAAGCAGAGGTGGACTGTTGTCCAAGCAACCGCGTCTGCTGGGAAATGCGAGGCTTCGTTGCCCCCCAGGCTCTGTCTCGTTTGCTGCCTCCAGGGGTGGCCTCCTTTTGCAGATGAGGACCAGTAGCTTGGCGGGCTCCGGGAGGTTGGGGTGAGGTTACAGAGACCACATGACTGTGGAGAGGAGACCGGTCCTCTCCCGGCGAGAGTAAGGGGCCTTGTTTTTGGGAAGTTCTGCCAGTTCCCAGCTGGGCTCCTTCGTATCCAAAAGAGGAAGCAGAGGGAGTCACACGTTTAGGATGGGGTCCCTCCCGCCTGTCTGCCTAGGCCTCTAGGGGTACGCTGGCGAATGTTTAACAACTGACCATGAGAAAAAAAAAAAAAAAGCCCACGTTTGACCGTTTTTGTGGTGTAAATACTCTCACCATGCCGATTCCAAGCTGCTGATGAGGCATCACTGAGTGCAGCGGTCATACTTGGCTTAGCCATCCAGGGAGGCCTGGCTTTAGCAGACCACCGACTTAATGGCCCCCTCATACCTGTTGGTGAAAGCCCCCATT
Source organism: Callorhinus ursinus (assembly GCF_003265705.2). NCBI lineage: Eukaryota > Metazoa > Chordata > Mammalia > Carnivora > Otariidae > Callorhinus > Callorhinus ursinus. Next base: position 6,606,468 of record NW_027397072.1, on the reverse strand, counting down.
ACTCATGGAGGAGAGAAGCGAGACCAGCCTGGGGATCATGGAGACTAAAGGGGAACACACAGGCTGCCGGGCTTAAGGGGTCTTGCCCTGAGGAGGCACGGACGTCACCCTGAGGTGGAAGATGGTCTAAAGTCACGTGTGGTGACTGTTCTCCAGAAGGAATGGTTTTAGGGTACCACCCTAACTACTTCCTATCCCGCACCAGTGACCTCAAGGACTGGTCTAAGTGCACAGAGTAAGTAACTGCCCATGCAAAACTCTTGCCTCAGCTCTTGTGAATAAGCTCATTTATTGGACGCCTCAGAGGGAGTGATGCTCCTTCCCCCAGTAGGCCAGAGGGGGAAGACAGGGTGCAGGCCTGAGGCCTGGACAGGACCCCCAGCCTCTCGGCCTACATGGAGTCATTTCCCCACACCCTGGCCGTACTGGAAGCTCTCTCTTACCTGTGGCTTGTTCCTCCTTCTTTCCCTTCTTCCAGGCCTAGGAAGGGGCTGGTGTCCCAGGGCTTGCTGAGGACATTCAAGGGTTGTCCGTAGAGTGTTGGAGAAGCACCGCAGAGACCCCTTCCAGCAGTGCGGCTGAGTGGGGCTAGCAATGGGGCACAGGGGTGAGCCATGAGGAAGAGGTCGGATGACCCCTTGCCTGGTGCCTCGGGGGCTTGCTCAGGACTCCGGTAGGAAGTAACTCCAGGACCTCTCCCCCATCTCTAATTCCGAGCCTCGCACACCATTGCATCCTTGGGAATATTGCCTCTAGGACCCCCTTCCCCGCCCACTGCAGGTGCATCGGCCGTCTGGGGGAAAATGCTGAGGATACAAGAGCTTGGATGGGCCCCAGTTCAGCTGGACGTGGAATCCCCCTCTGGCACTGCTGAGCTCTGTGACATCACACCTGTTACTTAACCTCTCTGAGCCTTGGTCTCCCATGCGTCACTGTGAAGCGAACCGTTGTCATTTTTACTGATATTGATCGTGAGAAGGAAGGAGGCACGTGTAAACAATAAGTGAGATCATGGAAATGCACCAGGCCCGGGCTGGGCACACAGCTTCTCAAATCCTAGTGTGGAGTGAGTGCTGTGTGTGTGGTTGAGGGCACTGTGATTTCAGCCTCGGAGAACCCTGTGAGGAGTCAACAGCTCTTAGTAACCCATCCTCCAGATGATCTGACTGGGGCTGGGGGCCACAGAGCCAGGCTGGAGCTGAGTGGGTGTTCCCTGGGCTCTCAGCTCCGAGGCCACCCAGGAGGCCCTGCCACCTCCTCTCCTGGCTTCCCTCTCTTTTTGCCATGTTTGAGGAACTCGGCTCAAGAACCACCAGCCACAGTCCTGAACGGGCCCTTGCTTCCAGGAGGACAGCAGGATGGAGGCAGGATGACAGCAGGTATGCGATCATTTCTGTTTGCTCCTTGCTTCTTCAGCTTTTCCTTTGACAACATTCGTAGAGAGCTACGCTGCTGGATGTTTACTGCCCACCCCGAGGGCTGGCAGGGCCCTGGCTGGAGAGGAGGACAGCCAGGAGAGGCGGGGGAGGAGGGGCAGGAGGAGGAGCCTGGAGCCTGAGCGCGCTGTTCCTGAAGGTGTTTAGAAAGTGACGCTTTCTCCCTGCTGAGCTTCCTTTGGGCTGAGGGGTTCCTGAGACATTTGCAATGTAAAGGGCGGCCATCCTCCATGACGCAGGGGACCAGATACCATCGGAACAAGAGTATATTTAGAAGACAGGAAATAAGCCCTCCAGCCTGCCCTTGACTTTACCGCAGGCGTTTTCGCCTTGTGAGCGCCCCGGAGTTGACAGAGAGGCTGCAGGGCCTAGTGAGAGGAAACGGCTAGGGCCTTCGAGCTAATGCGTCCTTTCTTCCCTTTTCTCCTCCTTTTCTCTCTCTGTTTCTATGCTTGCAGGCCCTGCCGGGGTTGTCCCAACGTGACGGGGAGAAATTGCTAGGAACTGAGTCATTTTGCTGGATTTTTTCAGCTGAGTTCCTGATTAGTAAACCTGGTTCAAGAATGGGAAAATGCACAGGGCTATTTTTAAGTGTTCTCGGCAGCAACGTTCCTAATTCCTAGAACAGACACCAATTGCTTGTCTGCCTTCAAGTGTAGACAAACACTTAGCAGCTGCATGACCTTTGGCAGATTAGACTCGCTGAGTGCTGGTGTGCTCATCTGTAAAATGGGGCTAATACCACCTCCCTCAGAGGACATGATGACTGTGTGCATGTCCTCCCCGCCCCCACCCCCGGGACAGTGCCTCTGGTCACCGCGGGGGTCAGACTGACTCTTCCAGGACCAGCGTGGGGCCCGCTGAGTTCCCCATGTATCAGTTTACAATCCATCGTGGGTTTGCTACTGGAAGACCCAAACCGAAACTTATACATCATCAGCCAGGGGAAACTTGGCAATTTCGTTCATAAATAAGCATTTGCCGAGCCCCTCTGCGCTAGTCCTGGCGAGGCCGCTGGAGAGAAGTGACACGGCTGTGGCCAGGGACTCTGTCTGGGGTGGAGGTGGACAGAGGGATGATGACAGTGGCTGCGATGAGTGGGAGGCACGTGTGGGGGCACCGGATTCAGCCTGGGGACTTCGGCAATGGCTCTTCCACACACCTCGCTGTCCATTTGTGAGAGTCCGAGGATACCCGGCCTGCAGTGGTGTGAGAAAGACTGGGGGCAGCGGATCAGGCAGTGTCTGTAGGGACGCTCAGGGCAGGCACAGTCTCTCAGAATAAGCCGTGTGGGGTATGCAACATTCCTAGAGAAACACGTGCACATGTCTAATATAAATGGCAGTTACTATCAGGTTAGTGTCCACTGAGTGCTGGACACCGTGCACCAGGGTTTACAGTGGATTTGACCAGAGGTGGCATCGGCTTCTGTGTGATGGGCCCACAGGAGGCTCACCTGGGCAGCGTGTGGGGAGAGAGTGGGATTAACCTCGCCATGGGTGCTCCGAGTGCTTCACAAAAATCCTTGTTAAAGAACTTTAGCAGATTAATTGCTCCTCTGCAATATAATTCAATGTGTCACATTACACCAATTTATATTATGTGTGAAATAGAATACACAATTAGCTATATTATATATTGCATAATTGCTGTCTTCGTTAATTTCCAGCCCTACAGCTTTCTTGCCAGAGGGTCAGAGTTGAACTCAGATTAGTCAGTGTAGCTACTGGCTAGCATTTTCCTTAAGTTCGGTGGGGTGGTGGGGGGGCGGTATGTGGAAGCGAAGGTTGGAAGGATTATAGGTGGGTCTTGACCCTGGGGAATTGGCATTTGGATTATTCTTGAATGACCTGGGGAAGCCAGGTGTGATAGTCTGAATGCAGCGGAAGCAGAGTATCTCAGGCTTGGGAGGCTGGTGTGCTGACGAGGACGCGCCCCCTCCCCGAAGCACTGACCTGCGCCTCTCAGGGCAGCTCAGAGTCTCATGTGTGAAGTCAGGAAAATCAGGTTTCTCTGTTAAGAAAAAGCAAAAAACCCAGCACAGAAAGAAAGCCATCCGCTGGGATGTTGGTGAGGACCACACAAGAGTGATGGTTGTTGCCGGGAGAGAGCCATCGTGCACACTCAGGTGTGGTGATGGTGGGCAGCAGCAGGGGTGAGGAATCTGGAGGGCTCGTGGAAGTTCTCATGTGCACGGAGGTCCAGTGGGTTTACATCGTCTGAGGGCCTCCCCTGCCCCCCGGCCTCTGCCCAAGCTCCGTCCTCTCAGGAAAGGAGGCAGAGGTTAGGGGCCAGCAGGGGGCCCCTTGCTGGCCCCGGCCTCAGGTTCAGCTTCCTGCTGTGCTCTCTAGCCGAGTGTGGGTCCTGGAACACGGGGCCGCTTAGAGCGCCTTGGGGGACCAATCAAGACCCTCAAGCCTGTCCTTATGTTTTGCTGTTTGTCTGGAACCCACTGGGCACTCCACATTTGGTGGTAGGTGATGGAGGGCCAGTGAAACATGGGGAGTGCCCCCCAAATTCTAGTTGTGTGGCTTCAGACAAGCCATTTCCCCTCTTCGAGCCTCAATCCAGGGGGGGCTAATACTATTTATGCCTCTCAGTGCAGGGAGAAGGACACTACATGAGATACTTACGGAATGTGCCATGCACAGCGCCTGGCATACAGAAGGTATTTGATAAACAGAAACTATTATTAATAAAACAGCAGTTTGGGAAAGCAGATTTGGCTTCTTTAAGAGAGCTGTCTTGGTGAGATTTTTTACATCCTACTGTACTGCTAAAGAGACGACTAAATTCCTGTTTACATATAAACCTAAACCCTCTTATTCTAACTGTGCCACCACCTTAAAAGACATATATTTATGCTTTCGGTTTTAACTGTTCGTATGTTTAAAAGCGGCACGCACTTCTAGAGTGATTATGCTAATGTACATTAAGGACTTTAACGATTGCACTGGTTGTACTAACCATCTATTTGAACTACATTGTGCAAATAAGATGTTATCTTAAATAAGCTCCTAATATAACTCAGTAATCACTATAATGCTTTTTGGTGAAATTGTGGTGTTATTACTGAATTTAGCCATGAGTCTCAAATACTGAACCTTTGAGCGAACACCAGCAGTGCCCAGTTGCTGCATTCCTGGCCCCCCAGGGGAGCTAGATGTGGCTGTCCTCGCCGCCTGGGGAGGGCTGGACCAGGCTGTCCCGGACCCCCCCCCCCCACAGCGGGAGGTGAGCCAGTGAGAAGGATCGCACCTGCCAGGGGTAGAGCCGCCTTTCTCAGAAGCTGCATCACAGGAGGAAAAGGAACTATAAATACAGCCGAATGTACACATTCCTGTGACAGCAGAGACAGGAGTGGGGCTCGGCCTGGCTTACCGAGTGGAATGCAGACCAGGAGGGACTGCAGCCCAGCTCCCAGCCCCCTCTGCCAGGCAGACCCCACCGACCAGCACTGCCTCAAGGCGAGACGGGGCCGTGGGAACTTTGGGGGCAGGTGGATTTCTTCTGCTAGCTCCAGGATGAAAGAAGCACTCGAGTACTGAAGGTGAAACCATCAGTTTATCCTCACATCTCATTAATGCAACAGAAAAATAGAGCCTCAAGGTAAAAATGGAGGATTTAAAAATATAATGACCTTCCTGCCTTTTTAAAAATGTTAATAGTTGGAAGCGTTTGGCTTTAAAGAAGGAAATGAGAGCCACACCAGGAGAATGCAAGGAATCACATCAAACGCACTTCCAGAAGAACTTTGGAAGCCTTGGTCAGCCAAGGAGTCTGAAGGGCAACATGGCCTCCAAGTTCAATGCCTGGCCCGGACATTTGGTGCCGCTCGCATGCAACGCAGGTCCCTGGACTTCCTGCAGGGGAAGAAGACAAGTTTTGTTTGTTTGCCGTGGAAGGAATGCTGATCTGGAGTCAGCAGACTTAGGTGTAGGGTCGCTACGGCAGGTCAGTTCACCTCTCTGGGTCTGTGTATTCAGTGAGGCGATGTGTTATCCAAGGACTCGTGTTCACTGCCTATTGATAGAGAGGCACCACGAGGCACCTTCTAAACTGCAAAGCGCTTTGCACATTTTGGGGGCTATTAGAATATCCGCAGAAGCCAGAGTGGAGAAGACCTTGCATGGGTCACCTGCTTGTCAGGGTGTATGGGAGGAAGCCAATGTAATGTGCAGAACCTCACCCAGCTCTCCATGGCGCTCATTTACAGAAGGAGTTGTTATAAGGGATTGCACTGTCATGCTCCTGATGAACTTCACGGGCAAGTGGAGAGAGTAGTAGTTGCGGGGCTATGGCACCTGCCCCCAGTCCTTCAGTTAATGCAGAGGGCTTATACGTTGGGCCTCCCTGTCCATGGGGCCATGTCCTTTCTTCCTTGCCCTACTGCCTCAGAGAGTGGCACACATTTGCCTTCTCCTTTCTGATTTTATAGGTGATGTAAAAACTCCAGTTTTTACATCATGAAAAAAATGGCGCCAGGATCTGGACTCTTGGGGCTTCTCTTTCTTCTAGAATGCAGGGTGGCCTCACATGCTCCTGCCTGTGGTGAGGGACAAGCTCGGGAGGACACTTCTGCAGAGGACAGTGAAGCCCGCTGGCTGGCCGGGCCTGCCCAGGGCCTGTCAGTCTGCATCAAGCGTGGCTTCTGCAGTCTTGAACATTCTGGAAGAACTAGTGTCTATTTTCTTTCCCAAACTCATAGAAATTCTAAGAGGCTGACGAGGTTTGGTCTGGAGGTGGTCTTAGAGGACTTGAATGTTTCCGTGTCTCAGAATCTTCTGTGATTTAATTTATATGATTGTTGTTAAATTAAAACTTCCAAGGCACGTATAATGTGTGTCCTCAGGGAGTTTCCATGTTGTGGGAGCCCCGTTTACGTTTTCCCTTGATCGGGCCCACCGTATCTCCTTATCCTTGCCCCAAGGTGCTTACCAGTGCGGACTTCATGCCTTAGGGATTTAGTATTAACTTCCCCATTTTACAGATGAGGCTATTGAGGCTTGGTGAGATTTAAGAGGTCAGATCTGGTCACTGAGTCTGGTCCATAAGCCTTTTGTCTTCCAACCCAATGCTCTTCCACAAACGAGCAAGCGGGAACTTTATTCGGGCTGGAATTCAATGACAGGGCTTTGGAGAGCAGAGAGCATGTCTTAAAAGGTGGTGGGAGGGGCAGAGGCTGATGGCTTGGTGTGAGCCCTGGACTCTGGCCTCTAACACCAGTTTGCTCTGAGATCTGGGAAAAGTCCGGCTTTCTCCTCTGCAAAATAAGAGTTTGGATGATATTATGGTCTGATTTGTGTACCTCAAATTCATACACTGAAGTCCTAACTCCCGCTACCTCGGAATGGGACTGTATTTGGAGAGCGAGTTTTTAAAGAGGTGATTACAGTGCAATGAGGTCCTATGAATGGGCCCCAATCCGGTATGACTGGTGACCGACCCTACAAGAAAAGGAAACTGGGACGCAGACGCACACAGATGCCTGACCATGTGAGGACATAGGGAGAAAATGGCCATCTATGAGCCTAGGAGAGAGGCCCTTGAAGAACCCAAGCCTGCTGACACCTCGATCTTGGAGCCCGGCCTCCAGAGCTGCAGGAGAATGGATTTCTGTTGTTTGAACGGCGCAGCCTGCGGTACTAAGCTGGGACAGCTCTGACAAGCCGGTACAGACAAGATTGACTCCATACATACAGAGGGAGGCACAAGCATGGAGGAATGTTCCTTGCTGCTGGCTACCGCGGACCCTGGAGCGATCCGTGGTTGTGGTTAGTGGGGCTGTGAACAAAGGAGATTGGGTGTCCAGAGGTTTCTGGAGCCTGAGGTCTTGGAGTTGGCCGTTACAGGTTCAGGGGTCCCGTCGGTGGGGCTGCAGCACAGGATGGTGCCATCCGTTCGGGCTGTGCATGTTGCAGGTGGGAATCTTGGGCCTGGGGTGGCGGGGAGTGTGGTCTGCCCCAGGTGGGGCTGACCCTGGACCACCCATCTCTTGAGCACCACTATTTTACCCCAGATTGTACTCATGTGGGGAACAGAAAAGGGGCAAAGAATTCTCTTCAGATTCAGAAGTGCCTCACACAGAGAAAACAAGACATTTAAACTCCAGAAGTCTTCTCCGGATGCAATCGCTTGTTTGTTAGGTTCATTCTTGGCAGTCTGTAGGGGTTATTAGAAAGAGTTAAACGTTATCATCCACCCGTTGTGTGAGAATGACAGCAAAGGTCAGAGAAAAACACGCTTATCTCGACTCATCTGAAAATTACCCTCATCATGGGCATTGTCTGTGTACCAGACAAGTGGGGCGGAGGGGGGCAGCCTCGCAGGGCTTTCGTCAGGTGCACAGGGGTGAGGCCAGGCTGGATGTGCTCTGCTGCCTTTCACGGAAGGTGCTGGATGGCTCTGCGGCTGGGGAACCCCTCCTAGACCAGGGCGCCTCAGCCTGGCCTTTCTGAAAAACGGGCTTAGTGATTTGAGTCAGATGGAAGCAAGACCAGTACTATTGGACAAGGGCAGCTGCTGACCGTGACCTGGGTTCAGCTAAGTTGCACAGACTGTAACCTTCGACAAGTGGGTGCCGATTGTGCGTGTTTATATGTGGGGTCTACACAGCTCTGCAGGGCTGCTCATCCGTGAGAGAGGAAACGGAGGGGCACAGGGGCTTGGGGCCCCCCATGGCTAGGGAATGGGCTGGGCTGCGATTCACCTGTTGTGAAGCTGAGCCTCTTCATTCGACCACCTTGTCCCCACTGGGGCATTTGCTGAATGTCCCTGACCTGGTGGGCCTGGTCCCTGACCGGGGCGCTCATAGCGGGGCATTGGGCTGCATCCCCAGAGCCACGGCTGGTGGGAGGTAGAACAGGGAGCACCGGTCTTTAAACTTCTTGTTGCAAATTGTAATTACGTGTATTTCTAGGATCAGAAGTTCGCTACTGTTACCCTTTGGTACATTCTGTTCTGGCCTGGTTTCTCCTACACATTAATTTTCTTACCTGGCTGCAATTGTCACTTGGTTGCAGGCCTCAGTAGAGAGGATGGAAATTTCACTCATTTTCTGTTTTATTCCTCTGAACTTACAGTGCTCAATGAGTGGTTTTAAGTAAAGTTGTAGAACAAAAATATATATCCAGTTTTGTAGCCTCTTCTCATTTAAAATTAAATGTGTTTTCCTACATTTTTACCTTCTTTTTCTAGCTAGTGTCTTTTAAATAAATGCATATAAAACCATAAATTAATGTACTGCGCCATTTCCCTACTCTTAAACATTAAGTGTTTTCCAGTTTTTCAGAATACAGTGTATTCTTAATAAATAATGAGGCAATGAACATCTTTGTCCATAAAGCTTTATTTCCATATTCTGGGATATTTCATTTGGATGGATTCCCAGAAGGTACTTAATGGGTCAAAACATATGAACGTATTTATTTCAAATCCTTTGGTGCAAATGGCTACAAACTGTTTTTCAGAGCATCGTATCAGCGTGTGCTCCCACTGCTGGGGCAAGAGGCTCAGGCAGACAGAGTGGCAGGCCTGGGATCTACACTGCTCTGCAGGCCTGCTTGCCACGCAGGAAAGGAAATGGAGGGGCACAGGGGCCTGAGTCCGGCTTTGTCACTTGCAGGGGACTGTGGCAGATCGCTTAACCTCTCTGGGCCTCTGTTTCTTCATTTGTAACGCGGACATGATAGTGATAGCTCATGGGATTGTGGTGAGGACTACAGAAGCAAAGTCTGTGAATGTGCTTCATGGCCCGTGAGACTCTGAGATGTGAGTTGTCTGGCAGAGGGACCTACTGCCAGTAGGCATCAAGCCTGCGACACCCTGGGGCAGAGAGGTGTGGCATCCCAGGACTGAGGGATACAGCATCTGGGACTCAGAACACAGCACGCTGGGTTCAGGTGTGCAGTACCTGGGGCTCAGGTGTGCAGTAACCTAGGGTTCAGGTGTGCAGTACCTGGGGCTCAGGTGTGCAGTACTTGGGGCTCAGGTTGCAGTAACCTAGGGTTCATGTGTGCAGTACCCTGGGCCTCAGGTGTACAGTACCAGGGTCTCAAGTGTGTAGTACCTGGAGCTCAAGTGCAGTACTTGGGGCTCAGGTGTGTAGTACCTGGAGCTCAAGTGCAGTACTTGGGGCTCAGGTGTGTAGTACCTGGAGCTCAAGTGCAGTACTTGGGGCTCAGGTGTATAGTATCTGGGGCTCAAGTGCAGTACTTGAGGTTCAGGTGTGTAGTATCTGGGGCTTAGGTATGCAAAAACCTAGGGCTCAGGTGTGCGGTACCTGGGGCTTAGGTGGGCAGTAACCTAGGGCTCAGGTGTGTAGTATCTGGGGCTTAGGTGTGCAGTACTTGGGGCTCAGGTGTGCGGTACCCAGGGTTTAGGTATGCAGTACCTGGGGCTAGGTGTGTAGTATCCGGGGCTCAGGTGTGCAGTACCTGGGGCTCAGGAGGTTAGTCCTAAGAATGCTATGTTGTGTGCTCCTGTCCACCTCCTCAACCCAGGTGAAATCTGAGCTCCAGCTTCCATGTGTTCCAGTTCTATGACTCAGTTTGCGGTTTGCTCCCTGGCCTGAGTACATAGCCTCCCTGTTCTGTTACTCGTGGCTTCCAGTGCACTGTTTGCCAAAGGATCATGTCAAGAAGCAGTTGGAAGTGAGCAGTGTAACTTCTTTTTCTGGTTGGATATAGCAACATCAAAACTATTCCAACAAATCTGTTCCCACAGCCCTGGAGGCCAAGGAAGAAACAGACAAGACACATGTTGAATTGCAGCCCCTGGTTGGGGAGGACGGGGCCCAGGGAGGGACGAAGCCCGTAGAGGGTCACGGCACAAGGGGAATATACACCCAGGGAACGAGTTCAGTTCCCCACCCTCCGTCGCTCCTTATCCTTCAGGCCTGTGTGCTCCTTTATGCAGCGTGTGCTTGTGGTGGGAACATGAGGACTTGAAGATGCCTGGCTGTTAGGGCCTCTGGGTCCAGAGGGCACGCCGGCGAGGGAATGTGTGACGGGAATGCAACTGGGCGTGGGCTTTGACGGCATGCAGGGGGTGCTCACGGATGGCCCCAAGTCCCCCCAGAGGCATGTGTGGTCACATCAGGTCTGTGTTTAAGGGACATGCTGTGCAAAGGACAACAGCATGGGGCCCCCTTCTGTGGAGAGTGGACTGGCCCCGGAGGGAGGAGAGGCCTGGCACTTGGCAGGCAGGTGGGCTGTCCGGGACAGGGTGGGGGACTCGGGGAAAGGAGACACTGGCTGGTCCAAGGGCAAGTGCCCCAGCACCACATTCTACTCTTACAGGAGTCCCCGGGCTCCGGAAAACCTCTCTCCCAGGTCCAAAGGGGATTGTTCTGCAGCGGCTTGGCTGCTCAAATACGCACTCTTCCCATCCATCCGACTCAGACGCTCAGAGCAGTGCTTTCCCAGGTCAGCAAGCGCTCTGTCCGTGGACACCTCCGTCAGGAAACCAGACCTTCCCCGTGTGGGTCTGCGCTATCACGCGTGGGGAACCAACTGGCATTTCTTCCTCCTGTATGTTTGGAACTACGCTTGGCATTCTGTAACAACACACAGGTACTGTAGGTTGCACAAGTGTTAAAGAAGAAGATCAGTGACTATGTGTACGGAGTGCTTACTATGTGCCAGGCCCTGGGTTTGCACGCTGAAATTTAGTTGTCCGAAGAAGCCCATGAGTTAGGGACGGACGCTACCTCGCCATTTTACAGATGAGGATCCAAAGCTCGAAGATGATAAGTGACTTGCTCCATATGACACAGCTCATAAAAGACAGGGCAGGAATCTGCTTCTGGGGCCTTGACGCTAAGACACACCCCCCCCAACCACGCCTCCGTGCACCTGCCAGTGGAAGGACAGGCACGGCAGCGAGGACGGGATACGTGGCCTTCGGGAAGTTCTGCTTTAAGGAGGCTGGAGTTGTCGGGCCCAAGTTTGCAAGTCTCCCCATTATTCATCAAAGCTCCTGTGGAAACTACTTCATCTGGACCAGGCCCTGGAAACAGGTTTGGGTCAGAGGCACAGGCTGACTACTTCTGAATGTCTGAAGGAAGATCGATATTAAAAAAAAAAAAAAGATTAAAACGGTTTTTGGTGGACTAAGATGTGGAACAGGTCAGAGGGTAGAAAATAGACCACTGAGAAATTTGGCTCAATCAAAATGAGGGACCATATTTTTCTTTTTTAATTTTTTATTGTTATGTTAATCACTATATATTACATCATTAGTTTTTGGTGCAGTGTTCCATGATTCATTGTTTGTTCATAACACCCAGTGCTCCATGCAGAACGTGCCCTCCTCAATACCCATCACCAGGATAACCCATCCCCCTCCCCCCTCCCCTCTAGAACCCTCAATTTGTTTTTCAGAGTCCATCATCTCTCATGGTTCATGAGGGACCATATTAATAATGAGATCAATAATACATGTGGAATAAAGCAAAGAGGAACATGCTCAGGCCTTCCTTCTCGAATCCTGACTGTATCACGTATCAGTGTGAGCCTGGGGTTGCCTTAATTCTCCAGAGCCTCCCTTTATCCTTGGTGGAGATGGTAACATACATATAATTCACAACGTACTTGTACTGATTAAAGAGAAAATATACTTGCAGGCACCTGGACTCACTGGCATATACTAGGAGCTCAGCAAATAATGTTTCCTCCCTAAGAATGAGAACTAGGAACGGAATAACCTGCCTCCATGGGTGGGGAACATGGGACATCACGAAGGAATATAAGGAAAAGTTAGATAGCCAAGTGGTGGGATAAGGCATGAGAAGGACACCATGACGCGAGGCCTCCCCAGTGCCACGTGGCTGAGGACAGGGCACGGAAGCATCTGTGCCCGAGCTCCGCCGGACCGCCCAGCCTGACGCGGGCAGCAGGGAGACTTCCACACTCCCGCACCTGGTCAGGGGAGAGGCAGGCCTGGGGAGCCCTGGCCCTGACCTTCCATCACCACTGATAGGGAAGCAGGAGAACCAGGTCCTGCCCTGAGGCCACACCCCTGCCCTGGAGCTGGAGAGGAAGATCTATTTACATCAAAAGGTCAAGAACATAGGGGACTATTTATGATTGGGGCAGGAAGTGAGGAAGTCTGAAGTGGGCAGGATTGCTTGGCCTTAAGGTTTTTGGGAAATGGATGTGCTCAGGGGCCTGGAGTTGCTGATGGGATCTGGACGCCTAGAAAGCTGTGGGGTCAGAGATCCCCGCAGAGAGGCTGGTGGGTGGAGGGACTGTGTTTCAGGGCTGGCGAGGCTCCCTTTGCCGCAGTAAGGAGCAGGTTCGAGGGGCGGTGGGAGAGACATCAGACCTCCCAGGACAGAGCCGCCTCCCTCGGGCAGCGATTCCTTGATGGCCGGGCTGGTGTCACATCCCTCTCTAGGTCTGATGGTGCCTGGAGCCAGAGGGGCTTGACTTTTCCAGCATGCTGGAGAAGGGATTCAAGCTGAGGGAAGAGCTAGGTGGCAGGAAGGTTACCAGGGGAGAGGGGAGGGGGAGGTGGAAGGACGGAGAGACGCTCCAGAGGAAGACTGCCTGCTGAGAGGACAAGCAGGAGGACCGGAGACAACGCAGGATTTTGGGGGCTGGGGCTGGGGGCTCTGGGAGGGAGCGGACAGGAACGGGGCCGGCGACATCTGCTGTGTGTGCTCCCTGTGCCTGTTGACGTACAGCTCAAGATAGTACATTGGACAGGTCGGGAACGCCGGGAACTTTGGACTGACCGTGACCGCTGGCCGGGATGAGACAACCCTCCAGATGCTGATCGCTTCCTGAGCACCAGCCGCGTGCGCTGCGCTCGGGGCTTTGCACACGTGCGCTGTTTGCAAACCAGCTTCTCGGGGAGGCAGCTCAGTCCCCATGCCCCCAAGGAAATGGACACAAAATGATGAAGTGGCTCGCTCGGTGCCGCGGGCCAGTGAGAGCTCTGGGCCAGAACCAGAAGCGCCCTGTCCTCCAGCCCGCCCCTAGCTGGTGCGTGACGGACACTTCCTCATGTTTGCGGGGACGGGGGAGCTGTCTCCACGTTGTGTGCCAGCCATTCCCTCTGTGGCTCAGCATCTGCCCTCCCCCCCCCGGGGGGGGGCATCCCGGAAGCTGCTCCCTGAGAGGGGGCACCATTAGCTCTTTCTGTGCCCAGTGGGTTCCTTGCAAAAAGCTGGGCAGTGGGTGCTGAGTGGGTGACTTCTGCGGCAATCCTCCTGGTGATCTGTGACTCTTAGAGGATTCACAGGGCCCGGTGCTGGCCATCTGCACTCAGGGTTCTCTCTCCTAGATTCAGTTATGATGGCCAGTTGCCATCCAGCCAAAGGTTCTAATTAGTAAGCACAGACATTGGCCAAGTGAGACTGTCCCTGATTCCTGAGGTCTTCCCACCTCTAGAACATCCTCTCTCCATCTTCTTTCAGCTAAAGACCAGGAAGCATTAATGTCAGCTGATATATTAGTTTAAGTGTGTGTGAGATCCCTCAACTTTATTAAACATTTATGCAGCCACTACTTGGCAGTGGCCATGGGGGAAAGTAAAAGCTCGAAAGAGCCCACAGAAAACTAAGAGAAATAAAATTATTTATTATTCTGACATAAAGTAGAAAGTAGTACGTCCCTTAAGAGGAATAAAGGTTAGGGACGTGGAGTGCGGTTTCTTTGTGATTGAGGCCGTATGAGGAAGCTGTAGGAGGCATTTAAACTGGATGCTGGGGCAGGGGGCAGGTTTTGAAAATGTTGTGAGAATGGGGAAGGGCTCTCCTGGAGGAAGGAACAGCATGAGCAAAGTGCAGAGGTGGATTTGGGAGGATGTGGGGGACCCTTGGGCTAGTGTATCAGGACAGTGTCGGGACATCCGTCTGCAGAGGTGCCAACGCATGGGAGGCTTGGAAGCAAGACTGGGTTGTGGACTTCATTCCCTGAGCAAGGAGCAGCCACTGGAAGGTTTTGGTGGCTGTTAAGGGTGACACTGTGTGCTCTCAAAAGATATGTTGAGGTTCTAATTCCCAGCACCTCAGAATGTGACCCTAATTTGGAAATACGGTCTTTGGAGATGTAATTATTTAAGACGGGTCACACTGAAGCAAGGTGGACCCCTGATCCCGTATGACTGGTGTCCTTATAAGAAGAGGAGAAGAGACACAGACTGGAGGGGAGCTCGCCATGAGACCCTGGAGGCAGAGACTCAAGTGTTACAGCCTCTGGCCAAGGAATGCCAAGTGAGTGTCTTAGTTCACTCGGGCTACTCTAGTGAAATACCATAAATTGTGTGGCTTGTCCACCACAGAAGCTGATTTCTCCCAGTTCTGGAGCCGGAAGGCCAAGACCAGGGTGCCAGCATGGGCAGGTTCTGGGGAGGGCCCCCTCTGGGTGGCACTGTCTTCTGGTGCACCCTCACAGGACAGAAGGAGAGCTAGCCAGCCCTCTGGCCTTTTTTCCTAAGGACCCTGATCCCATTTGTGAGGGTTTCAAAGGCCCCACCTCCGCATATCACCACCCCGGGATGGGGCTTTCAACGTATGAATTCTAAGGAGACATAAACGTTCAGTCCACAGCTCTACGGATTGCTGGCAAACCACCAGAAGCAGGAAGAGGCAAGCAAGGCTTCTCTCCTGCAGGTTCCAGCAGGATCATGGCCCCATGGACACCTTTATTTTGGACTTTTTTCCTTTGGAACTGTGGAAGAATAAGACTGTGTGGTTTTTAAGACACTAGTGGGTGATAGCTTGCACAGCCGCCCTAGTAAATGGATACCGTGGGGTCCATTGGTGGCACTAATGTCCCCCTCTCTGGCCTTGCTGTCTTCGCCTCGGGTCCCGTGGGCATGGGGTGCTTCTCAGCTCACTACCTACCTCCAGGGCTGCGGGGGTGGCGTGCTGCCCACTGTTTCCACCTCTCCCCAGTTGGGTAGCATCATGGGTTGGGTTATCAAAAGCTTGAATATGTTTGCTGTTGTTTCCCGGGAAAAGATACAGACGCCAGGAAGAAATGATATACGAAGAAGGAGATCTTTTAGGTACAGAGTGCTAAGGTCCCTGTGGAGGAAGCAGGAGCCGAGGCCAGGGGGGCGGGTAGGGGGCAGAGGCGATTCTGCAGGCTGCACCTGTCCATTGAGGTGGAGGGACTGAAGATGCTGGGGCCTGTGTGGGTCTGGTTGAGGAGAAACGCAATGTGCTTTTGGCTTTATGTGGTTAAACTAAGGTCTGTGTCACTGTTTCTACACGTTAGGAAAAGCAAACAGGGCTGTGGGGCTGGTTTCAGCGGATGGCTGCAACCTGTTTGAACCTGGCTTGGCCAGCTTCGTGCGAGGCCAGGGTGGAAGGTGCGTCTGTTGAAAGAGAGCTTTGACATGGCTTCCCCTTCCCCCACAGTGTCCTGTGCAGCTCTTCTCACGGCCAGTGCCCCCCCCCCGCCCCGCCCTCCGCCCAGCTCCTCCATCAGCCTGTTTGTTCAGAAAAGGTGAAAGAAAAAGTCGCCCTTGCTGGATACTGATAGACGGGCCGCCTGTGTCCTGCACACTGAGGACATTGTTCAAGACGGTGCCACCTCTGTAAAAATATTGGTTCTGTAGCATTGCCAAGATTTCTGAGTTAGCTATCAACCAGCACTCCTTGTGCAAACTCAGTCTGCCTTCTGACAGGTTTAATCAGCGTGCAGTCCTCTTCAGAAGTTCACAGCATTTGTGTGCACATCCCCTCTCTTCCCTGCTTGTCACCAGCCGCTACTGCCCACTGGGGTAGGGGTGGTGTGAGGCTGTTATCTTGGGGGCAGGATCGAGCAATTGTAACATGGAAAAGGGCAGGAAAATTCTTGCTCGAACAGGCTGGGCGAGATGTCATCTCTGTGTCATACTGATGTGTCTTTAGAGAACACCTTTAGCCAAAGATTAAAAGGAGAACTGTCCCATCGCTGGAGGAGAGCGGTTGTTTGCCCTCAAACCTTCGGTGTTCAGATTCTGAGATTCTCATTAATGAGGATTTTGAACCACAGGTATCTACGGGCTTGGAAAGGAAAACTTAGTGGTTTTTCCTTTGATGTAATCACCTTGGAAAACAGAGTGTTGCAATTCGAGGCTCTCAGCGAACTCTGCAATCTGTTTTTTTGTAAAATCATTTTATCCGGGTATGTAGATTGACAGGTAAAATTTATCTGAGAATGTGGTTATTTTAGCCATTAATCCACTTGGGATTAGAAAAGATTATTTTCAAGTTCTAAAAATAAATAAGGAGCTCCAAACTTATGCACACATTAGGTTAACATTAAAAATAACATTGAGCATGGCCCGAAATTCATAATAAAATCCGCTGGACCTTTGAAGTAACTGATTTAATATGTAGAGGGTACAAAGGGCACCAATTTGATAGAATAATCAGATGAGTTTCCTCCTGCCTTTCTTGAGCCTCTCCACGTTTCATAAAAATGGCTGTTTTGTATTACAGATTTACAGTATCGAGGAAATTAACAGAGACGTGTGTACTGGGGGGCAATGGGCTGGGAGGTCAGCGAGGGGGCCTATTTGCCTCTTCTCTGCTCCTGACTTCCTGAGTGGCCGTGGCTGAAGCGATGAACCTCTTTGGTCCTTAGCTTCTCCAACTGTGAAAAGGGACTATTGCGTGTCAGCTGCCTTACAAAGGGGCAAGATGAATGAGCCAGCACTTGGGAAGAGAAGGAGGAGGCTTGGAGACCTCTGGATGAGAAGCAGCAGGGGGAGAAACAAACACGTCCCCCCACCCCCTTCCCCACGCCTCTGATTCTGGCCCCTTCTCAGGACTGGTGTTTGTTATCTGCGGTGCCATGTTGATTTGGCCTGTTACTCAAAAATATTGAAAGCAAATATTAACTCAAGATAATGCAACGTGAGCAACGTGAAGGCCAATTAACCTGGGAAAGAGAAAATATCACCATATTTTAAAACCACGGCACACGATGCTTCCAGGATTGCTCATAAATTCCTGGTTTGTGGCAGCAAGAACATGTTTGAGAAATTAATGCCGGGGTATCTCAAGGCAGCTTTATAATCACGTCAGATCTGCACACTGTCCCCGATTGCTGAAACTCTTCATGGCTGATAAGGTGCTTGTTAGAGAAATGGGAACTAAATTTATAGTCGGCTTCTGTGGAGCCAATTTACATGTTGTACTGTTGGAGCTGAGAGCTGAAGGGAATGTTCTTGAAGCCAAAATTGGCTTTGTGGCTCTGGTTTTCTCTGCTCAGCACCACCTGCCTCCAATCAAACTGTCCAATTACAGGAAACAATTGTTTTCTTGCTTTCTGGGAAGTGAAGAAATTCATCCAGTAAAGGTCTGATTTCTAAATGTTTCTCCCCCTTCCCCACCCTCTCCACCCCCCCAAAAGAAAAAAAGAGCACAAAAACCCCCAAATCCAAAACATCAGCGCTGTTTCAGGGGAGCAAGTGTGTCTCTAGCAAATTATTTTCCAAGTTCAAAAATCAGAAGGATGCAGTTGGCGCATTTTGGTGTTATTGACCACAGACACCTGAGCTGTAATTATCTCCTATAATAAAGTTATTAGCCCGTTCAGAAGAAAGGTTCTCCCTTTTAAGATGTGAGGCAGTAATTAAAGGCTGTGAATTTCACAGGTGAAATCTTGCAGAAAGTATGATTTTAAAGGCAAAGACGTTCGTGATCCACCTCTGGTTAATTAAACTTTCTTCTCAAAATAAAATCTTGTATTTGAAACAATGAAATCGGCGGCAGTGATACTATTTATCTCTGAGCCCACTCTCATTTCTTTAAACTCTGATTTGACTTGCTAAAGCTCACATCTCGGAAATGGTTGAGGTAGCAGGAGAGAAGCTGAGAGGACAATGGACCATCGGCCACGTGTGGATGATATTTAGCACGCGCCGAGCGCGGATGCTAATTACAATACATGCTCTCCTCTGGCAGGTAACGTTTTAAGTAAGGGAACTAACAAACCTCACTTGATGTGTTTCTGTGTCACCTCCTGAGTTTAGCTTTTTTAGATAATAAAAACAGAACTCAATATTTCATGATTCAGTTCAAAAAATGACCTCATGAAAACACCTTATAGGCACTTTTCCCTATCGTTCTTCTACGGCATTTACCTTCCCGAGACTACCTCCAAAAGCTTACTTACATGATATTGAATTTTTGCCACATCTGAAATCTACTTAAGTTACTTCAAGGGAATAATCCCACCCCACTCCACGAGTTCTCCTGTGCTTCGGATGTTGGTTCCTGAGTATTACTGTTTTCCTCCTCCAGGAAGCCCCCCTTGATCTGATCAGCTCTCACTTTTGTGCCTGTTCAGCCCTGCTTCAGTCTCTGTCCCAGGTGGTGGTTTCACTTCTGCCCTGTAGAGCAGCCCTCTGGGAATATGAACTCGTTGAGGACCAGGCTACTTCTCTTCCAGTTGGTAAAAATGAATGGGTGGGTGATTTCCTCCTGTTTCTCTGGGTATTTCCTCTGAGGTCCTTTGGAGACATTTCTTCTTCACCAGGACTGCATTCTCAGCACCGCTTCCTTTCATTCCATACACTTCCTGGGTGACCTCGTGTACTCTCGAGAGTTCACGTGTAACCTGTGGCCTCCAAAGGCCCAGGTGGAGGTCTTGGTGGGGGCAAAGCACACGGGCTCTAGAGTCTGACCTCCGGGTGGGTACACTCACCTGAGTCTTAATTTTCTTACCAAACTGGGGTGGAATACCAGCAAGATCAAGTCACTCCTTGAACCTCAGCTGCGCTCAGGTGTCACGGCTCTGAGGCCCTCGCTGCCTGCACACCCCGCCTCTGCCCCCCTAGCCTCACGTGGCTCCGGGTCTCCCCTGATTTGGTACCTATCAGAGCCACTGGTAAGGGAGTTTCTCCGGGGCAGGGGCTGAGTGTTACTGAGCTTTGTTGCCCTGGTGTCCAGAAGGCTCTCAGGAAATCTTTACTGAATGAATGGATCTGGTTTTAACAACAGAGTCTGTGCTCCTTCCTGCACGATGCTCTGTATCCCCAAGAATGAGTTTTGGGTACTGAAAATCTCCCACTTCACGGTGATCTGGTGACTCAGGGGATAATTGTGGGCATGGGGGGCTTTCCAGCAACCTAGTTAGATGAAACCACAGAGCAACCTTCCCAACCCCGGGGTGACCGATTTCTCAATTCCTGTTGTCCCAACATCAATTGCTGCAGGAATCCGATGAGGTGGGGCCATTTCACTGCTGGTATTTGATGAGAAAAGGGAACTGAAATGTGGGTGACTGATCTGGACCTTGAGAAGCTGATGGGATGTCATCCTGTTCTCTCCGACAGTGGGCACTGCTCCGTGGGAAGGGGGCTTCCTGTGACCCCTCCCCGGCCTCCCGGAAGTTCTGCTCTGTCCCACGGAGTGGGGTGGGAAGGCTGCTGAGTGGGACCATGCAAAAGACTGCTGATCTAGGCTCTCACAGCCTCTGGGTGACTTTCCCAATTAGGATGAAAAATCTCTAACAATTCCGTTTCCACCCAGATCCTCATTTTGCTTTTTCAGAGGTGAAGTGAGAATTGAACTCTATGAGTCTTGCCTGATTGAATTCATCTGTGAGGTGTTCGAGCTGGTGCCTGGAGCCCCTCAGGGCTGACGGGCAGATGCTCCTTCCTCCCCACGGCCGGCGGGACCCGGTCGGCAGGCAGAGACCGGCCGTGTTCTCTTTGCCCCCTTAGCAGTCAACAGCAGTGGGGATATGTTTCTTTTTCTCCCTGTTCTCTTGGCTCTTGCCCATCTTCAAGTCCCCTCCTCCATGTATCCTTTCCTGACAACTCCCACTCCTCCCCGGAGGACGTCGGCCCAGACCTCACCCCTGTGACCGCCCTGGCCCCCTGGATCTCCCCATCGGTTACTCTGCACATTGGATGTGGGTCGCTGCTCACGGCTCAGCCTGCCACTGGCCTGGCAGCCCCTGGAGGGCAGGAAGCGTGTCGCTGAGCGCTGTGAACTCAGGGCACAGCGAGGGTGATCGCTCAGTACGGATTTGTAAGGAACGGGAGAAGCATGTGGTGGCAATTAGCCCTCTGCCCAGCGGACTTTTAAAAAAATAATGCAGAAGCCCAGGCCCCACCCTGGGCCAATGGAATCAGAATCTCCGGGTCTGAGTCCTGGCCATCGGCATTTACTAAGTTCCCAAGATGGTTTTACTGTGAGGATAACTAGAAATGGCAGAAGCCAGGCTTTGGGGTCTGACCGCCTGGGTCTGAATCTGGGCTTCCCTCCTGACTGTGATCTCCTCACTTATAATGGGGAGGCCAGTGCGGGGAGGGTGCTGGGTTCTGGGTATGCATAAAAAGTACCTAGAAGAGAATACACACCCAGTGACCTTTGACCTTGCAGTTAGAAATGCTCGGTGCACTTGGGCTTGAGCCCGTAAGCCTTGGAGTTAGGCAAGGCCCCGTTTGAGCAAGTTACCACATGTTTGATTCTGGGTGGGCTACGGGACTTCTCTGAGTCTCCGTTGTCTCCCCTGTGAAATGGGAATAATCATGTTACCCACATCACAGAGGTGTAGGGATTAAATGAGCTAAGACATTCAAGTAATAATATTTGATGATCGGTAGCTATTTATTACTGTTATGATTAGGTCATTGGCTACTCAGGAGAAGAACACAGGGTGAGTGCTGGCTGAGTTTACAGAAGAAAAAAAATAGGCAGATAATGCCATGTAAATCGTAGTTATTTGGATCTCCCTTCTAAACATCTCTCTTCAAGCCCTGGACTTTAAGGAAAAGCTGTAGGCTTTGATTTCTGACCGTCATAGATCAAAATATCGATTAGACTTTGTCTCCGTTATATAATGCTAGGTTTGTGAACTTCCAATACAGTTCCGGAGTGGAAATACATTTTCACTGCTAATTTCCGTTAACAAGGCAACAAGCTTTCTCAAATAAACAATCATATTTTTAGGGAAGTGTAAATTAAAGAACTATTCTTAATTTTGCTAAACTTGTCCTCCCTCTGACTATAATTTACTCTGACGATCACAGTGTTCTTGTAACTCCTGAGTTGGGCCGCTCTTAGCCAGCCCTGGGTTCTGGCTGTTAGAGCATGGTGATAGAGGTTCTGCTTGGGACTGAGGCCTATAAACCAGGAGTCGGAGTTTACAAGCTGGTAGCTGAACCCCTGGCAGCCCCCTGCCCTTCATTCCCTACCAAGTTTAACGGAAGTAAGGGAACCATGATCCAAAGGTGGGCAACTCAGCCATCTAGTACACGGATGAATGGGCAAATGCATTCTGGCCATGAAAGACCAATTAAATGTTTAAAAATGATGGAGAAAAATTATGAGTATCGAATTCAGAAAAATGATGACCATCTGATCGGCTCAAAAGCTGCTACCTGAGTGATAATAGGAGCCTCCTCCCAGAGTGCACCCAAGTATTTCTGGCATTTCCACAAAGTTCCCCACAAACCAGGTCACTTGGGGTCACCGGCATCTGCCATCCAGGGCTGCCGCCTGGGGATCAAATGAGCTGGCAGCATACTGCTGTCATTGTCTGCTTTGAGAAGGCCACTGTCCACGGCAGAGTGCTATCTCCAGGGGGACTCCCCAAATCTCCAACCCTCAGGGGAACAGTGGGTCTAGGTTTCCCGCAGGCATGGATGAATAAAGCGGGCCTGCTGCCCAGCATCTCCCCATACATCCAGCGATCGGCTCTGAGGCCCCCTTCCCTTGGGGCGAAATCCCGGGCTGGTTGGGGAAGGTACCACTTGGTCCTCCCTGACACTGGACACCTCGTTACAGAGCACAATCCCTGTGCGTGCATGGGTGCAAACGGGTGCAGAAGCGTGAGCTCAGAGAAGGAGAACCAGGTCCTCACTTCGCCAGCTGAAAATTCCCCGGTACGTTTGTAAAATCCAAACCAGCCTCATTAAACAACCGACAAAGATAGCATGACTTGGAAATGCCTTCCTAGAGGGCAATTTGGCAATACTGATCAAGAGTCTTACAAATGTTCCCAGCCTTTTACTCAGCATTGTAACTCCTAGGAATTTCTTCTCGGGAACTAGTTTGATATGTTCGTAAAGACCTCTATTCGAGGATTTCACTTTAAAATTTATCTCACTAATATAGGTATAAAACTGGAAACTAACAATCTTAATGTCTGAAGTAGATTCTGGTATTTACGTACATATTTTAAAATATTTTAGAAGCCATTAAAATCACATGGAAGAGTAGTTAAGGGTACAGGAAGATGTCTATACTGGAATGTTAGGTTTCAATATAGTGCGAGCCTCATCGTGTAAAAACATGTATATAGATCATATGTCTATGTGTGTGCGTGTGTGTGTGTGTGTGTGTGTGTGTATCCTGGAACACTAGACGGAATGCACCAGGATGTGGAGAGTGGCTATCCCTGGGCAATGAGACAATCATGGAATTTTTTGTCTCTTTTATAAGGACTCTGTTTTCCCCTAATTCTCTATCGTGAGCATGGGTGACCTCCATCTCCGATGCTGCAGAATTTGCCCAGGGGCTGGAGAGGCAGAGGTGGACCTGTGTGAGTCTGAGCCATGGTCCCTGCGGGGTCCTGCAGGCAGCCGACGGTGGCAGGGAAAGGCCCGGGTGCTGGGTTCAGCCAAGTCTGCACTGGCTTCCCAACTCCGCTACTGAAATGCTGTTGACCTTGGATGGTTCTCCTTACTTCTAAAAGCCTTAGTTTCCTCACCTGTAAAATGGGGATCACTCTAGCACCTGCAGGATTGTAAGGGAGATGATATATAGAAGGAGTAGGCATTGTCCCTGCCATGGAGTCGGTACTCTGTTATGGGTGTGTGTGTGTTGGGGGGGGTGCATGTGTGTGTGGATGGGGGTGTCTTTTCAGCTGATAATCGGATCCAAGATTATTTTCGCTGCTTCCTTCTTAAAACTTGGGTCTACCCTTAGCAGCTCCCACGTCCACTGTCTTCACAGCCACGTGCCTGGACCACAGCTTCCCTCGGCCAGGCATACTTTGTGAGGTGGAAAAGTCAAGAACGGTTGCAAATACCATCTCACTCCCCTCAATAAGGAAATGATATGCTTGAAAGGAAGCGACCATCACCATCATTACCATCACCACCACCATCATCATCATCATCGACATCATCATCCTCCTCCTCATCATCATCATCCTCATCATCGCCATTGTCACCATTGTCATCATCCTCACCAACGTCATCATCATCATCATTACCATCATCACCACCATCATCATCACCACCACCACCATCATCATCATCGTCATCATCATCATCACCATCATCATCATCATCACCATCCTCATCATCATTGCCATTGTCGCCATTGTCATCATCACCCTCACCATCGTCATCATCATCATCATTACCATCATCACCACCATCACCACCGTCATCATCATCATCACCATCCTCATCATCATTGCCATTGTCGYCATTGTCATCATCACCCTCACCATCGTCATCATCATCATCATCATTACCATCATCACCACCATCACCACCGTCATCATCATCATCATCATCATCATTCCAGTGTAAGGAATGGGTGAGGTCCAGGTGTTTTCCCAGAAGCTCAGAGCCTGGCCTGGCCCCAGCCCCACTCTGCTGCTGGTTCCCACCTCTGGACCTGCAGTGCTCAGGAGCAGCTGTTCGTGTACCTGACCATACCCCTTCCTGGAAAGCACTGTTGTGGCTGTGGGGTGAGCTGGCTGGAAGCGGGGGGTAACGGGCACAGTGGTAATGCCAGTCACTGAGACCATCCTGGCAGCAGGCATGCGCGCCATTGCTGAGCCATCCCACACTTGCACCATGGGGGTGATGCCAGCAAGAACAACAGAGCACAGGGCCAAATGCAAATTGTTTTAAAACACACAAATGAACTTGGTTCAGGTGGTGCCAGAGAATTCTCGATTTCAGCAGAGAGTTATTCTGTGCACTTTTACTGCGATCATCCAATAAAAATGCAACTGTTCATAGAGACATTAGGTTGTTGTTTTAGGAGATGCTGTCAAGGAAAGCAGGCCACAAATTTCACCCAATTTGCCAAACTGATTTTAGTTGCTTTTTTTTTCCCCCAAGTACATCAGACCTTCAAATCTGTGTGCTTTCTCTTTCTTTGTGAAATTGCTACTTGGAACGTTTAGAATCAATTTGATGAAGCAACACTCTCCTTGAGCCATGCAATGGGCCATGGTGCCTCGGGGAAGGGCTCCCAGGTATGTGGTGTGTCTCCTGATCCCGCGGAGTTACAGAAAGAGACAGCATTGAATGGTAGGAGGCTGATGGGAAAACGTGGCACAGGCCGTGGGTCCCATCAGAGGTCAGGGGTCAGGGAATGAAGAGATGGTTTCACCCGCCATGTAAGGGACACCTCCACAGCCCAGGGCTGAATGCACAGTGTCTAACCTCGGTAGTTGCACAGAGCCCTGCAGTTAGAAGGGCCCTGCACATGATTTAATGCTCTGCGTCCCTGTTTTGAAATTCTTGTTCATTATGAGCCTGTGAGCTCTGTATTTTCATTTTGGAGCAAAGCTGTTTCCTTTTCTTTTTGGACACACAGCTAGAGTCCATCTCTCACCCTCTCTTGCTGTCGGACATGGCCATGTGGATAAGTTTGACCAAAGGAATGTGAGTACCAACTGTACGCCTGCCCCCCTCCCCCACGAGCTTGGGTCAGGTGGTGCCGAGAGTTCTCGAGCTCTGCGGAGAGTGACTTGTGCACCTTTACTGCTCCAGGGGTCATGGAGGCGAGCTTCTGGGAGGTGCTGTCAAGGAACACAGACCAGGCCTCCCCCCGTCGGGCTCCCCGGGCTGCGCCCCCTACCCCTGCCCTGGAGGCTTTGGAAGCCGGTCTGAGGGTGGTGTCGCTGCTGCTGGCCAGGGTCTGGGTGTCCGGATAACTGCGTGGAGCAGAAGGCCCTGCCTCCCACCTCCCTGTCCCAGCCACTAAGAGCTGCCCTGCACCCTCATAGGAGCAAAACTAAACGTCTCTGGTGTCAAGAGAATCCGGACTCAGCTCTGCGGTTTCTGCATCTCCTCCTGCGGCAATGCTTCTTTTCAGAGGAAGGAAGACTTGCTCAGAAGCCTCCCAGTGGACTCCCTCCCTCAGATCGTTGGCCAGAATTAAGCTTCGTGTCCTTGCTTACACCGATCCCCGGGGCCAGGGCACTGCCTCCATCTGCTTGGAGAACCAGGACCTGCTTCCGAAGGCCCGGGGCTCCCCATATCTCAACACCACCAGGCTGTGAACAGCAGGCAATGAGAGAGATTTGCCAGCGGGGGAGCTGGGGGGGGGCAGTCAAGCAGGGTCTGCCACAGGCTACAGGAATAGAAAGGTTGTGGCTTTTCTTTTTCCCAGCTTTATTGAGATCAAATTGGCATATGACACTGTATAAGCCTAAGGTGTACAAGGTGATCATTTGATCCATGTACATGTCGGGGAACAGTTACCACAAGAAGGTTAGTTAATACACCCATCACCTCACATAATCACATTTTTTTTTTTTTTGTGGCAAGAACATCAAAGGTTGACTCTCTTAGCAACTTTCAAGTCTGTCTTTAAAAAAAAAAACAACAACAAATATTTGGTTTTGAGCTTCTGAGGGGAAAGAGTTGGCCCTGTCTTTTATTTATTTATTTTTTTGAGCAATTAATGATTCTGTGTCAGTTCTCATGAGTTGGGGGAGGGGAGGTGAAAAAAATTATGGATGTTACCCAGAGAAACTTGCCCCATGACCACGAAGTTTATCTGAAGATAGGAACACTCCGTGTGGATCTTCAACAATAATGATCAGCTTGAACCCTCCAGTGTTCCACCTCGAACGGTCACAACGGCCCACGGAGGGAAGGAGCAGAGCTCCCTGGGGACGGCCGCTGAAACAGGCCACTGGGCACAGAGCGGTGTAGTGGTGATTGGGTTGCTGTGGCATCGCCTAAGCTTTCAGAAAAACAACTCTCTCCTCTCAGGCTTGGTTTCTATCAGTTGGGAATGTCAGCGGCTGCAAGTAACAGCGCATCTGACTCTCTGACTGTAGTGGCTTAAATAACAAGGATTTTGTTTTTCCTCAGAGAACATGAAGACTAGAGGAAAGCAGCTGCTGGCCCTGGTTCAGAAGCTCAGCAGTATTAGGGCCAAACCTCTGCAATTGTCTTGCAGTTCTGCTAACCATGGCAAAATGGCTGTTAGAACCACAGTCGTCACGTCGGAAGCAGGATGAAGGTGGTGGGGCAAGGAGAGACCTTTTGAGCCCTGCTTTGGTCTCATGGCCGGGACTTGGTGATGCCCACCTTGCTGCCAAGGGGGCTGGGGAGTGAGGAGCAGAATGGTTAAGACAGCCTTAGACCAGTCACAGCTGTCACCTGGGTCTGTCCTACAGCTGCTCTGAACCAAAGTGGGATTCTTCTAGCAAGAAACAAGGGGGGCATGGATACTGAACAGGCAGCAAAGAGTGTATGTCACAGTCTGCAAAGACATTTGGGGTACCGGGAGGGGTTTATAAAAACAAGGCAAGTCAGATTTGAACATCTCCTGGCCACGAGGAGGGAGTTCTGGGTCTGGAATATTTTGTGATACAAATAAAGCCCAGATCAAGATGAAAAACCAGAGCAGAGCTTGGATCTGACCTGATGCCGATGTCCAGAAATGAATCTAGCATTCTTGCTGTCTGTGTTTGTCCTACTGTTAATCCAGTCGCTGTAACTTTATCAGGGTGTTGAGTCTTTATAGGACAGGCCGTGAGTGTGGCAGATTATTTGTCCAGTCAGCTAGACCACTAATGAGAAGGGCTTGATCTTCATATTTGAGTTCTTCTGGCCCAAGTGTAGCATTTCACGTGCATCCCCATGGCCTTCCCCGCATGCTTCCTTCACTGTTTTTGCCAACCTGTATCATGGGGACAGCTCCATTCACATGTCATCCTCACTAGGTATGTGCCTTGAAAGCAGCACTGCCCAATAGAAGTGTCACTTGAGCCCCATCTGTAACTCTAAACTGTCTGGAAGCTGCCTTTTAAAAAATAAAAAGAAACTCATGAAAATAAGTGAAAAACTGTCTTTTAGTTAATCCAATATACTAAAAATATTATTTCAACACCTAATAGAAAAATCATTAGTGAGATATTTTTCACTCTTTTTCATTCCAAGTCTTTGAAATCTGGTTTGCATTTTACACTTGACACATCTCAATTCAGACTAGCCAAGTTTCAAGTGATCAGTAGGCACATGCGGCTAGTAGCTACCATATTAGAGAATGCAGTTCTGGAGGACACACGCCACACACACTTTCCCTTGATCTTGAGAGCCTGCAGAACAGTGGAACCTTAGTAAATACTGAAGGAACACATATGGCCGCACTGTTGGGATTGAGTCTTTCTCAAACATAGGTATTTGAGAGGTAGACCAGGAAGCCCTGGAGCACTGTGGATGGTAGTCAAGGGCACAGACTTGGATACACACCACTTGGTGTGAAGTCATCATCAGTTGACCCAGATCAAACCACTTAGCCTCCTTACGCCTCCCTTTGTTTCCTTACCTGTAAAGAGAGACAGCAACATCTATCTTGCAAGATGTCAAGAAGCTTAAAAGGGAAGATGGATGCAAAATGTGGAGAGCCTGGTACATAGGGGAGACAGGAGAGGCAGCTGCTCTAATTATTTAAACTAGATATTCTGTGAGTCACATGAAGAACTTGGATTTTAGTAGCAACAGTGTAGTTTGGCCAGAGCAGTTCTGATGTAAGGTATGGGTTCTCCCTGCTTTGGGAATTCTGCTGGGGAAATCTTAAAGCAATTCCTGGTGTTTCTTTTTCTGGCTGTAGCTGGGGAAAGTCACATGCCAGCCATGGGGCTTGGTAAGCGTGGGCAAATGCCAGAGGAGGGCAGCGCTTGCTCTGGGAGCTGCTTACTGTTCATTGTCCCTCCAAAGCCTGAGGGTTCCGCTTTCCCTGGGAACTCGATGGCAGCCAGGCCCTTTCGGAGCAGGGTGAGGACCTGGGTCCCCTTGCCTGCTGTCTTCTTCTCCCACCGGCTCATCCTCACATGCCTGACCCCTCCTCTCTGTCCTCCTCTGGATGCCCACCGATGTGTTTTGTCAAAATTAATTGTCTTGAAATACGGTTGTTTCAGGCAATGGAAACAAGGGTTCCGATCATACCCAGTTTTGAAAACAAAAAATGAGCAAAACAAGCCAGACGCACAGTGACATTAAGGAAAGGAAAGGCTAACTTTATTAAAAAGCTTCTTTGTGGTATCAGGCAGGAAGTGAAATGGCTTTAAATGGCACACATTTCTCAATCATTTAATGCACCAGTAATCTTGGCATTCTTTCTTTTCTGTCCCCTTGAAGGAAAAAGCAGTGCCCAGATACAACTCAGACAAGAGAGGGGGAAGGCACTGAGTCAGTGCATTGTCACGGAGCCCCAGGGAAGGCTGGTCACCTCTTCTGGGAAGCTTCGCAGGAGGGCCAATGATGGGTGCATGTGCAGGGGAAGGTGCGGGTTCTGCTGCATGTGTGAACCTGGGCTACCTGATGAATTGCTGACGTTTTGTTAATTCTTCTGACCAACTGATTCTCTCAAATCTGTCACTGTTGGAAATACCATAAATGTCAAATGTTGGATTTTATCTTGTAAGTCCATTTTCGGAGGATGGTAATACCCCAACCCCCACATATAACATTTACTCCTCTTGCCAAATGCCATTGCCTTTATTTCTATTGCAAGTTGGTCTCTTTGCATAGAACATAAAAACACAGAGAAGCACGACTGGCTAAATCTTTTCTTGAAGAAAAAATTGCACTTACCAAATGAATACATATGAAAGGGGAAACCAAAGATTGATACCACCGATAGACTCTTGCTTAGTTGCATTTTTTAAGACTTATTTATAGATGTCAAACAGGATATGGCACATGGGAGGTGTTCAGTAAGTACTCCTTAATTGATTAAAGCCCAGAGATATATTTGAAAATCTTTAAGGAAATAGGTATACTTAAAAAAAATGGCAGTTAATTTTAATTGGTAATAAAAATTGTGCGAGATGGAATCTTGTTGATTTGGACTCAAAGTCTGGCTATTAGAAAATAGCTCTCGAGTGTCATGATTTTAGGATCTCTTCTAAAAATTCTCAGGATGGTTTCCCACATCTTCTCATTAATCTTTGCCCTGTTCTGTGGTATCAGGTGGCAGGTATTTTGGAAAAGGCACTAAGGAAAAAAAGGTGTGCCTCAAGAGGTGGTTGGAACTCAACATTTCTGGACTCCCAGCACCATTCTTTCTTATATTCTCTCCACCCGTGTCCATCCAGCAAAATCCCCCTGTCCTTAAACCTCAGAGTGGGGGGGGGGTTGGTTGCCATATCACCTGCTCCTACCCCCGGTAGGGTGCTGGTCCCGGGTAATATAGTTGTTCGCTTAGTGTCTGTGTGTCCCATGGGGACTCCTCAAGGGCACAGACCCAGAATTATTCACTTTGACATCCCAGTCACACCCACAGTGGGAGGGAATCGTTAACAAACCCTGGTTGAGTGAATGAAGAGCAGATGTATTATTCTTTGGTGTTCAAAGTTATTAACTCACTTTGTTGGTGGTGTTCTTCGTGCCATATTTCTCATCTTGCTTCCTGTACTTCCCCTTTCTCCCGAAGATAAATAATGAAGCCAGACTTCTCACCTTGCAAAAGGTTAATCCTATTTCTAAAGCCATTTTGTGGGTTCTTTTGAGAGGCTTGACATATCTCCTGGATCCCTGGGGAGAATCCTAGGTGAGGGACTGGCAAATGTTGCTGCAAACCAAAAGAACTTGCCCTTGAAGTTAAATGAAAAGGTCATTGTGTCCCTTCCCTTTTAATTTCAATCCCTGTCATTGTCATTTGTCTGGCAGGGAACTCTGCAGGTCAGAAAAGCTTGATTTCTCCCCCTCCCTGAACTCCATGTAGCCAGATATAGTTTGTGATTTTCTCTCATTGGTTTTTGCTGCTTCAATGTACTTGAAACAACCTTTTTGAAGCTGGAAAGGGGGGCAGCACGGTCCCAGCAGCGAGCAGGGGACTGCCTTTCCGTTGGCAAAGTATTTTTTTCAAGCCCCGACAACAAGTGGGCCTTCCCAGGTGGTGCTATTGTATAAATGGTATAAACAATGGCTACTTGTGGAGCATCGTTTGGCTCACATTTCTACAAAAGTGCTCATGGGCTGATGGCCTGGTTACGGTTCTTCCTTGTTTCAATCTGTCTGATTCTTCTAATGCTCATCGGACCCATGATTCCCTGTTTGATAATGCTTCAACGGTTAAAGGGAAGTACTTGTCATCTCGGCACCTGGTTTCAGGAACAAAGTACTCACCTCCCAGCCGGGTAAGCTATTTCAAAATAACCTTTGTTCCGGGATCTGAAAGAGCCCAGGAACTCAGCAGTCTGGACCACCCTTCTAGCTGGGCTGGGGAGGGCGGGCTGGGGATTTGGGGAGCAGGCCTTTGGCAGTTGCCATGGAGACTATCAATCATTTGATTAAACCAGCTGGGAGGGGAGGGGGCTGAGAAACCACAAGAAAATCACCTGCCTTTTAGCAATTTGTTAGCACCTAATGCAGCTATCAGACTCAAGCCTTTGGGGGTGATTATTGGGGGCACCTGGTTCTAGAAATCAAGGGAAGCTAAGAAGCTTAAGGAAATGCTTCTTAACTTCCCTTAAGAAATGCACCTGATTTGTGCATCAGGCGCCTCATGATCCTTTACGGGGCCCTCAGAGGCTGACGCTAATTGTGTGTGTGTATGTGCATGTCGGGGTGGGGGGTGCTCTTTAGCATCTAACCCCTTTCGGGCTCGCACGCACAGCTTGGTGGCTGTAGAGTTCCATGACTACAAAAGGGAATCCCATTCTTGGGTTTTCTGTTTGGAAACCTAGTAACTGGTCACTCAACAACGTGCTGATAATGTCAGCTGTCCTGTATGGAGGACTTACTGTGTGCCAAGGCACTGCCCACAGCATCTCATTAGTTCTTACCAGAACTTGGCAAGGTGGGTGCTGTTAACTCTACAGAGGAGGAAACAAAGGTCCAAAGAATTGAAATAACCTCTCTGAGGCCACAGAGCTCATAACTGCCAGAACAGAGGCCTCACACCTGCTGGCAGTGACCCTCTCAGGCTTTGATAAAGGAATGCCCTGCCCTCTGTGGCATTGCTAGTAGCAGTCACCTGGGGGACAGCTTCATGGGCAAATCCAATGGCCCCCAGGGATGCCCTTGTTTCAGTTCTCTGTAGCTTTCGTCAGTTTGATGCACCCCCTTCCTTGAGAGGAGCCAGCTGGGACTGTTACCTGCTAACACGTGCTGGGGGTCAGAGGGGGACCTCAGGCATCGACCACCCTGGGCCCTGCCAAGGGCCAAACCCATCAGTTTAATCAACTGAACATAGACGTCCGACTTTGCAACATGTCTTTCAACAGAACCACCATGAAAAGGTTGTTTTTCTGGACGCTTAACAGATTTTAAGTCCAGAGACTCAGGCACTGCTCTTTGACTGAGTCTGAGAGTTCTGTGATGACTTGGGGTATGGCCAGCTCCCCTGGGGAAGTCACCAAGACCATCATGATGTTGTCACCATTCCTCATTAGGCTTGGGTTTCTTGACATGGGTTTCTTTTCTCATAGGGAAGACTCCAGACTCCATGGACGGGCTGGAACCAGCTGGGGTCTGGGTAACCCTTTCCCTGGCTACATGTCTGTTTATGCCTCTTTCCAAGATTTAGATGTGGCCATGTCCCTAAAGAAAGCCTGTCTTATAAGAAAGAGAAAGGAAAAGCCAGAGACTTCCTGGTTCATCATCTTATTTCAATACCTAACAACACCCGTGGCTTTATGAAAACTCTTCTAGAGCTATAAGCAACAACATTGGGAGAGGGGGTGTGGCAGTGGGGGTGGCACCAGACAGACCTGGATCTACCAGAACCATGAGGGGGAGTCATCTACCTCTCGATCTCATAATCTACACTTGCAACATGACAATAATAACGTCCCTACTGTAAGGATAAAAAATAATGCGGGTTTAGCACCTGACAAACAGATACTCCATAGAAGGTGGTTGCTGTTGTTATTATTATATAACAATCTTATCATATAAACCCACCCCAATTCTGTGAGGCCTTTCTAAGCTCATTGGAGTTGAAAGGGCTCAGCTCCATTGTTCCCAGAAAGGATCCCACCTTTATCTCCCTCCTGCAGCTCTTCGCTGTTTTGGCCACAGAATTTATTGAATGACCACCTTGTCATTGTGTTTGAATCTAGACTGTATCTTAATCTGATTCCTAGACCGAAGCTCACAGAGGTTCGGCAAGTTGGTGGTGGGGCTGAGTGCGAACCCTGACCCCTAGTCCTCATCCCAGGGAAATAGTATGTGTTAGGCAGCAAGCTCTAGGAACTCAATTTCTCTGATTTTGCTTAGAGGTGGGAACTAGCACGTCTCCACTGGCCCTAACTGTTGGCTTCCAGCATATTTGATAGGAGCCTACCAACTTGCCCACTTTCAATCGAGGCTGATGCATGGTTTAGAAGCTCCCCTGGAGATCTGGGCAGGGGAGGAAGTGCTCAGAGAGTGCTGGGCTAGCAGGAAGTGGGAGCTGTTTCTAGCACAGACAAGGTATGAGAAATGAAAGTCAAGGAGGAAGTAGAAGTGGGATCTGTAGGTGCCTCGAGGACGAGGAAGTGGCTTTGTTGGCAAAGGTGGAAGAAGAAAACAGTATCAAGGTTAAACGTTGGGGTGGGTGTGGATGCTGTTTCTCCTCTTTATAATGTCTGCAAGCGGGGTGGTGTTGGAACCCGGAGGGTAGACATGTGGTATACAGAAATTCTCAGTCAGCCCTCACGGAAGCCACTAAAGGAGGAGAAATTTAACTTCTGGAGGCCATGACACACTGAGTTCAAAGAGGTACAGATGACTGACTGGTGCTGGTGTTTCAGTTCTGGGGCAATGTGAGGTCCTCCAGGTGTGCTGGCTCCCCGGGAACTACTCTAGGGGGGGGCAGCTCTGGTGTTGCTTGGTACTGGGGGGCTTCATAAAGTCTGCTATCCACTGAGCACAAACCATGCACCGGGTTTACAGATAGGAAATAATTTCATCCTCACAATAACACCACCAAGTGGGCAAATGCTATGACCCCCATTTTATAGAGATGAGACAGCTGAGAGTCACAGTACCGAGGTAACTTGTCCAAAAGTAGAGTTCAGCTGGCAAGGTGATTTCCACCAGGTCTCTCTGATGCCAGAATCAGGATTCTTTCTGCCAAGCTGCTTGTTCACATACAGGTCTTGCCTGAAAAATAATTCTCCTCTGCACAAGAGCAGAGAGCACCATCAGAGGCCATAGTTTGGGTCAAGGGCCCCTTTGAAAATCAGATGAAAGCGAATATGTAAGAGTATACATACTCTACATCTTGAGGGGTTAAGGACTCCCTGAAGTGATTTATAAGCCTCTTAATGCCCATGGGCTCGGCTCAGGAACTCCTGAGATAAGAAAGAAGCCCAGAGAAGTCAGAAAAGAAAGAAACTTCAACAGAAACAGATTTAAAAATTAATTGTCAGGGGTGGTGCCTGGGTGGAGCAGTTGGTGGCCGACTCTTGGTTTTGGCTCAGGTCATAATCTTGGGGTCGTGATATAAAGCCCCGTGTCGGGCCCTGAGCTCAACAGGGAGTCTGCTTGAGATTCTCTCTCCCTCCGCCCCTCCCCCTGCTCTCTCTCTCTCCTCCTTCCTCTCCCTATGCCCCCCCCCACCGTGTGCACTCTCTCTCTAAATAAATAAATAAAATCTTAAAGAAAAACTGAATTGTCAGTACAACACATACATTCTGAATTTGTTGCCTTAAACATAACAATCTTAAATAAACATGGTTGTATTACCTCATAGGATAAATGTCCTTGTCTGTGATGTACCCGTGAAAATGGACAACTCATTTGGACATGGTACAGGTAGATATTGTATCCTACCATAGAGTCAAAACATAAGGTAACTTAAAACAGTAACCAGGAGGCCTAAACTATAGCATCACTTCCTTTTCCTTTCCTACTTAGATATTTCATGCTTAGGGTGATCATCCATTTTTCTAAGTCATATAGGGATGACCTCCAGGAAACTATCCCGAATTGCTTTGCACTACTGTTGAAGTAATCTTAAGAGGACTTGCATCTCATTGGAATGTAGTTCTTCGTATATATTCCATTAAATTTGTTATTTATTTTATGCCATTTTTGAACAATACTTGAAAATGCTCATGCCAGAGAATCATGAGCTACCAAAGATGGAAAGGAGCTCAGAGATCATCTAGCCCAAACCCTCCTCCTTTGCAGATGGGGAAACCGAGGCAAAGAGAGGTGAAATGGACAGTCTCCAGGCCACTGGTTGAGTGGGCAGCAAAGGGACTAGAATCCTAGTGTCCTGACTTCTTTTAGGGCTCATTTCTTTACAATATGCCTATCCTCCAGGTACTCAGTACCTACCTGTTAAATGTGTGGCCAGACAGAATTTCCTTCTGGCCTCACTCCCTCTTTCCTTCTGCCCCGAAGTCCTGGCGGGGAGGGCATCTTTGATCCTAGGGGGGAAGGCACAGAGGCTTTGCTAGCAAAGAGACCCCACACTTCTGACGAGGGCCATGGCCATGGTCACAGAAAGGTGTGCTGGTCCAGTATGCATTGGTAGGACCTAGGTCTGCCCTGAGGATGGGGTCAGAAATAATGGTCATCACCATCCCAAGGACTGTGGGCAGCAGTCCCACAGTGGGGTGGTGTTCCAAGGGGTGGGAAAGGTCTAGCGTAGGGGGCAGGGAGAGGAGGGCCATAGACCCTAGAGGAAAGGACCCCCAGTCCTCCCTGGAGTAGACCCTGTGTGGGTTGACAAGTGGCTTGATGGGAAAAGGCCAACAATGTGGTTTGGTGTCTTATGCCTCTTGTGTGTTTGGGACCATATGGGGTGGGGGCAGAGCCTGGCCGTCAGCAAGTATGAGGCACCTGCGTGAGCACACTTTGAAGCGGGCGCCGTGGGAGGCCAAGCAGGGTGGTAGTCGGGGTCTCCACTTCCAAGTTTCCTAACCTCAGAGGTTGATGTGGTTAGGTGCCAAGTGTAGCCGCTTTAACCTTTGTGTATTTTCAGATATTTCCCCCTTTCCGTTGGATCAAGACTTGGCTTGAAATGCAGTGCAGGCAATCGGTGACTGGGTAGACTTGAATTAGTGAATCCCTTGCCTTCCTCCATCCTTGGTTTCTTTGCAGGCCGAATGGAGCTTCTTCCAGACAAGTAATTGGACACAACCCACTTTCAGATTTAAATTCTAATTCAAATGAAAGGAGCAGAAAGAGCCTGGCTCCAATCAGGTCATAGTATGAGCACATCTGAGGAAAGAGTGTGTGTTTGTGGAGGAGAACGTGCTGAATGGAAGGGACTCAGAGGCAGACACTGATGTCCAGCCCCCAGGGAGAGCGCCCCCTCCAGGACCGTCCACCTCCAGTGCTGACAGGGCCCTGCTCTGAAACGGGCACACCTGACATCAGGACACATTCAAATCATAGACCATCCTCCACGCTCTCCCTCTGAGGTCATGGAACAAACTTCTGATTATAATTTGGCTTCCATATCCTTTGCCTCCACAGAACAAATGTTTGGCCATAGGAAGTAAGTGCTGTGTCCTCAGTGGTCATATTTTGTTTTAACAATAAGTTAGTATACTGGCACTCTGGTTTCTGTACTTCGGTTTCCTGTGGGTTGGTGAGCCTGCGTCAGTATGACCCACGTGCACAGCCTCTGACCCCAAAGCCGTGTCCTTCTGCTACCTGGGGCCATTCTCGTTCCTCCCGGCCATGGCCTCTGTTCTTCTTCACTGGCCACCAAGGACTCAGAGCCTCTTTGAATTCCAACAGATGGCTCTGGGCTATCACACATGCACCACAACTACATCCTATTTCGGGTTAGGAGGAGGATCTGTGCCCACAACCTCAGCCCAAAGGTCTGGTGGCGCTCAAAAATGCTGGTGAATGTCTGGACTTACGTAGAAAGTTGATAGAAGGCGAAACCCCGTCATTTGGAGGGCATCCCTATTTGAAGTTAGTGAAAGGAGCAGTGGGTATGGGGACTCGGGGTTCTAGACTGGTTCTTCTTCTCATTCCCTGTACAGTCGTGGGAATGACAATGGGGTCCTTATTGGTAAAACAAAGCAGTTGGAGTTGGGACCTCAGTATCATGGATGGGAAGGGACAATATCACAAAAGTTTCAGTACAAACTTAATATTAACTGGGCGCCTGGGTGGCTCAGTCGTTAAGGTCTGCCTTCGGCTCAGGTCATGATCCCAGGGTCCTGGGAATAGGGCCCCACATCGGGCTCCCTGCTCCGCGGGAAGCCTGCTTCTCCCTCTCCCACTCCCCTTGCTTGTGTTCCCTCTCTCGCTATCTCTCTCTCTGTGTCAAATAAATAAATAAAATCTTAAAAAAACCTTAATATTAACATATACATTCCAAGCAATCCATGAAACTTGATTAGAGAATTCCAAAGTACATGTGCAAGAGTAAAGGACCAAAAAGAGTCAGGATAATTTTAAAGGAAAAGAATATGATGTGGGTCTTGACCTCTAGATAGTAAGATTTATTAAGAAGCCTGTTGTAATTAAGACAGGGTATCGAGGTTAGAATAGAAAGCAGATCACTTGAACAGACCAGAAAACCCAGAAATTGACCCAGGTGGGAAGTTGACCTAGGATGGAGGTAGATTTCCAAATTACTTGGGAATGTCTGGTTGGGACATTGGGCCATCCAAATGGGAAAAAATTTTACATTAGATCTTTACCTCACAACATACAAAGAGGTCAGTTCCAGTAGGTTGAAGAGTTACATGGGAAATGTGGACATAGAGGGGAATATCTTCTAACATTGGGTTGGGAAAGTGTTTTAAGCAAGATACAAGAAGCAAAAGCCATCAAGGAAAGATTCATAAATTAAATATTAAAATTAAAATCCTGTACAATAAAGATAAAGAAAGCCACGTGTTGGGGGAAGATATTTGCAACTAATATAACCTATAAAAGGTAAGTGTTAGGAATATATAAATAGGAAAACAGTATGACAGCTCCTTAAAAAACTAAACATAGAATTATCATATGATCCAGTAACTCTGTTGCTGGGTAAATATCCAGAATAATTGGGAGCAAAGACTCAAATATATATTTGCACACCAATGTTCATAGCGGCATAATGTTCAGAAGGTGGGAACAACGCAAGTGTCCATCAATGAATGAAAGGATCAACAAAATGTGGTATATACGCACAATGGAATATTATTTAGACTTAAAAATGAAGGAAGTTCTGACACCTGCTACAATGTGGATGAACCTCGAAGACATCATGGTAAGTGAAGTAAGCCAGTCACAAATGGACAAATACTGTCTAGTTGCTCTTATAGGAAGTACTTGGAGTTCGGTGAGACAGAAAGTAGGAGGGTGATACGCCAGGGGCTGGGGGAAGTGGGATGATGGGCAGTTTTTGTTTGATGGACATAAAGTTTTAGTTTGGGTAGATGAAAAAGGTCTGGAGACGGATGGTGGTGATGGCGGCATCACCATGTACGTAATGGCACCGAATTGTACACGTTAAAATGGTTAAAATGGTAAATTTTATGTTATGTATACTTTACTACCTAAAAAAATAAATCAAGCATGGATACATGTCACAACATGGACAAACCTTGAAAATATGCTAAGTGAAAGAAGCCAATTACAAAAGACCATATGTTCTATGCTTCCATTTATATGAAATGTCCAGAATAGGCAAATCCAGAGGGATAGAAAAAAGATTCGTGGTTGCCTGGGGCTGGGGGAAACGAGGAGAGTGGGGACAAAGGCTAAAGTGTACAGTGTCTTTTTGGGAGCTAATGAAAAAAAAAAGAATATACAAATAACTCCTCTAAAGTAAGGAAAGGCAAAAACAAAGAGGAAAGTGAGGAAAAAAAAAAAAGTGATGAAATGCTTCTCAGGAGATTTGAAAGGACAGCAAATGTACGAGGCCAAGTTCAACCCCAGGGACATATGCACGTGAGAGTAACAACGTGATTCTGTCTCACACGCTCAGATGGGCAGGAATTCAAGTCTTTCAATGCCCAGGATCGGGGAAGATGTGCGGCAGTGAGGGCCGTTCCATGCCACTCTATGGAAAGGCAGACTGGTGTGCGGAGAACAATTTGGCACTATCTGGCACTATCTGGCAAAGGTGCCGAGCTGCACGCTTGGACCCAGCAATTCTACTTCGAGGGACATACCCTAGGGAATTTCTTGTGCCTGTGCCTGAGGAATTCTGTGCAAAATATCAATGCAGCATTGTTTGCAACAGTGAGACCTTGGAAACATCCTGAATGTCTATCCCAAGCTAAGAGATACACAAATGGTCATATATTCAAACGGTAGGATACTGTACAGCAGTGAAAACGGACTGTACGTGGGCTGTATGAATGTCGATGAAGTTTTCAAACAAAACAGTAAGTGGAAAAATTAGTTATTGAAAGAAAAGTAGAACATGCCATTTATGTAATGTTTATGAGCAGGCGAAACAATATTCATACTATTTATAGAGGGCTTCAGTGATATCTGTACTGTTCTTTCTCTTTGATTTTTTAACTTTTAAATACAATTTTTTAAAATTCCAGTATAATGAACGTACAGTTGTTATATTAGTTTCAGGTGTACAATACAGTGATTGAACAAATACGTGACTCAGTGCTCATCAACATAAGCGTACTCTCAATCCCCTTTACCATCTTCCCCCATCCTCCCATCTACCTCCCCTCTGGTAACCAACAGTTTGTTCTCTATAGTTAACAGTCTGATTTTTTTTTGGTCTCTCTTTTTCTTTAATTGTTTCATTTCTTAAATTCCACATATGAGTGAAATCATATGATATTTGTCTTTCTCTGATTGCCTAATTATTTCACCTAGCATTATAGCCTCTAGATCCATCCATGCTGCTGCAAATGTCAAGATTTCATTTTTTTATGGCTGAGTAATAATCCATTGTGTATGTTTATATATACATATATATATCACTTATATATACTTATATATATATCACACACATACAAATATATATACATATATATGTATATATACATATATCTCTTCTTTATCCATTCATCTGTAGATGGACACTTGGGTTGCTTCCATATTTGTGTTGTTTTAAATTATTACTATTATTATTTTTAGAGATCTTATTTATTTATTTGAGAGAGAGAGAGCAAAAGTGAGAGAGATCACAGAGGCAGAGAGAGAAGCAGACTCGCTGCTGAGCGGAGAGCCCAATGCGGGGCTCGATCCCAGGACCCTGAGATCAGGACCCGAGCCAAAGGCAGACGCTTAACCGACTGAGCCACCCAGATGCCCCTCTGTATTGTTTTTTAAAAATATCTTTCTCCCTTCTACGGGGTGCCTAGGTGGCTCAGTCGGTTAAGCGTCTGCCTTTGGCTCCTGAGCATCGGGCTCCCTGCTCAATGGGGAGCCTGCTTCTCCCTCTGCCTGCCTCTCTGCCTACTTGGGCTTTCTCTGTCAAATAAATAAATAAAATCTTTAAAAAAAAATCTTTAAAAAAAATAAAAATATCGTTTTCCCTTCTAGAATGAAAGCCCTGATGGAAATTTGTCAAAATGTTAAGAATTATTAAATTTCAAATGTATTCCTATGGGTGCTTGCTGTATTATCTGTATAATTTTCTGTGTGTTTGAAATATTTCATAATTCAAAAAATATTTTAAAGACACACAAACTGCAATGTAATTGAAATCATGTGCATTATTTTGGAAAGTATATGCTTCCCCACATTTCATAGTAACTTAACCAGCATGTATGCTAGGCCAGAGAGTAGGCCATTTCTAGGGTCTAGACCCACTCTCTACAATGAATCAAACAGCAAACGCCTCTCAGTCATTCCCAATACGAGAAATGGGGGGGGGGCGCATATCCTGAGTCCTACTCAGCTTTATTCTAGGTCTACCATAGTACTTGGCATAGATGACTGCTAAGTGGGCAAACTGCCACCATAACGCACTCAGATAGGAAATGCTGACTATACCTAAAGAACTGATTGGGGTTTTATAGAGATGAAGGTGTCAAAACCTAAGTGAGCTCTGCCTGCTCGATCACAAAGCTGTCTCTAAGATACTCACCTTCTGCCTATTGTTCTAAATTAAAATGCAAACCTACCTGCCCCAGGGCCACCTTAGTAGGCTCATTCAGTCTTGTGGAAGACATGTCTATTTTTAATTTTTTTTCCTATTTTTAATTTTAAAATTATTTATATTTAAGGTGTGCAACCTGATGACTTGATACCTAGTAAAATGATTACTACAGTCAGGCTAAGTAACATCACCTCCCATGGTTGCCATACTTCTTTTGTGATGAGAGCACCTGAAATCTACTCTCTTAGCAAATTTCCAGTATTCAGTACATTATCATTAACTGTAGTCATCATGCAGGACATTAGATTTCTAGATGTTCTCCTCCTACATCACTGCAACTTTGTCCCCTTTGACCAACATCTCCCCTTTCTACCACCTCCCCGCCCCTGGTAGCCACTGCCCTACTCTCTGCTTCTCTGTAATGGGATTTTTTTTTTTTTTTTTTTTTTTTTTTTTTTTATTCCACATATGAGTAAGATCATACAGATTTTTCTTTCTGTGTTTGGCCTATTTCACTTAGTGTATAATGCCCTCCACGTTCCTCTGTGTTTTTGCAAATGGCAGGATCTCCTTTTTTTTAAGGCTGAATAATATTCCATTGTGCATGTATGTGTGTGTATGTATGTCTGTGTGTGCATCTGTCTATGTGTGTGCAGGTGTGTATGTGTGTGTGCCATTTCTTTATCCATCATTCTTAGAAGAGACTTCTTCACCATGTGTGCAACCATAACTTCTCTTAAGTGTGACTGTTGATAATTACAATGAACTCATGCTCATCACAGTGCTATATCCCTTTCTTAAAAATGAAAACAAACACTTTTATCAGTTTCAGGCAAATATTTAAAGTAGGGTGGTGTGAGTGCCCCTGGTGGGCTGAGCTGAGAAGTTGGGCTTAGTTGCAAATGGCAGCAAGAAAGAAGGACTGCTTCTATTTTGTTAATATGATTCTTTTCCTGACAAGGGCCAGGGGAAGCTGACTATCACAGAC
This sequence comes from Callorhinus ursinus, assembly GCF_003265705.2. Taxonomy (NCBI): domain Eukaryota; kingdom Metazoa; phylum Chordata; class Mammalia; order Carnivora; family Otariidae; genus Callorhinus; species Callorhinus ursinus. Next base: position 6,564,905 of record NW_027397072.1, on the reverse strand, counting down.
AGGAGTGACAAGATAGCTTTGCTGCCAGACGCGCATGTGCCCGCATGAGCACAGCAAGATGCTTGCCAACCTGTCCATGAACGCGTGGCCGTCTCATTTCTGGTCAAGCAGAATAGCCTGGAGTGGTCTCCCCGAGTGCTAAAAGCACCAGGAAAGCCCACCGTGCCTTTAATGAAAACCTTTGCTCTCCATTTCTGTGCAGAGGAAGGAGTTGAACAACCATTACCTTAGCAGCTGAGAACCAGGCGGCAGATTTCCAAGTGTTGACGGCTTCAGAAATGTGTTTGCTTGGCCTCCAAGTAATGACTGAGAATATAGTCAATTTAATGCTGAAAATCTGAAAATAGTGCCCAATTAGTTTAGTGTGGAAGAGTGTGATAATATTTTAATAATATGGGCTTTATGCAAAAATTTGCTTTCATCTGAGTAATTAGGGCTGGTGAAAGGTTTAATGTGTATTTATTGAGCACATAGTAATAACAGCGCGTGAGCTGAATAACAAGGCAACATGGATGCATTAGGAGCTTTCTCTTCAGTTCACTGAAGTTGAGTCCTGTTTTCATAATGTCTGTCATGCTGAACAGTAAGATTGGTTCTAAATTGAAATTAGAATGTCTAAGTGTTCAGCCCAAGCGTATTAGAAAAATTACATTGGTAGAACACTTACTTCCTCTTGAAATGCTTTTGGGAAAATAGTTTCTTAAATTGGCCTTGCAGCGTCTTTGAAAATAGTCTCAACGCTGCAAAAGCTTTATTTAAGAATACCACGAATCTCTGCTTCGCCTTCACTCTAATCGGTGGAGAGGGAGATTTACTGCAAAGATGAGAGGATCATTTAGGTTTTGATTTTAAAATACTTTGAGTAAAAGATTTCTTCCATGTCAGTTGACCTCCCATTTAGAAAATAACCCATCTCTGGGAGAAACGGTTTAGTGGGGTTTTGACTTGCTTGCCCCCCGGGGTACTTGTCTGCCTGGATGTCACGTGGCAGAGAGCAGGCAAATGGGAGGCGGGGACAGGGCAAGGGGCGGGGTCCGACAGGACAAGGGGCGGGGTCTGATAAGCTAAGGGGCGGGGCCTGACAGGACAAGGGGCGGGGTCTGGCCTCTCTGCGTGGGAGGATCAGCTCCCCGTGCGCCCAGCGCAGCCTGACTGAGTGGGCAGCCCGCCCGCCAGCCCGCGGACGCTTCGCATGGCTGCTTTCAATGGTAGAATCGATGTCAAATCCACGGAGAAGTCATAACGTGTGACCAGAATGAAAAATTGGGGTTAAAAATTCAGAGCCATGTCTTTAGTTCATTCTTTAACCTTAGCAGTTAACATTAATTTCTTTCCTAAGTAGGTGATTTGAATGCAGCTTATCAGAGGATTTTTTTTTTTTTTTAAGTCTCTCTGGTTCCTTTCATGCAGTTTTCCCCCTTCCTTTTCTCGTCCCCTCTAAGTGCTTTTACCAGGCACGACTCTGAGAAAATAGCCCTGTCTCTAAGGGTCTGCATCGGCTGATTATCAGAACCCAAGCCAGCAAGGTAGCAGGAATTCCACGGCAGGCTGGAGGGGGACTCTGCTTGTCATGGAGGCAGAGCTACTATTTTCTGGTCTGACAGTGTAGCCTGCCCGTGACCTTGACCCCGCTCTTCTTGGCTATTCTTACTCAGTGTCCAAACTGACAGCGAGGTGGCCTGAGCCGGCCTCTACTGGGTCTGCCCTCCGCCCTGGGCATGTGCTGCTGGGGAGGAGGGCAGGTGCCTCCGGGAGCCCGCTGGGCCTTTTGGGTCTGGCTTCTGAACTGCCTCCGGGGTCAGCCCATGCCTTCTCCCTGGGCCTGTCCCGCAGCTCAGCTATTTATTTAGAACACTGTTAGGAGTTCCTCTTACTTAAAACTGCCTCCCCACCATGGTGTCCATGCTTCTCATCCCCTGCCTTCTGGCCGCGGAGCTGCTGTCCTTGGCCCCTTCCTTGCTCTCCTCCAGCCTCCTAAACACGGACGTTCTCTTTGGTTCCATCTTAACAGACTCCCCTTGATACTCCACGTTTTCTCCCCCTGGAGTTGCATCCACCACTCGTTTGGTTTTTATTCCTAAGCAATACCTTTGTCCCCACCTCTGGATCCTCACCCCACATTTCCCTTCCCCACTGGCTTTTCCCATCAAGACATGCTCTCAATCCTAAAACCGCACCCTACCCCCCATCCTGCCCTTTATGGCAGCCCCGGGGCTCCTGCCTGGACCCTGGGAGGCCAGCTCCCCCGGGCGCCTCTCCACGTTGTCTCACATCTGCCCCTTCTTTCCGTTTCTTTACTTTATACCAGCACATCCTTAGTCCTTTGCTGGGATTTCACTTCCACCTCAGCCCTCTCCAGTCCATCCTGAGTCCTGCAGATGTCATTCTGCCCCAAAGAGCACCCCTTTTCCCTGCTTGGCTCCTGAGCATGCTACGAATGGAGGCCTCTCTATGGAGCTAAGTGGACGGAGAGCAGCAAGCGGGGCGGTGTCCAAGGTCACACACTTAGGGGGTGACGGAGCCACCACCTGAGTCCCGCTCTGAGGAATTCCACAACTGGGTGCCTTCCGCCCACACTGCCCAGGCCCTTCTTTTTCTCTGAGCCCCACCAGCATTTTCTACTTCGTCCACATGTCTTATTCTAGTTGTTGGGGTAGGTGGTACCATGTATTGCAAATGACCAATGCTCACTTTTTTCCCCTTGAACTTCTCAACTGGAATCCTCTGAGAAGGTGGTACAGTGGCTGGAGCATGGTTTTTGTGAGGTCAGGGTAGACTCTCTTCCCCACTACTGGTAAGTAGAATTCTGTCTGGTCGCAGAGAGACAGGAAGACCTTCCATCGGTGAGAAGATCTAATCAACCAAGGTCAGGTCAGGGACACTGGAGTACATCCTAGTGTTCAGTCTATACTTCTCTTCTTGGGCAGGACCCGGAAAAAGAAAAAGACATGAAGACCCAGGCCCTGCCCACTAAGATACATGTAGGGAGACCGGAACATCCCACTCGAAACCGTGGCGAACAAGGCAAGACAGCCTTACAATTAAATGCTTATTTGAAGGCCTAGAAGTGAGGCTGGACTCAGAGGCGGAAGAGATTCAGGAGAGCTGGAGTGGGTTGGGAAGACTTGGTGGGGAAGGTAGGACCCAGTTCAGATCTGAAAGACGGGCAGGATTTGTAGGAGGACAGAGGGCACCTTAGGCCGGGCAACAAGTATCTCAGAACACTGCCCTCATGTCGCAGAGACAGAACGTCTCTGTAACGTTGTTTGTGTTGGGCACTCTGACTTCATGCTAGGTACCCTCTATCACTGCCAAAAATGACTTGATATTTATTCAGACTTTAAAATAAATTGGCCTATTACATCGGGGATAAGGCATCTCATTTGGACAGTGACTAGATTTGAAGTGTTGGTTCTTTCGCGAGTTTTGTTTTTAATTCAATGGCTAAATCAGTGACTTGAAATTAAATTGAAAACTGAAATGAATACGATTTTCTACGTCAACGAAGTCTAAAAGTCTGGAACCACTGACCTCATAACACAGGGGAAAAGGGACAGTGAAGAAGAGCGACAATTGTCAGTAACCTTTTTCTTCTTTGATGTATTTGTTCATGCACTCAGGGAATATTACTGGCCTTGGAGCCCAGAGTTTTTCTTTAATTTGAGCCACTGCAGACTTTTGAGGAATTAGGTGGAAAACAGTCTTGTGTTTTGGGGAGTGACTCTGGAGGCTGTCTGGCTGGCTGGCTCAGAGGAAGCTGGGGCACTGTCTCTGTGGAACCCACCTGTTTTGACTTGTCGATCAGGTGGGCTCTCAGGGTAGGGATCCTCCAGGATGAAGGAAGAGTAAAGGGGCTGAAGAGAATCAGGAACGAAAACATGCGTATCACTCTTAGGGACATTCAAAGTGAAGAAGTGTGAGGGAGAGGAAACATTCCAGGCCCTTCCAGCACAGGTGGCTCCAACAAGAAATGTTTACTGGGTGTGAGCCAGACGCTGTGCCAGATACGTCCTAGGTTACTGAATAATGATCTTTATTTCACCAATGTAAGGAGGGTTTTCAAGACCAAATGAAATCACAAAGAGGTCAAAGGTGCCTCTATTTTCCAGTTGCTTTAGGGAATCAGGAGTTGAGAAGGATGCGTGGGTGAATCTGGGGTGTCAGATGCAGAGGTGTGTATGGAGGGAGAGTAGTGGAAAGAAATCCCATGACTCGGATGGGGAGGACGTGACACTTCTGGAGTGAACGAGACCAATGTGACTGCAAGGGCCAGACTCACTGGTTTTTGAAAATTCCATTTGTAGGCCTGATGCGGCTCATGCCGTTGACCCGTGTGGCATATGCGCCTCATTGCGAAATTCTACCTGGTCGGGTCCGTGTGGTTAGTACTTGTGGCTCAGATGGTAAGGTGGACAGGATTTAACGCCCAAACACTTCATGCCTGGAGGCGTGAGTTGGAAGCCTGACATCATCTCAGTGAGAACTCCATTAAGCCAACTGAGGGAGGAAGCAGGTCTGGTCAGAGACTGGCACCGGACGGCGGGCGGGTGACAGGGCACGCAGGGTGGGGCACCCAGCCTGACCCGCGGGGCGTTTGTGTGAACACGAGCGTCTTAGATTCATGGCTTTCCTCTGCTCCACGGTGCACGTTAGTGATGATGTGAGCAAGGTAATAATCCTCATTGCAGTGTGAAATATGTCACAGACACAAAACTAACCTACGAAGCCAGAGGAGCAGGCAGGCAGATCAGTGAGGTCAGTCGACAGACAGCACGACCAGCCGCCCAGTTCCCACCTGGAGTAAGAAATCTGCAGAAAGGGGAAAATTACTCAAGTCTTCTCTCTATCCCATCAACTTGCTTGCGTGTCACATTTCAAATGCCTTCATTCTCCCCGTTGGAAATTAGAATTTTCTAGTAATACACTAAAAATCAGTAAGTTAAGTAAATATGGTAGTGGTGCGGCTACCCTGGGAGTTCAAAGAAATAATATAGAAGTCAGGCAGAAAATGCATGGTATCTTCCTGTGGTGTAACCCAGCACTTAATTTTTATGCTGATTATATAGTTATTATTCAATGTTATTTAACACCTGAAAACTTGACTATATTTTACTGTGAAGAGAGGGTAGACCAGGATGGGGTGGGGGTGGGAATGTTCACAGGTCTTTAGTAGAATTAACACTGCTTGCTGATATCAACCAGGAAGGTAACGAGAAAAGGAAAAACAAACAAACAAACAAACAGAAAAGGCCCAGGAATCCAGTGAGACCCTAAATAAAGTACAGTAGGTAACAGAGGATAAATATTTCTAGCAGGTAAAAGCCAAAAAGATAAATACCAGGTCCACTGCCCCTGGTTTTCTTATCTAACCCTTTAGGAATGCTCTCGCTGGTTTCCTGTTTATCCACACCTCCAGCTGAGGAAGGAGGTTGTTCTGTAGGAAGCTTCTGTTTGCAGTCGTTTCTCTACACCCCCTTCCAGAAGCCTCTGGCTGTTCCATTGATTTCGGGTGATGGATTTCCCCGCCATGGGGAAGAAGGCCTTTGAAACCGGGCCTGGGATAGGTGATTGCTTATTTTCTGTTTTTTGTTGAATACACTTAAATAAATCAATGAGACCCCAGTCACTTCTCAACATTTCCGCCTGCAACAACTGTGTGTATATATACATCTGTGTTCAACGAAGTTAGTCAAGAGAGAAAGGCTTGAGGATGTTTGCCTGCTACACAGAACACTCCAACCACCCCTCCCTGCATGGGGAAGAGAAACCCAGCCAGCAGGAGCTGGCTGAAGGGTGCAGGGCCTCAGGCCAGGTAGGCAGGGGCTGGGTGCGGGTGCCACAGGCGCTCAGGGGAGAATGGGGGGAGGGTAGACAGAGGGGAGCGCGCCCAGCTTCCTCCAGGTGCAGTCAGCCGTGGCGGTGTGGGCACAGCCTGGAGACAGGCGCCGCTGCCACCGCCCCCCGCCACACCGCCCCCACCCCTCGCACCCCCCACCCCGCACCCTGGAGCGACCTCCAGGCTGGGCTGTCTCGTGGAACAGGAGCAGCGTGGAGCACGCCTCGAGCCTGGCAGGTGATGCTGGTGATGCAGGTGGTGTGGAGCTAAGCATCCTATTGGTCCTGGGTCTGAAAAGAGGGCTGGGTGGGACTGAGTTCTCCCACACCTTGCCGGCAGTGGAGACTCAGTTTCCCCTCTGCAGGGATCTGCGGCAGTGTGGCCCCAGGAGGGGGGAGGAACAGAACCCCCAAGCTCATGGTGAATGAGGCTGAGTCTGGGGCCTAGCCCCGCATCTTGCCACCCCCCCAAGCCCCCAGATGCCTGGGCAGGTGCCCAGGTGCCCCGGCTGCGGTCTGGGCGCATCCTCTGTGTTATTCCCTGGTGGCTCTAATGAAGCTGGTAAAGAACCTCATGTGATACCAGTTTTTAAGGGCCCCATTGCCCCTTGGCCCGTGTATCCAACTTGCCCATTGACCATCCAAGGTGAGCAACGAAACGGCTCCCATCAGAGCTGCAGCCTCGGTTGACCTGGCTCGGCCGGGTTTGTGAGCTCCACGGCGGAGACTTCCTCAGAGGAGCCCACTGGCGCGCCAGAGTCCGTGGCTTTGGGACGTGGCAGAATCTCACAGATGTGCCACTTTACCCACAAACCCAGCTTTCTCGCGCCCCCACTCCACCCCCTTTTGCTTTGGCTGTAAGGATGCAGACCTGGGGGGGTGGGGGTGGCAGGAGGAAGCCTGGGGGCAGATGGAGCTTTGCGTTAAGCCCAGACTGCCTGCACCCAGAGCCTTTGAAGGGCGCCTTGGGGAGCAGGGAGGTTGAGTTTCAGAGACCAGACAGCTTTCATTTCCTTGGTGGCCTTCATCAAGATACCTCATTCTCTGACATTTCCTGCCCAGAAACCTTTGAACCATCTATCTTTTTTTTTTTTTTTTCCTGATTGTGTGTTGTGCTCCCCGAAGGCATGGCTTTTGAGTCTTTTCTATGCCTCGCGCTGTGTCAAACCAGGGGAAGGGGGAATGGCTGGAGGGTGTCTCTGTCTTCCTGTGGGCCAGAAATCCGGTGAAACAGGGAGGGCTGTCTCAGGCCTAGTGTGACCTGGGGGACATCAAGAGTCCCTCCCTGCGCCGTCGTACTGGGCAGGGAGAACTTGACCTCGTTTTAGGGACCTCAGGACAAATATCCTAAGTGCCCTCCTCAGACAGACACTATTGCCTAAATGCTTCTTTTAGTCAGATATGCTCTGACTTTTAGATCTGAGAGTGTCTTTGTGAGTAAGCCGCTCACCACCATGACCACTCTCCACAGAACTTCCACTGACCTGTCAATTATGCCATATTTAGTATCTGGGTCAAGATGGAAAAAAACTGTTTTTCTGTTCAAAGGTTTCTTACGAGTCATTTGTGAAAACATACTTTCTGGTGTTCAGTGAAAATGTTAAACCAGTGCTGATGACCGGATCTGGGGGAAATCCCCACAGAGCTTATGATGTCCCCTGGCCTACGACTGCTTGTCATGGACACGTCTGCTCTGGTCTTGGATGGTGTTGTCTCTGGGTCTGTCCTGGTAGCCTGTCTTTATGTGTTCCCAACTTGAAGGCTGGGCCTTCTTCCCACCTGGTGTCTTTCCCCAGTCTGTGTGAACATGGTTTCACTGAGGTGGGGTTGGCCTGATGCTCTGCTTTCTCTACTAATGGTTTCCAGCCTTGGAATGTAGTGAAGGCAAGAGGCGGCTAGGTCCAGAATCCAGCCACAGGCCTCTGTTTTCGTGCTTTGGCCTGACGAGGGATGGCCTTTAGTGACAGGTTGCCTGGGCTTGGCAAGGTGCATTCGGAGGAACTCCTGTAAGGTGGTGCTGGACTCCTGGGGGCCTCCACCCACAGGTGGCCCTGAGAGTGACGTAAGAGCCGTCGACATCCCCGATCTCCATAAAGGAAGTACCTTTCTTCCCCCTGTCAGCCCCGATTGCCCGGTATGATGATGCATTACCATACTGGGGATCGTGAGTTTGGGCACCATGAGGTGCCATCCTGAATGGAGGAAAGATCAAATGAGTAAACCTTGATGAGGGGGGTGATGTGAGGGAATGGTTGGATGCTGCTGCCTTAGAAAGGGTTGTGGCTTTTGAGAGGTTTTTTAAAATTTATATAATGACTGTTATGCTTCCAAAAGTCCTCTTCTTTTGCCTTAAAATGTTTTTGTCTTCAGCTCAGCAGCCAGAGCTGGCCTGTCCCACTTCCGCAACATCTGTGTTCAAGGGGTAGACTCAGGAGGTAGACTATCTGGGTTGGAATCTAGGTTGGAATCTGGTGGCCAAGTATTAGTTGTGTGACATTAGTGCCTTTGCCCATTTGTCAACTGGGAGATAATAGCAATATCAACTTCATAGGGGTGTTGTGAGGGTTAACAGAGTTCATGTGAGTGCAGCACCTGGATGGAGCCTGGTAGGCTAAGCACTGTGGATGTGAGGGCTCTTTTTTTTTTTTTTTTAAAGAAATTATTTATTTTTAGAGAGCGAGAGAGAGAGAGAGAGTAGTGAGCAGGGAGGGCGGAGGGAGAGGGGAAGGGAAAAAGAGGGGAAAGAGGGAAATACGGTTGACCTATTTCACTGAATGGAGGCCATTTGCTAATGTACATTCTGACCTTCTTAGTTATTTCGTGGATTCATATGGGAATAACTGGGTTAATTCATGTGAGTTTCTAGGTCTTTAGACAGTCTGGAACAGAGCGGCTTGGGTGGGCTCTGGAAGAACCCTGGTATCATGCGCTGTTCACCGCTGAAGGGGAACCCATTCCAGGAGGTGTTGGTCTGGGCATAGTCAGGTCTAGCTCCAAGTTGATATAAAATGCAGTTTTAGGAGGTCGTTGGTCAAAACAGCCCTAGGTCTTGTGAATGTGAAAAATGAGAAAGTATGGTGGTTATGTCAGTTTGATGACTCAGTACCAATATATGAAAGTAGCAAAGGGAAATCTCTGGCAGACCCAGGTGGAGCTGAGGGCCGGGCAAAGGTTTGCTGTCTGTTTGGGACCAGGGTGAATGCTGGGCAGCAAGTCGGGCTGGGACACATCCAGCAGGATGTGCAGGAAAGCCTTGTGGGGCTGTACCTGTTCTCATCTGGAATGTCCCTCTATCGTTGGAAGTGCTCTCAGGTGCAAGGCCGGCTGATGTGTTCTGAAAGTCTCCTCCAAGAAGCCCTTTATGGCAATAATTACCAATCGATAGCTCTGGGAGTGGGCTTGAGAGCCTCCCGGGTGAGAGTCCCCGGAGGACAATGGAAACCCCTGGTTTGCACCAGGCACATCATGGATCAAAACTCAGAGTAATTGTGTCACAGACTCAGTCTTACTAAGACAAAGCGGTTTGAGTTGTTTCTCTAGAAATGGAAACAGGCTTGCCCCGAGTCATTCATACCCTGGCTAGATCGCTTTCGTTAGCAATCATTCACATTTCCTAGAGAATCTCATACACGTAGGCTCCTCTCAGACACATCTTTCTCCCTATGGCCTGTGGAGTGACCAAAATTATGCCCTGGTGTCTCCTTGCTTACCGTGCCAGTTGGCAAACTCAGAAGGGTGCCAGGTGGAAATTTCACAATCTTAAAAAAGGTATTAATGAGGATACAGAAGCAAAAGGCTCAGATCCTAGCCGCTGTTTATTGTGCAAGGGCTGGATGCATGTGCCCGCTAAGGGCGCACATCCCCTATCTGCGATCTTCATAAGGGGGCTGCTCTCTGCCTCATATAGATAAGGACAACCAAGCTCAGCGAGGACGTGTTCATCTTATGGTGGACTTCAGAGCAAAAGGAAATGCTGCTGACACATCACCAGTGGGTTGTGTTCTACCCCTGGGAGGGGTGATGGTGTGTGCTGATTCTCCAGTGTCTTTTGTTTTTCTCGATCTCCTCTGTGGCTGGTGTTTTGAACCTGACTGGGTGGGGGGCGGGAGAAGAACAATGGACGAGCAGGGTGGTCCAGCAGAGGACCACATGAGGACTCAAGCTGTCCAGCACCTTGATCTTGGTGAGGCAGGGTGATAATTGAGCTACTGCTCTTTGCTACGGTTCCAGGCACTTCCCCAACTTTGGAAAGCTACTCATTTATTGCCTTATGGGAAGTATAGTGCAACAGAATAGGGAACTCAGGGTTGAATTTCAAAAAGAGCTCAGGGTGTGAACAATACATTTGGAAGAATACTAGCTCAGAGCCAGTGTTTGTCCCAAGCCTCTCTGAGATTAAATAAAGGTTCTAGGGATTGGCAAAGGGGAGAAGAGCTCCGAGGAAGGGCCCGCTATGAGTCCTCGGTTGGAGGGGGGGAAATGGAGGGTCCCTACAGAAATCCCAGAGATGCTGGAGAACCCTGGGAGGACGAAGTTCCATGAGCCCCTGAAGTTCCCTGGGGAGAGCCCAGGAAAATAGCCTTAACCCAGAGTCTCCCTGGCCCCCACAGCTGACATATTTTTTTTTCTTTAAATTTTTTTTATTATTATGTTAATCACCATACATTACATCATTAGTTTTTGATGTCGTGTTCCATGAGTCATTGTTTGCGCATAACACCCAGTGCTCCACACAGAACGTGCCCTCTTTAATACCCATCACCAGGCTAACCCATCCCCCCACCCCCCTCCCCTCTAGAACCCTCGGTTTGTTTCTCAGAGTCCATCGCACAGGTGACATATTTTTATTCGAAGTTTAGGTGCACAGGTGTGAATAGCCTGTGCACAGGCTCCCCCACCTCGTGCCCGCTCTCACCGCATGTGGATCCGGCAACACCGCAGAATGCTGACTTTATGGCCAGAGAGGGGGGCCTGCTGTACCTGAAGAGGGCCCACAGCTGGGACAGGGAGGATGTAGTGGTCGTGAGCAGGCACCATGAGACCAGATGGACGGTTTGTGACTGCCAAACACGTATCCGCTGGTAGATGGCGGTGACTAAGGGCCAAATGCTGGTGCTGTTGCCTCCACCCTCACCTCACTGGTTGGCACGAGGCACTCTGGGGTTTCGATGTGACCCTGTAAAGGAAGAAATGAGACCCTGGAAGCCAATGCAGGCATCACGGAAATAAATGAATGTTTCTTTGCACTCAAATCTGTCAGCCAAGATTTGCAGTCACTGCTTGCATAGCTAGCTAGTGGTGAGTTTGCTGTCATGGTGATGCTGGTAACTAGAGGCCTTGGTCGTGGTGAGGTTTTAGGCACACCTTTAGTGACAGTGCTGGAAGGTCGTAGGAGAAGGGTCATGGGAGTTTGAAAGCCTGGGGTTTCAGTTCTGACCTTGACCTTTACTCCAGCCATGGCCTCTGCCATTGGTTCACCATTCTGGACCTCTACTTTTTTATTTAGAAATTAATATTGGGCTAAATTATCTCTAATGTCCCTCAGAGTTCTAATTTTGCAAGATCATATAGTTAAAATCAGATACTAAATTCATTTCAAATGGGTAAAGGAAAATACTGCATGAACCCCATCTCCCCCCCTTACTCATATGATCAACCAGCTCACGGTCTTTTCATTTATACCCTATTTCGTGCTTACATTTTGTTCAGTCCTGTAAGCAATCACTTACAGTGTGTGGACAAGGTGATTTTGTCCCGCTCTAGCCTCTGTCTTGTTGGTGACTTTTCTCTCAGGTGACTGCCTAGGAATTCCTGATATTTGCATTGGTCCTTGGTTCTCTGGCATCCTGAATTTGGTTTTAAAATAGGCACATGCTTTATCATGTGCTGACCTACTAATGTGAAGAAATCCCCAATGTCAATGAAGTTTAGAAAGGGAGCCCCAGGGGATCACGGTGTTCTTGACCCCAGTGACAGTCAGTAAGTATGCAGCCTTCCTCGTGTGGACATCTGTCCTTGGGTGTAAGTTTTGCCCTTTTCAAAGAACCACAGTACCAGCAAGACCAAAACAGAGTTTTTAGTACATATGTTATTCCCCAAACGAGTATCTATGTCAGAAGATGTATGAATTCTGATATTTCGTAGTGTCACCACCATCCTAATTATTGAATACCTTATTTATTTAGTTCCAGTGAATGACTGAGTGAGGATGCAGAGAGAAATAGTTCTGCTTGCACATGAGGTACACCTTCCTGTGCCTGTGTCCTTAGGTGATAACCGAGAGTTTTAAGAGTTCAGTGATACAAAATGTGACTTTACAGAAATAACTGTGCTTTTTTCTGTGCCTCAAGACAGCCGTCTACCCCGCCTCAATGCAAGGTGAGGTGCTTATCCTCCATGTCCTTTTGGCGCCCTGATTTACCTCTCATATAGCATTTCTCTCCCTTTCTGGTGATTTCTGTTAACTTGTCTACTTTCCACACTGGATGGTGAGCTCCTTTAAGACAGGAATGTGTCATTCCTTCTGGTAATACTCGTGTCTGACGAAGGGAGTGAAGGGCTGGCAGAATGGGTGGGTGGGAGGGAAGACGGGTGATGGGTGAGCAGCAGAGGTGGTGAGTAGAAACAGGAGCAGAAAATAAGTGCTTGTTGTTCGGCACAATGACGTCATATCAAGTAATACATGAAGTTAAACTGATGCAGGTGAGCTGTTTGACCAGTTGGGAACACTCGATAGAGCAAAAGTACTCCCAGTAGCTACAATCATTGATCTGCACACAAGTTTTGAAGAAGGTAAAGCTAATTCATCATGTAAGCAATTTGCTTGTCCATGAAGACATAAGGCTTATATGTCCAATTACCAGCTTGATCAATGAAATGATTTAGGAAGTCAGGCTTGGTTCATTTGCAATAGATGACCAATTATAAGACGGATGTCTAATTTGAAGCTCTGCTATGCTTGTTTCAAAAATACCAAGCTCGTTATAGCAGCGGCTCTCAAACTCGGTCATACAATTGATCCTTCAACAACTCAGGGATTAAGGGTGCCAACCTCTCGTATGTTATATGTATTATATACTGTATTCTTGCAGTAAAGTAAGCTGGAGAAAAGTAAATGTTAAGAAAGCCATAAGGAAAAGAACATCCATTTACAGGAAAGACTAAAAAACATGGAGTATGAGTGGACACAACACAGTTCAAACCCATGTGGTCAAGGGCCAGCTGTACATTATAATCCCCGGGGAAGCTTGAAAAAAATCCTGATTCTCAGGCTCTCTCGCAGACATCGACTCAGACTCCTGGGGGTGGTACCCAGGCATCAGTAGCTTGTCAAGCTCCCCAGGTGAATCCAGTGGGCCTGATGACCTCTTACCTGGGCTATGGACCACATGGGGACACTAGACTATAAATTCCAAGAAGGAATTGGCCCAAATATAGCAAGAAATTGGGCTGGAGCATGGGACACTTGGGTGGCTCCGTCGGTTAAGCAGCAGTCTTTGGCTCAGGTCATGATCTCGGGGTCCTGGGATGAGTCCTGCATCAGGCTCCTTGCTCAGCGGGGAGCCTGCTTCTCCCTCTGCCTGCCTCTCCCCTGGCTTGTGCTCTCTCTCTCTGACAAATAAATAAATAAATAAAATCTTAAAAAAAAAAGGAAATTGGGCTGGAGCATAGAAATGGATGCACTCTAAAAGTATCTTAAATTAATAATTTTAAAAACTCATACTCCCTAAAAAGTGACAATGCACTGCAAGTCAATTTCATTGTTTTGAATTCATTAATAACTAAAGTCATTGTTTTATACCTCGCTTAATTGGATGTCGTGCACTTAACTGAGCTCTCCACGCTTGGAAAGATAACGATGTTTACAGCTCAGTGTAGACGAGGTATGCAGGGGATGGGCGCTGGTTTCCTGGCCCAGCTGCCACTCACTTTGTCTCAAATGCCACAGGTGCGGCAGGCCAAGCCTTTTAATACCACGTCCACCCTTGGGGATTAAATTCATTCCCAGAGAAAAGGGATTCATAAATCCTGGCCCTGCCTTCCAAACAGCAGTCTGATTTCACCAGGGTGATAAATTGCTCCTATCAAAACAGACATCAAGTCTCCGAGGGAAATAATGGGCTCCGACAGAACCGAGGGGGAACATCTTCAGCACTTACGAGCAGGGGGCTGGTGACAAAATCAAGGCTTGGGAAATCAGTGACTATTTTTATTTATTTTTTTTGAACCTCTCTCAACCTCTCTCAAATTGTAAGAGGTACCGAAGAACAGATGAAAAGGATAACGTGATTAACTTTAAATGAAACAAATCCATCATAAAAATGTCCCAGGGAGCACGTTTGTTGGAGGGTGTGGGATCGGGCCCAGGGTTGGGCGGGCTGGCGGAAAGGTGTATGGGGTTGTCCTTTATAGTCTCTCTGGCAGGATTCCTTGGGTGGGGAAGCCACTGTCAGGGTGAGGTGATTTACTGTGTGGAGAGGCACTGCTTGCTGAGAACCCTTTCCTGCCCACCCTGCCCCATCTACCTACAGCTCTCACATTACTCCAGAGGAAGGTCCAGGGCCCTGGTGAACATGCTAATGTTTTCTAGCCAGAAAAACCCATTAAACCATGACTTGCTAGTAACAGTTTATGGTAAATCACTTTCCCCAAATAGCTGAACTGGCCTCTTACTTGGGCCCAGAAATAAAAGGGAGAATGGAAATTGATTACACAACCTCGCTTTTCCCGATTTTCTAACACAGGATCTTGCCAGACCTTAGGCTTCTCTGAACGAAGACAATAGCCTCTTCCCGGACTCAGTGTGAGTCAGGTTCCTGTGGCTGTTTCCTTGGCTGGAGATCCTTTGGCTGCATCCTCTGTGCCCCACAGGGCCCGCAACACTCTTGGAAGTCTCTCTGAATGCCCCCAGGAGGATTACCTGCTGCTTTTATAGCTCTTGGTATGTCCTCTAACACATGGGAGCAGAGAGTAGCCAACTGAGTGCCTTCACTCACGCATTCATTCAACAGTGATTGTTGAGCTCTTACAAGGCACCAGGCACTGTGCCCCATACCCAGGACAGAGGAAAAAAGAGTGGAGACAGATCTGTCCCTGGGGAGACCCAGATCCTTGTGCTTTGCATGGCATTCCGGGGGTGCTGTGAGGCTGCAGGTGACCCTGGGTTCTGCGGGGAGGAGGCTGAGGGGGGATGCTCTCCTTGGCGGGGTCTCTCGCTTTCTTCATCAGTCTGGAGCACTGAAAGTTTCTTCCAATTCTGAGTTTCTGTGCGCTGGAGTAATCTAAAACAAATACTTTTTTAAATGTGATTTTTTTGGGTCTCTGAATCGCTAAAGTAAAATATCTTCCTTGTAGAAAGTTTGTACCATACCGAGAATCAGAAAGGAAATAAATTCATCATAATTTTACCACTTAGGAGTAATCACTGTTTAACATTCTACTTTGATAATTAGCCTATTATTACGCATATATTCCTTTTAAGGTTTTTTTTTTTTAATTTATTTGAGAGAGAGAGAGAGAAAGAGAACGGGCAGGGAGAGTGGCAGAGGGAGAGGCAGAAGCAGGGAGCCTGATGAAGAACTTGATCCCAGGACCCTGGGACCATGACCTGAGCTGAAGGTGGACGCTTCACCAATGGAGCCACCCAGGCACCCGGCATATATTCCTTTGATGAGGTCAAGAACAACTACTTTTTTGTTGGTCCACGAATTCCCATAGGTATGTATTTTTTCCGTCAGTGTATCTTCCCTTTCAACATGATTTTTATGGTTTACTCTTACTGCTACTACCATCTTATTATTTCTCTTATTATTACGTGGCATGGATCAAGTATTTACAACCTGCCAGCCATGATGCTGCATGTTTTCTATATTGTAGGCCTTTACTGCCCAGTGGCCCAGGTGAGATTCCCTAACCAGCCCCTTCAGGCTGACAGTGCTTAGGCCGCGTGCCGAAGACTGGCCTCGCGAGGGGGGTCCCGGCTGAGGAGCCAGGTGTCCACAGGCCACACCCCCACCTGGCACTGTGCATCTTTTCCGCATCTGAGTTCTAAGTATCCAACCCATCCCCCGTCCTTGTCAGTTTCCAGTTTCCCACCATCTCGAACAACCGTTTGATTAAATCCTTGCAGCCACACCTTTGCACAGGATCTCTTCTTTTTGCTTCAGATAAATCCTAGCAGTAGAATTGCAAAGCCAAAGGTCACGTTAACTCTTGGCGTGTGCTGCCCATTGCCCCTCTCTCCAGAACTAGAGCTGGTACATGAAGTGCCCCGAACCGGGCTAAGAGCAGACAAAGGGAGCAGTCGCAATGCTGAGGATGAAAAAATCAGACTCACCCAAAGCCAGACGGAGATGCTGAGGCTGGAGGGAGACCGCTCACCACAAACCGGCACCTTCAGCCCTGCCAATACCAGGGGCCCTTGATTTATAGCAGGTAAGGGGACAATGGTATAGGGTATGGGTTTTACCAGCCACATCATCTAAAGTTACGGATATCAATCCAATGCTGACTTTTCATTTGCCTTGAATTAAAAAAAAAAAAAAATCATGTGGGCCTCTATTGTCTTTCTCTGCTATAGCCAAGCCTGAAGCTCGTGCCAACGTTTCTCACGTAGAAATGTCAGAAGAAATCCCAGTGCCATCGAACAAGACCTTTATTCCTCCACCTGCACATTATGACTCTAATAAACACGTTATCAGCCCATGAAAATGATGGCAAACAGGTGACTGAAGGATTTGTTAAGTCAGCAGCAAAGATTAACAGTTCTTTTCAGAGAAAGCTGTGAGAGGTTCCCCCGTTTAAAACAATTGTGGCATGCGAATTTTCAGCACTTAAATCATTATCGGCAATTAGTCCTTGTCAAAAAGGTTGCAGCTGGCTTCAATTACAGGTAAGTTTTTTATAATTTGAACTTAGTAGTGCGTCTGATAAGTAGGACTTGGAGAAACATCCTTTGGGAGATTTACAATTTGAGAAAAACTTCAAGGCATTTTAAAATTCAAAAATTCATTATTTTCAGCAACGCTTTGTTCCTGACGTCTATTATTAAGCTTTTAGAAAAATTTCCATAAACTTCATCCTTCAGCTGTATTCTTCCCTAACAGAAAAATTACTGATGATTAAAAAATTGCTTTTTCAATTATAAAGCACTACATGCACATTATATACCAAAAATTCTGAGCAGTACAGAGGATACAAAACAAAAATAACTGTCTTTGTAGACACACCCTCATCCTCAGTCCACCCAGCTCCAGAGCTAAGCAATTTTGGTTTTAATTCTTCCAGAAATTACCACCATAACTTCTCTAGAATTATTTTTATCGCTGTATCTTAATCAGTTAACCTTGGGCAGTGTGCATTAACTCTTCACCAAGGAAGATGTGGGCGGCATCTGGCTGGCTCCGTTGGTAGAGCACGTGACCCCTGATCCTGGGGTTGTGAGTTCAAGCCCCGCGTAGGGGAAGAAAGAGAGAGAGAAAGAAAGGAAGGAAGGAAGGAAGGAAGTGAGATTTAGTGCCTTTACATACCCTCCCATCTTTCCTTCATATGTTGGCTTTTGCTGATTATGTACTTTTTAAGTTTTTCTGTAGCTTCACAACTTTTAGTACTATGCTTACCTATTTCTTGATCCACCAACTTTAGATTTTCACCATTCTCACAGATGTGTAGCAGTATCTTGAGGCTGTTTTAATTTGCATCTCCCTGATGACATAGGAGGTAGAGCATCTTTTCATATGCGTCCTTACCTCCTGCCTATCTTTTTTGGTAAAGTGTTCAGCTCTTTTGCTCATTATTTTAAGTCAGTTCCTTACTTTCTTACTGTTGAGTTTTAAGTGATTTTTGGGTACATTTTGGGTAACAGTTGTTTCTCGGATATGTCTTTTGCAAATATTTTCCCCCAGTCTGTGGCTTGTCTTCTCGTTCTTCTGATATCGTCTTTCCCAGAGCAGAAGTTTGTAATTTTAAGGGTGACCAGCTTATTAATTATTTCTTTCATGGATCACGCCCTTGGAGTTGTGGAGCCATCAACTTGAGGCGTTATCTGTTGATTCCTCATTAATAAAGGTGAGAAAATTGGCATCTGTACAATCCCCAACTTTCTTTCCTCTTTTTCCAGCTATGCCATCGTATTTTCATATTATATTTATATGTTTATCATAACTAAAAGTTTTCTAGGCTCCTAAGGATCAATTCTAAAAACAAAGAGTTTAAAAAGCAGCATCTATATTCCATGATTATTTAATATTTTTCCTGCAAAACAAATTAAGGAAGGGTTTTGTGTTACTAAATTCGTGCTATTTGAAGGATAATCTTCCAAGAGTCAGGATTAAATGTATTTTTCTTTTCCTAAACCCCATCTATTGCTCAAAATTAGGTCATCTTAAATTTGCTCCATCTTTAGGCCATGCATGTTCTGTACAGCTACCTTCCCGTTCCTCTCACCCCCATGATGTTTCTTTCTTTCTTTTTTTTTTTTTTTTAAGTTTTTTTTTTTTTTTTGAGAGACTGAGAGAGAGAGAGAGAGAGAGCAAGCAAGCAGGGGGAGGGTCACAGGGAAAGGGAGAGAATCTCAAGTAGACTCCTTGCTGAGCATGGAGCCTGACGCGGGGCTCGATCCCAGGACCCTGAGGTCATGACCTGAGCCAAAATCCGGAGTTAGCCACTTAATTGACTGAGCCACCCAGATGCCCCTGTCCCCCCTGATATTTCTTGTGTTCATTCTTTTTCTTTGTTCTTAATTTTTGTAACCGGTGACTGAAGGAATGTATGCATCCTCATGTCTTTTAGACCTCTCAGGATCTTAATCACACAATATACCTAATTGGATTTGTTTCTGTCTTGAAGACCTTCACTGAGCCTTCTTGGTTTCTCTTTTAATGGGTTCATTGCTTTCTAGACACACCACACAGCTCACAGCCTTGGATTGCTGTCCTTGATCTTCTCCTTCGTTCACTGCAAATTAAATTTTACAGCGTTTTTTTCTGGAGTTCCTTTTCCATTTTGCCAGAATATAACTTCTCTGTGCCACAGCTTCTCTGTCTATAAACTTAGGATAAATATAATGTCATAGGATTGATGTGAAGGTTCAAAGTTCCTGTAAAGTGCTAAGAAGACTACCTTGCAAGTATTGCTCGGCAATATTTTCAGAAAGGGAAGTAAAACTCTTTGAGTCCAAAAACTCTCAAAATATCTTTATTTTCTACCGCCCCACTTGGTTGATAGCTTGGACTAGAATTTCAGTTTTCCCTTAAGATCTGAAATGTTTTGCTCCTTCATCCTCCAACATTACATTCTATTGGTAAGTCTGAGTTCAGTTTAGTTCTCATCCTGTGGAGATCATCTTTATTTTTTTTTCTCTTCCTTCTAGAAGCAGCTAGGGCTCTTGTTTTATTGTTGGGGTTCTACAGTGTTGACAGGGTACAGATAGGTTTTGTATTCTCTTTTGCTCATCCTGTTTGACACAGGTTGTGCCCTTTCTATTTGAAAATTCAGGTCTCTCTTTAGTCGAGAAGATTCTCTTCTTTTATTTCTCTATTTCCTCCTCTCTATTGTCCTTGTTATCTGTGTCTGGAGATCTCTCTAGGGATGCTTTTAGAATTAAAGAAATTCTCTTCTGGTTCTATAATTATGTCTCTTTTCCCTGGGGTCAGTTTTCTATCTCTTTCTCTTGAATATTTTATTTAATTTTTTTCCTTTTCAAATTCCTGGTGATTTTTGGTTGAGTCTTCATGAATGATGAGCAAAGGTAGTTGGTGAGCAAGGGTAGCTGATGTGGTTTCCTGTGCAAATGTGTTGGTCTGTAAAGCAGAACCATCACTCTCTTGACCTGGACGCACATGGGCAGCTCTGGTGACAGGTGCGCTTCCCCTGACGTACAAGAGCAGAGAGTGGGCTTGGGACCTCCCATGACTGGCACTTTCCCCAACGAATCCCAATTCCTCAGAGGTAAAAAACATATCCAGTAAAATAAGGGCAATTATTTCATTGTCTCCTAAGGCAAATTCATACATTAACTGAATTTCATCTTCTTTCATTGTTAGGGGGAGAAGGCAGCACATTACAAGGGACTGAACTGCAGTGGAGGACTAGGCGGAGAGTTGGTAGAGCAGCATGAATGTTTGCAGAGATGAAGCACCACCATGCTTCTCCAGTCACAGTTGCCTATGGGTCATCCATTTTGTTGCCGCTAAAGAAGCCAACAGCCTGATGGGCCTTCCCGGGTGCCCCTCCATGCATTCCCAGGGGCGTCACTCACTAGACGTTCTTAGGTGAGTCAATGTGGCCATCTCCTCCTACTTGGTCCTCATTTCTGGGGTCTCCTTGCAATGTCTGACCCTCCTGGGATCTCTGCAGATGGTGGCCATCACTTCAGCGGTTAAACCTCGGTCTCTAGCCCATGTCTCTCTCTTAAGTCCCACTTGGGGGAGGGTCCCACAGGCATCTCCCATTCACAGTCCCAAAGCTAACATTGGCATTTTTCCCCACTCCCTTCTTCCAAGTTCCCATTTTGCTCTGTGGTGCCCTATCTATCTGGTTGCCCAAGCCGAGACAGAGTTTGAGTTGCTTTAACAAACACCACAGCCTGAGGGGCTTGAACAAGAGAGATTTATTTCTCATGGTCTTGGAGGCTGGAAGTCTGAGATCAGGGAGCCAGCATGGCCAGGTGGGGGTCCTCTTCCTAGTCTGCAGAGGCATGCCTTCTGGCAGAGAGGGAGGTCACCTCTCTGGTGCCTTTTCTTAGAAGGGCCCCAGTGCCATTGAGGGTGCTCCACACTCAGGACCTACTCACCTTCCAGAGGCTCACCTCCTGATGCTTTGAGTCCGTAGACGGTCTTGTATCTTTTACATGTCTGTTGTGTGTCCCCTTCTCCGGCTTCTCTTGCCTTGGCTCAAGTCCTGCTCGTCCTGGTCTGCATGGCCTCTAGATGCTTTCTCCCTGTGTATGTGGCTCTCTCTCACAACACTGCACATCCAGAGGGTGGATCTCTTGCTGCAAGGCCTGGTGTGTGGGACCATATCTGTCTGTCTGTCTGCCTACCTGTCTGTCCTCTCCTCTAAGCTTCCTCAGCTCCCCCACCCCCAATCTCTGATGCGCCCACGACAGCAACAATGACAGCCAGTGGTAAGGAAGCTCCCAAGGGCAGGACTGTTTGTTCTTCTGTTTTCTTCACTGCTGATCTCCAGGGCCCGGAGCAGTGCACAGCATGTTGGTGTTCAAGAATAGGGTGTGCATACACTCAGTACCTCTTTCCATCCTTTCATCACGTGCGTCTTCCCCAGCTCTTACCCTAATCTTCTGATTTTCCCTCTTTCCCTCCCTGCCAAGTGTCCCAAATGCATACAGTCTACTCTGTGATAGTATCTTCCTGATAATAGTGGGGACGAATGCACTGGCCACACCTGCGGCTGCATCCTGTGGGCTCGAGGTGCGTTACTCTGTTCTGGTGAAGCTACTCCAACCGGAAGTTACAGATGGTGTTGCTACTTGGTTGATCTGTCTTGTCGAGTGTGTCGGGATTGTTTAGGGGCCAGATTGGTGAATTAACTAGATGTGTGTTGGCTTCACACCCCGCATGCTCTAGGTCTTTAACCTCTGGCATTTCCTCCAGGTGTGGGATGTATTTTTGATTTCCTATCTTGGTGTGGATGTTCATGGGTGGGGGAGGCATTTCAGGGGCTTCCATTTAGTTTTCCCACTGCGGTCATTCTTACCTCCTACTCCAGAAATGAATGTAGTAATTCTTTCCATTTCCAGAGTCCCTTTAAATTTTACCTTGGGGGCTGGGGGAAGACCATGGTTGGGTCTGTGGACCCAGGGAAGCCACTCTGAGCCAGACCTGGCCAGGTCTTCCTTACCCCTGGCCCACATGCCTTCACTTTGATGATGGGCTTGAGGATCAGTTATCAGTGTCATCTCCATCTTGTGCCCCCAAATCCTCAAGGGGTCTGGGTATCCCCTGTCCTCCAGCGTGTGGTTACCTGAGCACATGGTGTGTACTTCCCTCTTTGCGGAAGAACGAGGGGAGTCACCCACCTGTGCACTTGCTGTGATGCTGCAGGTCCTTCCTCCTGGGGACCCACCTGTTCTTCAGGCAGTGGGTGCTGGCCCTGAACACTGGCTCAGGTCCAGGTACCAACTCTGGCGCTGAGATGTGGCTTTTTCTTGGGACAGTTCGATTGTCTTGATTCAGCCTCTTGATCGTCTTTCTTTGAAAAAAAATTTTTTTTTGAGTGTACAGATTGAACAATGCTCTTGTGGCCACCCGTCTCTCTCAGTCCTAGGCATGCTGTGTCCACTACTCTCTCTGGGTCAGGCCCCTGTGGCTGCCACTCCAGCCACGTTGCCCAATTATAATGGTGCCCCCCCTTGCATCTAGTTAGACACCACAGTGGCTTTTATCACTTCAAGACTCCATCAGCACATTTCCATCAGGGGGTCCAGTTGGGCAACAACAGGATGGCCCCTTCTGTGTTTTTCAGCACTGCCCCCCGACGGCATGTGGGGAGTGCTTATTCCTGGGCTTTCTTGCCAGGCATGGTTGGTTGGCTTCCCGATCTCCATGATATGTCTGCTCTGGAAAGGCCACTTCCCTGAGCCTCTACCTCCTTTACTCCGCTATCTGGAGGGCAGTCCTGGCATTTCTGCTTCTCAGTGCGGGCCATCCTAGCAGCATGGCGTCCTGCCTTGGGGCCTTTCCAGAGTATCACACTGTCCGCATTATGGAAGATACGCCCACATGGATGCAGGATGCACTCTCCCTATTGCACACTTAGGTTCTGTGCATCCCAATCCAGCCCGTGTGTTCTTCTGGGTCTTGTCAATGGCTCTAGGCTGGGTCCTGCAGCCTCTTCTTTCCTGTAGCCTCTTCTTTCCTGTAGCAGCCCCAGAGCTTCCCCAGCGGAGTGTTGCTGTGACTTGGTCTGTGGGTGGGAGGGCAGTGGGAGTAGATCTCAGGGGTGTACCTGCTGCCGGTGGGGCAGAGGCCTCTGCAGCATTTTCCAGCAAGGGCCGAGCACTGGCCTTCGACAGGAGGAGAGGGCCACTTCTGCAGGCCCAGAGGGTCCTCAAGGGGATTTTTGTGACCTCTGACCTAGAAGTCCCCATTATAATTATCAGGGTCCCACTCCCTTCAAACCAGAGTCCACCACGGGCATCGTGGACTTTTTGGGGCTGAGGATTTAACCTTCTCTGGAGCTCTGCAGCCCTGATGATTAAGTCCTGAGCCCCATCTTCAGCTTTCCCACATCTCTGGCTAAAAGAGATGTGTCTTCTTAGATTGCTGCCAGTGAGGCCTCTGACTTGCATGATCCACCTTAAATTGGCAATTAATAACTCTCAGGCTTTCTTTGTCTTTCTCCAATAGATGATGACACTCAGTGACAGCCATTCAACTCCATTATCCTCATAATTACCACTTTCCCAAGCTCTCTGGTGTCTGAGATACTGTACCTATTAGTACCTTCCTTCCCTTCCACAGTGTCTGTCCCAGTGCACCAGCGGGAAAAGTGTGAACAGTGCCACCGTGACAACCTGCCAAGGGCTTCCTGTATCCCATCCGCCACCGGCCCTGGGGCCTCATTGCTGTCTGTTCGCATTTGGTGGATGGATGCCATGCACCGCTGAGATCTCCTATCTAAATTGCTATTTATAGATAATCTGTGCTGGCCTGGGCACCCCGGGAGTGTAAGGAAGATGCTGTATGTAACCCTTCAGCCTTTGTTCTGTTGAAGAGCATAGGATTCACGTGCATTCCCCCGAGGTGGGGACAGACACCTGCCAGCTCCAGGGGATGGCCATCCTAATGGGAGCAGGCAGACATGCTGGGGACCTAGGAACCACCATCCAGAAGAGAGAAGCACCTTAGGCCAAGAGTGGACTTGTTTTTAAAAGACAGAAGTGGCTACAGACTTAGGTAAGTGAAGAGAGAGAAAGACAAGGTTTGAAGAATCTGATAAATAAAGAGTTAGCCTTTGTGTTTCCTCAGACTTTCTATTTTTTTAGGATTAAAAAAACCCATATAATCAAGGCTTTAATTCTCACCATCAAACTAATAAACAAAAATACACTATTCTCCTGGGAAGGACCTTGGAATAATTTCTTAAGACATGACACGTGACATGCCACCAACCCTCTTCCAGTTCCGCCCCAACCCATCCCACCCGCCGTTTCCTCCCTCCCTTCTTTTCTTGCTCCCATCTTTCCTTTCTTTCATACGTGTCTATTTATTGAGTGCCTGCCTGGCGCCACGCACCGATCTAGTCCTGGGATCACCCAACCAGAAAGGTCCGTTTGGTCTTTCCTGGGGTCTCATCTGCATGGGAATGACCTCCAGGCTCCATTCTGACAGATTCCTTCTCGGATGCAACTAGGTCCCTCTACACGGATTTCCTCCGTGGTACAATGAATGGGATGATACTTTACATTGATGGAAGGAGTCTTAATGATTATTTATAAAGTGTGTTGAACATGCAAGGCACAAGTGCACCAACTGTGAACTTAGATTGGACCCCATTTTACTGAGTTTCAGCAATTTCTAGCGTGGTCTTCAGGCAGGGCCTCATAGGTATGAAACATTGCCAACTGCATATATTTTCTCATAAAAAAAAAAAATCTCATTAAGGAGAACTCTTCCTTTAGAGTCATCCTTTCCACAGGAAATCCCATGCAACCATGCAGGCATGGTAGCTTTTTTCCCCCCTAATGCAAGGGCCAATGCATACAGCAATTAATCTTTTGTTTACTTGAAACTTTCACATTCAGAAGGTTTCATTTTCACATCCAAACTCCCTGCTCTTTTGTGCAGGGAATAATGGTGCTGTATTTCTAATTATGAGGCCTCGCTGCAACTTCTGAATACCGCTTTTCTTCCCCCTTCCTCTTCTTCTAAGAAGAGCGCATGAAAAGCAGAATTTGTATTTTCCCTGGTTTGTAAGTACCATCATGTGGGGCGCTCTCCGTTTGGTCCTGAGCTCCTTCTTCTCTATGTTTGAACCATAGCGTCGATCTGGCCCACTCAAGATTCCCACTGGCGAGGAGCTGCTTTATTCGTAACCAATCCTTTCAAGCCAGGTTTTTTTAAATAATAAAAATAATGTATAAAAAGCACCCCCTGGGAGAAACTGTCAGGCCACACAGCTGGTAATTTCAAGGGGTGGGGGGAGCTGCAGTCCGCACTCCACTTTCCTGTGATTCCAGCTGATTTCTTTTAAGTGACACTGCTTTCGTTACGTTTGGTCATTCTAGGAAATGGACGGTCTTGCGCGAACATTCTTGGGAAGGTAATGAAATGAAGCAGGTATGGGGTTGCCTGCCCCAAGTGTTTGGCCCAGGGAAGGAAGGGGTGGTAGTGTTCTCATCTTCCACTTGTCAGGGCTCGGCTCTGTTGTGAGCTGGAGAAACAGAAGAATGAATGATTAAAAGAACAGATGGGTGAATGGTAGGTGTGCAATCAATGTTCGTATTTACTTTGCAGTTATAGCTGCAGAGTGTGCAAAGGCATGTTCTTCCTCCCTACACTTTCCCCATTTGGTTAGAATTTCGTTTAGATTTCCCACCCTTCCTCCATCTCTTCCTCCCTCTCTCCCTCCCTGTTTTCCTTCTCCAGCGCCATGCTCCTCCAGCCCCCAAGTGCCTGCCTTACCTGACATCCTTTTATGGATCAGGATCTCAGTATCTGTGAGCCATTAGCTCACATATATTGAACCACTAGCTTTACAGCTCTATCAAGCATTCGTTTCTCTCATCGGCTATGTCTTACCTTTATATAATATCCCCAAGCAGAGCCAATTTGTCCATCAGGTACGGTGGGCACAGTGCCTGAGGCCCGAGATAATGTTAAGGGCCTATGTGGTGTTTTAACTTTAGAACTGAAACAGGAATTTTTAAATTGAAGAAAATATCTTAATAAACAATATTAACATAGGCATCTTTTTTATCAACATGGAGGAGAATATAATTTTACATATTATTTTATGGAAGAAAGGACCCATGGAGGCAAACATGCCTAGAGCCCCTGAAGGGCATAACGAGGCCCTGTCCCAAAGGCTTCATATCTTTTGATAGAGCCAGTGATTCTAGGTCTTGGCTCACACTACAATCACCCAGGCTCCACACCATTCTTAGGGATTCTGAATTCCTATGTCTGGGAGGGGGCTCAGGCAGTGGGTTATTTGAAAGCCCCTTTGGTTATGTGGTCAGGATAGAAAACCATGGGTTTGGGTGTTAGATGCTTTCAAACTCTACTGTATACAGCAGTCACCTGGGCGGGGGGGGGGGGGTCTCCGTAACTACAGATTCGGATTCAGAGGCCTGGGGGCAGGGCCAAAATCCAGCATTTCCAACAAGCTCCCAGGTGACGGTGCTGATGCTGGCTCATCCCTCCCCCCCCTTCAGAGCAGGGGTCTAGCCTGGGTTCTGCATTGAGGGGACATGCCATTCTCTGCCTGGAGTTCTGGCACCTTAATGATGATAGGAGCTGCTCTTTACTGAGCACCACTGTTGGCTAGTCACTAGCTGTGTTTTCCATAGTTTTTTTGATGTCGTAACTGCCTTACGAGGGGGCTGCTATTATCCCTCTTTTACAGATGAATAAGTAGAGGTTTCAAGAAGTGCAGACTGGAGCCCAGGCCTCCACAGAGATGAACTGGTGGTGCTGGGATTCAAGTCAGGTCTGAGCCCGGCCAAGTCCACAGTCTTTCCCCAGCGCCATGCTCCTCCAGCCCCCAAGTGCCTGCCTTACCTGACACCCCACCCTGCAGCCAGAGGGCTCAGCACCTCCCTGCCATGGTTTTGATGAGATAACTGTAGCTTAAAAAGAGTGAACAGATAAAAGTCCAACAGTGAACTACATTATTTTATATTATATGGTGAACTCTATTACTTTTGATATTTGATAACTCCAGCCTCCATTGTATCCTGTTGCTCAGTGAATCCCAACATTGGTCTTACTGCACCACCACCCCGCTCACCTGCTGGCTGAACTCTCTGGGTAATGGTCAAGGCCCTCTGGCTCCACATGCCATAGAAACTTCCCAACACGCATTCACTCATCCGACATCCATTTACGGAGCATCTGCTCTGATGCAAGGCCCTTGTCCACATGCGGGACTTTCTGGTTTGTTTAGAGGCCATTGGTATTTTGGTGAGCAATAAAATAAAGACCTACACAACTTATAAATTATCATCCGTTTATTCTAGATGAAATTTTCTTCCCATAACTTCAGCAAAATAATTATACTGTTATACTTAAGATTCCCACAAAATTTGTGTCCTATTAACAGCGAATATCTAAATGCTTAAAATATCAAGTGCAACTGTTTTCAAAGTATATAAAATTTGAATGCATTTTCATTAAGGTCTAAGTTTTAAATATGCTTAAAATTCAAAATATTAAAGTTATTTTTCACATGTTTTCAAAGAGTTGTTTTTCTCCCAAATTGTTTTAAATTGTTCAAAAGCAAAATGTAGGTTATAATTCATACATTTTGACAATTAACATCAAAATTATTTTAGTGTAACTGGAGTCTTTAGTTGTTTTTGAAAAAATAAATCTTATTGCATAGACATATGCAGTTTATTTAACAGAAATAAAAGTTTGCACTATTCATTTGGTTGCCCATGTAAAGAATTAGTATCATGTTTTATGCATATTATGTATATACCTACATATATAGAAATGTAAGAGCAATATGAATCACTCAATATGAATCACCACGTACAATGGTTGCAAATACCACACTGAATGGAATACACACCTAGCCTCTGGAAGCCTGAATTGGAACTTGAAGAGAAGCAGGAGAAAGGATGATTGGCAGGTCTAGG
This sequence comes from Callorhinus ursinus, assembly GCF_003265705.2. Taxonomy (NCBI): domain Eukaryota; kingdom Metazoa; phylum Chordata; class Mammalia; order Carnivora; family Otariidae; genus Callorhinus; species Callorhinus ursinus. The sequence continues at coordinate 6,537,247 of NW_027397072.1, read as the reverse complement.
AATCTACCGCAGACACACCCTTGGAGAGAAAGGATTAGACAAGAACATTAATTGGTCTTTTCTCTTACCTAATTGCTTCCGCTGCTCCATCCTTCCCTTCACTTCAAAGCAGTACCAGTATCCAACCCTCAGACCTTCACGGTTTTGGATACAACCGCCTTTTATTTTGAAGACCTAGGGCCAGCGATGTGGACAAGCACGAGTCTGGGTCTGCATGGGGTTATCAAGACAGCGGGTGTTCAAGGACGCCATATTAACTTCCTGTAACAAGTCACCCCCGATGCGAGCACGGACAACAACAGAAATGTATTCTCTCCTAGTTCGGGAGGGTGGAAATCCGAAGTCCACACCATCAGGCTGTAGTCAAGGCGTTGGCAGTGTTGCTGTCCCTCAGAAAGCTCTAGAGGAGAATCTGGGCCCTGCCTCTTTCCGTCTCCAGTGGCCACTGGCATTTCTTGGCTTGTAGACACATCATAACGTCTGCCTCCAGGGTCGCATTGCTTCCTCCTCTTGCACGTGTGTCAAAGCTCCCTCTGTCTCTCTTTGAGGAAGATCCTTGTGATGGCAGGTAGGGCCCAGCCCGGGAATCTAGGATAATCTCCCCACCTCCAGATCCTCAACTTAATCACATCTGCAAAATCCTATACAAGGTAATATTTACAGATTCTGGGGATTAAAACTGACATTGGAGGGGTACCTATTCAGCAGACTGCAGATGAACTATACCGTGTCACTGTTGAGTGCCAGGTCACGGGGGACAAGGTGCTCATGTGTTCTGTATTAAATGCAATTTGTTTTATGTCATGATATGTTGGACCGTAAAGCAGAGGGTCTTGGCAGGGGACCCTTCCTCCCCTTCAGCGCTGGCTGTGAAGCTCACGATCGTTCAGTGTTTAAACAGCACCTGGCACACAGTAAGAACTGTAAACTTTAGCTTTCACTGTTAGGACCAGAGATGGTGTCTGGTCCCCAGGTACTGATCAGCGATCTTTGCCTCAGGGCCTTTCCAGCCACCCACCGTGCTGGAAATGGAGGTTCAAAGATGAGCAACACTTGGTTCCTGTCCTCAAGAGGCTTCCGGTCTGCTGCTGTGTTTCCCAAACTTGAGACACATAGGGGTGCCTTTTGAAGGACAAAAAAAAAAAAAAAAAAAAAAAATCTCAGTCACCTGGAGTTGTTTGAGACAAGTTCTAGTTGTGCAAACACACAACCTAGGAGTTGACTTTTTATGCTTGTAGCTCCTACACTTCTCCAACATAAAACCATTCTTCTAATCGGGTGTTAACCAAACTGAAATCTACTCAAGTTTAAAGTCGATTGGTGTGCTGGGCTCCGAGGCTGATGAACGCCGATCTAGTGACCACTTCTCGCGTTTCCTGGGCCCATTCCCTCGTCACACGTTCTGCTTCTCTGTCTGTTTGCTAAGTGTTATACACTGAGTTTTGGTTTGAAGAACTATGGCCCCAGACTTTGCTTTTGACCACCAGCCTCGAGTCACCTGTGTGGTGCCTTTGCTGACACCCTTCTCATCCTCCTGGGATGCTTCTGTCTCTTTATGGCCTTAGAAATGTTCTCGCCCTTCCGAGGACCGGCTCAGACCAGCTCCTGACTTGGTGCTTTTCTATCACGGCACTGACGGTGACTGGCCACACGGCCTCCATCAGTTTCGTGCTGGATGTTCCATCCTCCCGGGGGCTTGCTCTGAATCTGCTCTTGACCCCACTGCACCTGAACGGGCATCGGCAACACCCAGGCCCTCGGTGCATCTTCGGAATTCGGCTGGATTTGCGGGTGTCTCTTCAGCCTCATGAATGGATCGTGGAGCAGGTGAATGGCCACTGTGAGGAGAGGGACTACTGCCTTTGTGTCCCTGAGCTGCATTCCGGAGAACTTTGCAGCACTGACGTGGTGAGGAAGACCCAGGGCGATGCTTGAATAGGGGCAGGGCTGGCACAAATGGTGTGCACCTGTGCGTGCGTGCATTCGTGTATGTGTGTTTGTGTGTGTGTGTGTTTAACCGTATCCCGGAGGCCACTTTACCTGCACATAGAGGTGAGGACAGCAGTGGGATGTTATTCTCACCCAGGCGGGTGTCCCACCCCAGGTCCCCCACATCCATCCTCATTTTGTCTTCTCCTTCCTCCTAAGGGATTCGTGGTGAAGAAAAGGAGCAGTGGGAGAAATTTTTTCTTACTGGCAACATTGTTGAAAACAAATTGCAGGAAGTGATCTCCCGCGTGAACTCCTGTGCCACATCCTTTGATGTAGGTACCCCAATCGCAGCTCCAGGCGTTTCCAGACGCAGGAGCTTCTGAGCATCTCTCATTCCCAAGTGGTGCGATTACATCTCCAACTCTTCGTGACCCTCCAGGGTTTTTTTTTTTTTTTTTTTACTTGTATAAATAAATCAATTATTTAAGGCGATGGCTTTGATCTCCATGAGCTGCTATTTGGTGGAAAACCTCAGTTGTTCTCCGGGAGCTCCCTCCCTGCCCAGCATGCGGTGCAGCCCTTCCTTCGGAGGCCTGGCTGTCCCCAGGGCATCAGGGGCATGCAGCAGCCTTGGCCTCGGTGGCCAGGCGCCCCACTCTGAGGCAGCGGCTGTGGGCCAGGCTGAGCAGACACTGAGTGCAGCCGCGGTGCCCATGATCTTCACCCCCTTCGAAGGTGGAGCTGCTCCCTGCCTTTAGGGGGGATCCATACAGTGTGTTTTCTGAAGCAACACTCGCATTGGTTGGGTGATAAGAATTTGGCGGTCACTTGGGATCTGTATGAATTAGTATTTATATCATATTAATGAGGTGTTAACTGCTCTTGCAACCTTTTTAATGCAAATTAATCCAGCGCCGTTTGCAACGTCATGTACCCAGTGTAATACCTTCTAGCCTTTCTATTATTGTTAAAGCAATTAGTGGTGCAATGTTAATGAATAACATGCTCCACGTCTGCTCACCGCTACACACCAGGTGTCTTTTGGGGGGAAAGAGATTGTTCCAACATTGTTAGGGTGACTTGAAAGTTACAGTCTCACCCAAACACAGGGACATCTGACAGGTGCTGCAGTGACATCTGCGTGTGGAATTCGCCTGGATGGGACCAGCCTGCAGGGCTATGGACTCGAATGCCATCCAAGACCCCCCTACCCTTGCTTGTCCCCTTTCTGCTTTCTATGTGGATGAGCAGTGTGAGTGAGGGGGGCCAAACTGGGGCCTGAAGCAAAAGGAAGACTATGCCCCACATATGTGCTTAGCAAAATGTCCTCCAGTACTCGGAACCACAGAGAAAATTGAATAGAGGCTCTGCAGTAAAAAACTATGAATATATATATATAGCCCCACATTGCTCCATCTGTTTGGACCCCATTGTTAACCCTCACAAAGCTGTCCCGAGGGGCCTCAAAGGCCAAGGGACTGGGAACCGCCGCTGGGGGGAACCACTGTTTGGAAACTAAAGAATCATAAAACAAGTGACAACCAGTCTTTATTTCAAAGTTTTGAGATTTGGCACATCGTGGATTTTTTGCATTGTTTTATTTTTATTTATTTTTTAAGAGAGACAGAGAGAGCACACATGCACAAACGCAGGGAGGGGCAGAGAGAGAGGGAGAGAGAATCCCAAGCAGACTCCCTGTTGGGTGTGGAGCCTGACGTGGGGCTCGATCCTATGACCCAAGACCGTGACCGGAGCCAAAACCAAGAGTCAGATGCCCAATCAACTGAGCCAGCCAGGCGCCCCTGCATTAATTTTTATTTTAAAAATATTACATTAGAAATCATTTTATCTTGATTTCTGAGATTTTTTGATTCCTCCTCAAGTGGTGTCTCCCTAGCCCCATCCTAACCCTCCCCGGAGTGGTTGAATGGGTGACTGTATTGATTTTGCAAGGACAATGGCCCTGGTTTAGACAGAGTATCGCTACAGGGGTTGGGGATCCTGGGACTTTCCTGGGCTTCCCAGCTTCTTAAACATTTGGGGAAAATCCCAGCATCTTCATTATCTTTGAAATTGAGAGACACATCACTCAGCTAGGCAGCTGGTGACAGGGTTTTCATAGAAGCAGCTGTTTTAAATCTTCTCAGATATAGGCAGGATATTATATATAATCAAATAATTCTCCAGATAAAATTGAGTCATCTGAACATGTGCAGAGTTGAAGATGGACTTTGGATGGAGAGAGTGGGTTTTAGTTTGGCTCTCGCACTTTTTAGCTGAGTCATCTTAGATGGGTTGCTCAAGATCATCGAGCCTCCATTTTCTTATCAGAAATGAAAATGATGCCTATTTATAGAATTGTTATAAGGATTAAATAAAACAATCTGGGCAAAGGATTTGTCACACAATAGACCTGGCCCATTCCTAGTTTCTCTCTTCATCTGAAGGGAGGACCTGTGTTCACAAATGAATTCTCAGTTCTGTGCCCCAGCAAAGGGCCATGTGGTCTTTTATTTAGACTCTATCACATAGTTAGTAGATCCTAGTTGCTGAAAGTCACTGTGTTTCTCCAAAGCCCCGAGATTCCAGCACAGTCTCCTGCTATATGGCATGCCCTACAGCCTAATGCTATGTTACAGGACTCCCCTTAAGGGAGATACTACCAGCTGGTGGTTCCAACTTCCATTTCCAATCCCCCTTACATTTGTTACCTTCTAGCTAGGAGTAGCCACCGAGTACAATGCAGGCCCAAGGGACAAAAGGAAGCCAAGTTTGCTTAGAGTTCCTGAAAACTTCTGCTACCGTGTTGACTTCTTTCTTCTTTCGGGTGGAACAAATGAAGATATGGTAGGTGGTGCCCCTATAGTTCTCGCCGATCGGAGGCCACTAGAGTCTTAGGATGGCACCACTGAACCAGAAAAATGAGTCTCTTCTTTGTTTAAGCCACTGTGGCTAAGTTTTCTGTCTCTTTCAACCAAAATCTTTCTTTTCTGGTGTACCACCAACTCCAGTCATCCAGGGTACATCCAGAACCTCCAGACGATAACCATGAGACAAAGTCACTCTAGTGCTCGGGACGGTCATCCCTGTGATGTGATGAAGACTGTGTCCCTGGCTTTCTCTACCCTTCAGATGAGTCATCCTGCAGACCCCAAAGTTCCTGAGGCCGGGAGAGCCCTTCAGGGTCCACCCCACCTTTCAGCTGCACCTGCCCAGACATGTGAATCAAAACTGCAGCCTTTGCTTGGGCTCCAGCTGGGCCTCCTGCTTCTAGAAAGGCATCATGAAGCTCTCAGTTGGGAAAAGATATGGCTACGGCAAAGTAAATACCCAAGGAGGGAGACTTCTTGACACCATCGCTAAGTGTGTTGGAGTGAGGGGCCTCATACTTTGCTTTTCAACCAGGTTGAAGTGCCGTGATGAAGACGGCAAGGTTGGGGTCCTCGGATTGCTCAGTCAGCGCCCCTCCCTCTTGGACTCTATGGCACTGCCTGGCCCTGGGGCCCCTCTGGCCTCCTTTGTCCCTCCTTCCAGCTGCGTCCTGCCCATCACCACCTGTTTGACAGCCGAGCTGATTACTAATGTCAACAGCCGGTGAACACATAGCTGATGTAAATTCAGTTTTCCAAAGATTCTGTAAGTCTTAACTTAAAGGAGTGAATAGAATTTTAGGTACCAGAATAGACTTTGTTGGGCTGGGAGGCTGATGAGCATTGTTGAGTCGTGGAAGCATGACATTTTTTATCAGGCAGTAAGATGCATAACCCTCTTCCAAAATTCTTATTATATATAAGGGTGGCATATGTTTATCTAGAATAGCTCCTGATGAATCTGCTTTTTAAAAAGCTTTAGACAAAAACAGTCTTCTGTAGGTTGTGGCAACTGTGGGGATGCTAATTTTATAATGAGCCATAAATTGATTGACAGGAGGCAAAACAATAATGGGGTAGAAGACAATTGGCTCAGAGACAGAAGCAGGCAACTAAGAGGAGGTGACTTGGTTGGCAGAGGTGGTTGAGCACACTTGAATCATGATTCCATAAGCCAAGCGTGGGGAGGAATTCTGACAAGAGGTCCCGTGGCTCAGTCAAGGACTCCAGTGGGGCTTGGAAGAGCAGAAGACCCTGGCAGTTGACCTGGCTGCACTCCCTAGGGGAGAGCCTTGTTGCTTCGTTGAAGGGATGTCTGGGGCTGAGGGTTGGGGAAGGAGGTACTTTCCGAGTGGAGGCAGCAACACCTCTAGCTCAGCCACAGAGAACCATGGTGACCTGACTTCCAGAGAGCTCCGAAGAGAAACCTTCCTGGTCTAGGAGATGGGCTTCTAGAAGAAGAGTCCAAGTTGGATTTTCCAATTTCATCTTTATTCCTGTAGTTTGCCTGCCTTTGAGTAATTTGTTAGTGAAGCTCAACACCAAGACTCAAGTGATTGCACCGTTGTGGGTGGGGTCCTTTCGTTCTGCTGTTCCCAGACGCAGGCTGATGTTTGCACATGGTGCTCACCCTGGAGTGTTTGCTGACTGAATGGAAGCACTCATGCGGGGGGACTGAAATGAAGGAGAGCACTGCAGTCTGTAAGAGGAGAAGCTCTTAACTCCTTTGCTGGTGGCGCTGGAGGGACTGGCCTCTGGATCAGGAAATTGCCTGTGGCAGGAGGCTTTCTTCCCCCTGTAGATTCAATGCTCTTGTGACAAACTGCTGAGAGACAAGACATGTCACTCTTTGGGCCAGTATTTGCCTCTGGGGCTTCTACCTTTAACTACAACAATAACAACCGAAGAAGGATGATTTGGGCACATTTTCTCAGGGTTTTTCATGAACGGTTTTGGTTGGGCACATGATGGCACATTGAATAGACTTGAATTTTCACTTGATCTACTTTTTAAAATGGGTCTCCTTTGTAGAATTCTTTGCAAACTCAAGTTGACAATTCCCTGACCCATGGCCCCACTGTACAAACTTCCATGAAGTACCAGTGTGCCTGACACCATCCCTGGATGCCGAAATATCACTTCGCTGCCCTTGTTACATGGCAGCTCTCTGATGAGACTGGGGCCTTTTATTTTGCCACCCACACCTCTTGTGGCACCGGGCACATAGTCAACACTCAGGAATTTTGCTGAAAATGCCTTCAATGCTAAGATTCCTTTAAAGTCTGTCTTTCATATACAGTGTGAAGTCCATGCTTTGAACAATTACCCAGCTGCTTCAAACCAAGAAATTTACCTTGATTCCAACTGCCTCTGTGTTTTAAGACAAAATTAATTTTTTTTTTACCTGAAGCCTATAAATAACAGCCCTCTGCCTCCTCAATCTTGCCCAAATCCATAGGTCATTGGCCTTTCCAGGTACAGGGAAGTCTGTCGGCAATAGTGTGTGAAGCATTCACAAAAATAAGATGTGCATTCAATTATAATTCAGTAGTTCACTTTGGCTGCCCTGCCCTGGTGTGTGTGTGTGTGTGTGTGTGTGTGTGTGTGCGTGCGCGCGTGCACACACGTGTGCACACATGTGCGTGTGTACACATGCGCGAGTGGGGACTGACAGCCTCCGTGCACAGGACATTATGTGTGGCAGCTCTCTGCTGGGCTGGCTCTCAGGCCTGATGCTGCCCCTGATGCTGTTTCAGATGTCCTCACAAGAAGTAAGACCACGTACAAAGGCTTTAAAAAAAATCCCTGGAAGCCTCGTATGCGAAGAGAAAGGAGAAACCCATATTTTTGTTTAGCGATGTCTTCCGGTAATTAAAATATTTTTTAAATGACAGAAAGTTGAGTTCAAGTGTGAATTTAACAATGTTAAATCAATTAATGTTTAACAGCTACCCTCTCTGCTGGGTGAAAGGGTGAATTAAGGATGGTGTCTGCTTCCAAGGAGCTGAAACTCCATTATAGGAGGAACAACTAGATGGATATGGATACACAGAGACAGGTAGGCAGAAAGGTAGATCAAGTGCCCATTTATTTTTATTTTTTAAAGTATTTATTTATTCATTTATTTGAGAGAGAGAGAGCACAAGCAGGAGGAGCGGCAGGCAGAGGGAGTGGGAGAAGCAGACTCCCCGTTGATCAGGGAACCTGACGCGGGGCTCGAACCCAGTACCCTGGGATCATGACCTGAGCTGAAGGCAGATGCTCAACTGACTGAGCCCCCCAGGTGCCCCAAAGTGCACATTTATTGAGCATTTATTGTGTGCCAGGCTCTGATGCCTTAATTATATCATCACAAGGAATCTTCACAGTACCCCTGTGGGGTAGGGATTACCACTGGTGCTCTTTCTCATTCAGGCACAGAAAAGTGATAAAACTTGTGAAGGCCGACACAGCTAGTAAACAGGAAAGCCAGAATTCGAAGCTGGATTGGACGACTGTGACGCTCCTCCCAGGGGCCATGTTAGCCCTGTGCTCTTTGTGCTTCTAATTTCAGCTTGCTCATCTCCGCACTTAGTCTAGGATGTGGTCAACCCAACTGACTGAGGGGTTTTTGCTGGAGAGGTGGTGAATATCACAGAAGTTTGGGGGATATTGGAGTCTTCTGGGGGCGGAAAGCTGACTTTGGGGGTCTTGCGTACAAGGGGAAGGATGGGCAAGGGGAGGGCACAAGCAGTCCGCTTCTCTCTGGCGGCAGCACATGGAGGACTCTCTGAACTTTCCAGCCCCGTTCTGAAGTATGGCCATGCACTGGCAGAGTTCGGCGCTTTAGAGGACTTTTTAAAAAAGCTGATGCAAAGGTCAGAATCAAGTTTAATCTGACACTGAAAGTCAGAACCTGGTCAAGGTTAAGGAGTGGTTCAAACTTTGGAAACAAATGGATCAACCTCATGGAGTTACGAGAGGTTAAGGACTGATTAGTTCTCAATTAAAGTAAGATTTTGGAGCGGGGATCCAGGTTTTTTGGCAACAGATGTATCAGGGACGATAACAAAAACTGGAGTCAGAAAGGAATGAAGTCCAGCTGACGGCTTGCTTCACGTAAGTGAAAACACTCGAATATATACGGAAGGAAGGTTGCTAGAAACCCTCTCCTCGTGTAGTCATGCATTGTTTGCATTCACAGGCTGAGTAATTCATGCCCTATTTCAGAGGGTCTTGACATAAACCCACCTTGAGAACATCAGCGCTTTGTTCTGCTGGTGGGGTTATTGACAATATTGGATTTCCTCTTTCCAGAAGATAAACTATTGCTGTGAAGTGAGAAATGTTGCCACGGAGGTGATATCAGAGATGCTTGAAGACAAGGTGGCTGTTGGAGGAGGCCCGTGGAATGTGGGGCACAGCCCGAGCCATGGCAGAGGTGGGTCACAGAAAGCAGAAACTCACTTGTCCATTCAACCGGGGGCCTTCCCACTCTGGGGGGCTGAGAGCACTTTTGCAGCTGCCTCCTCCCCACCCCCCTCCGCTTGTGCTCTCTTTCTCCCTCTCTCAAATAAATAAAAAATAAATAAAATCTTAAAAAAAAAAAAAGCGGCCCCATCGATACCACCTCCTTACTGGGGACTAATACTGAACACGGCAAAATTCAGTTGTTCATGTAACACAGGACCTTTTTCATTTCAGATTGAATGGGATAACACTCACTGGTGATAATCCAGGGGTCTACCAGTCAGAGTTTGAAACTATTTGAATGAGTTACAGTGTTACAACAAAGATAGAAACCTTGCCTTTTAGGAGTCTTCAGGGAGCTGCAATACTCAATATTTAACGACTTATTTCCCGTAACAATTATTTGTGATTGAGGGCCTCCAATGTGTTGAAACAATGGATTCTCTGATGAGTTTGATACTTCCTCCCAAATGCTGTTTATAAATTTAAATTGCTGTGTGAAGGTAGACTAGGTAGCTGGGCAAAGTTAGACTTCTGCCTCGTATGAATGATTTCAAGATTTATTGACTTATATCTTTGAAAGAGAGAGAGAGAGAGAGAGAGAGCACACCAGTGGGAGGGGCAGAGGGAGAGAGAATCTCAAGCAGACTCCCCGTTGAACAGGGAAGCTGATGTGGGGCTCAATCTCACGACCCTGAGATCATGACCTGAGCCGAAACCAATAGTCAGAGCTTAACTGCCTGCACCACCCAGGCACCCCTGTAGTGTGAATGATTTCAAACCAGTGGATTCTGACAATGAAATTTTAACCTTGGTTCACAATAGATTTTGCTTTGCAGAAGTGTGAAATACACTTGGGGAAGGGGACGAAGTGGAGGCAATGTTTTGGAGGATTAATCGATTGGGGGGACTGTCCGTAAAACACAAAACTCGGGGAAGTTCTAGTTCCTTCATATATATATATACATATATATATATGTATATATTTCTACTTTAATTTTTAATAATAATTTTAATATTATTAATATATATATTTCTACTTTATTATTTTTTTTGTCTAGGAAAGTTTTCTTTCTTTTAAGGAATTCCCTTTTAATTGTCTATTGGCATCGAATTCTATCATTTAAAAAATCCAGACCAAAAAAAGTCAGGAAATAATGAAGCACTGCTGAAAAGGCAAATATATGAAGAATTAAACATAAAGTAATTGTGATTACCAAAAACAGTATCTGTAATGACTTACAGAATTTAAAATATTTTTATGTGACACTATGTGTCAAAATAGTACCAATGCTGTGAAGGGGTTAAGTAGAATTAAAGAGTGCAAATGTTTTAGAACTATCTGTTGAAAATTAAAAATCAGAATTGGTCTGTAATATGACAAGGATGCATATTGAAATCTTCAGGGTAACCAGAAAAAAGTAAAAAAAAAAAATATATATATATATATACACATATAGATTGACCCACACAGAATAGGTGTATTAACAATAGGTACTCTTGTGCAGTAACCGCGCTCCTAGCTGCCGGCTTTGCATGGTGCCTCCATCTGAAGAGTAGTAGAATCATAGCCTTGTCTCAAGGGAAAGGGGGACTTGCTCAAGGTCAGTAGATCTGCCGAGCCCCGAGCCCAGAGGGTGCCGTGTGCACGGCGCGGGCTGCCTGGAAGCGGGCGTACGGGCTTACAGCCGGGCAGTGACCATGCTGCTGGGGAGAGGAGCAGCTCCTCCTCCTCTCCCACATCCCTCTCCACCATGGGTTCCTCATTAACCCACATTATCCTCCAGCAGCGGGAGCATCATCGGGAGGCGACTGCACCAAGGTGGAGGTGTGAGGTGGGGAGAAGCCCCTCCCTCCTGCTGGTTTGCGTGCGCTGAGGGGTCTAGGGGACTCAGGTCTACTTTTTTTCCTTTCTTGATGAAAGATCAGGAGTACAATTTCGGCTGGTGAACAGAAGATGCTGTAAGATAACCGTGTTGGTTTTGTGGGTTTTTAAAATCACGGGGTCCCCAACTTCAGACTTTTTAGGGTGCTTTCATATTGGGGGGTGCTGGGCTTGAAGAAAGCCCATCTCAAACTACTTGTCCTTGAAGTAACAGGCAAGGGCAGTGCCGTGGGAGCAGCTGGCTCTGAAATTCTGAGGGAGGCTTTGAAGTCACCAGTGTACAAGTTATGTATCCGTTTCTCACCTCTTTTTCAAAATCACCTGATTGGAATACAAATTATTTTTGCAATGCAGAAACACTTAGACATGTGAGGCAAAGCTTCGCTTTTATGGGCTTATTTTTCTGGAGGAGAGGCGCTGATGTGTGCCAGATGACAGTCACCTTTGAATCATCGGGTTGCATCTATAACCAGCTTGCACACCTCTTGCTAAATGTTTTCCTGTTTGTAGAAGCATGCTGGTGTGTTGAAAGAATTTCACAAGAGCACTGGCCCATTTCTCCTATAGTCCTTCCCATATTTTATTGCCTGCTTTTGCTGATAAGAAATGCCTCTGCGATTTGGGTTGAAATTGTATCAGGAAAGAGCCAGAGAACTAAGTCTGGGGAGAGCGTCTTTAAAAAGAAAGTATGTGTTGGCCTTTTTAAACCTCAGTACACTTTTCTCTTCACCAAGGATTTAATCCACATAGCACACCCCTTGGAGTGGTAACCATGCTCACTTGTTTGTCTGGCCAGCGCTGGTTAATACCTAGATGGCCAGATGAAAGCAGGAATAATTTCTCTGTTTGCTCTCAAAAATGTCCTGGTTTGGACACGATGTCACACAGGCGTGCGACTCACAGCGCATGCAGTTTTTGGAACAGAGTCTCTTTTGGTATCTGTACATTGCATTTACTCTGTGCTTTCAAAGTTGCATCTTTCCAGCTGACCTTGTGTGGGAAAAGATGAGGTTGATTTGGAAGTCATTCATGGTACAGCGACCCAATCTTTTGACCCCTGTCTCCTTCAGAAAAAACCCAAATGTCAAAATGTACCTGGTGCTTCTTGACCGGCTTTCACTTGCAGACTTAGAGTAGGGAAGTGTACTTTCCTAACTTCTCATGCCCTCCAACATCTATGCAGGAAGAATAAAAAGGACCTTTAGAGCATCATTCAGGGGGTGGTTGAAAACACCTGGACATCAGGGCGCGTTTGGGCAGCGGCTATGTGCTGCCCCCACAGCCGGGAGAAATGTTCGCATCTCCGTGACGTTATGATGGAGCTTGTTATTCTATCCCACGGTCTGTTGCAGTTTTATAATGTAATTTCCCCAGATCCTTGAGGAACGTTTCATCACAGAGGCCTGGTTTTGCAATGCACCAGGGAATTGTTCCGTCTCTGTTTTCCCCCCGTGCTTTTTATTACCCCATGCTTAATGAACTTTTCTTGGCCGTGTCAACTGTCAGCGGATGAAGTCCACGAGCGAATGCTGCTTGGCTTTCTCTGCACTGCCTTGTGACAATGATAGTTCTTAATCACCATGAGAAAACTGAGGGAAATGTGGACCTTCGCAAAGTCTGTCAGTGCCACAAGCAGGAAGGAAGCCTGGCAGAAAATGGAGGGAAACTATGGTCCGTTCTATTATTGTGGGACAGAACGTCACGCGTCCTGGAAGGTCCCGCAGAAAAAAAGCCAGAAGGGGGGGAAAAAAAAAGGTGCCACATTGATTTCTCCCTTCACTGCTATTGTTTATACTACAAAATTGGCATTTGATCCATTCATTTTCAGGTTAATAAATCATTAATGGAATGCCTGCTTTTGACCAGGCAGTGCCTAGGCATTATTCCAGAGACTTCTAGATAATTATGAATGGTTCTGGACTCTGAGATTAGTAGGGTGACCAGCAACAAACTGTTCTTAGGGAGTAGTCCCCAAAGGGGGAGAGAGAGCAGGGGCATTATGAAGGCGCACAGGGACACCCATCTCGGCTCGAGGGCGGCCTGGGAAGCTGACAATTAAGCAGGAAGCCAGCTAGACAATGTATGAAGGCAAGCAAAAGGGCTGTCTTCCAGAATGACATGTCTAGGGCATCAGAGAGAGTTCAGAATGGCCAGAGGAAGGGTTCTTCCTTGGACAATTTATTCATTCATTCATTCATTCATTCATTCATTCCACAGTTATTTATTTATTGGGAGCCTGCTCTGTGCTGAATGTGAAGCCCAGCATTATGAAGATGAGGCTAGAAAGGCAGATGTGATCACAGAGAGCCTTGCGTGCGTGCGGGTGGAAGGAGTACAGGCATTATCCAGAGAGCCACGGAGAGCCACGGAGAGCCACGGAGACCTTAACCAAGAGATCACATGATTGAATGCCCGTGTTGGAGGGGACGCAGCCTGGAGGCAGACGGGATGGTCAAAGGAGAAATGATAAGCCAGCAGCAGCAGGCGTGGAAAAGAGTTGATCCATCAAGAGGTTTTGAGCAAATCAGATTTATTTATTGGCTGGAAAAGGAAGGGCAAGCCTCGTATGAGCATCTGAGTTCTCTTTGGGACAACCAGTTGCCAGGTGGTGGTATCATTATCCAGATCGGGGACAAAAGAGGACAGGTTGATAAAGATACTGAGTTCTGTTTTCAGGGGGTCTGACAAGTCTGAGGTACTTGTCAGCACTGCAGGAGTGAGGGTGATGCACACGGGACTCTGGGATTTACAGGCTGACTGCCGGCAGTGGGAGCGGAGAAGCCGGGCCACAGGTATGGATGGGGGCACTCGGCGTACAAGTGAGGATGAAGTCGTGGTGTGATGAGATCGCTCGGGAATGGAAAAGCAACCAGCAATAATGACATCTGTGAATGCTCACTCTGCTAAGTGCTCTACAAAGTGCTAGACCCTTTCATCTTCAGACTGCTGTTAATGGCCCATTTCACAGAGGGGAACTTGGAGGCAGAGAGTAGTTAAGTAGCTTGCCCAAAGCTGCGCAGTGTGGAGGAGGAGTTGGGGGCCTGAGGAAGAGGAGGGGAGGAGGGCCCGGAGGAAGTGGGGTACAAGCCAAGGGGAGTCTAGCTCTCCTTCACCTGGCACTCTCCCAGGTTCCTGGTCTGACTGCTGTCCCCATAACTGCTGAATGTGGACGCCCTCCGAGCAGGACCGGGAGGCCATATCTCCAAATAACCCTGTCTTAAGAGAGCACGGGATGTGTACTCAAGGTGCACTCCCTCCTTCAAGCCTCCAGTAAGGGAAGAAAGCTCCTTACCTGGCTTTCTTTAAGCTCAAACCAACCTCCTATCTTGGTAAGTTGAAATCCCACTCACCTTGGAAGCCCATGATAAATGGCAACGTCTCTGGGGAGCTCTCCAGATTTGCGCAGTCACACAGGGTCGCTCTTGCCTCTTCACTCCCCTGCTGCTTTGCACTTACAGAGTAACTTACAAATTCTTTCCCACAGTCATTCGTGTTTCTGTCTTGATGTCCTGGGGGAAAGGAAATATTCCTTATTTATTTGTGTGCCCTGCATGTTGTAGGCTCAATAATATTAGTATGATTAGGTGCTCTATAATTGGATTTGAATGAAGGGAGAAAAGGTCCTGGCAGCTTCCCACTGCCCACCCCCCCAACTTTCCCTTTTATGGGTGCTTTTGCAACCAAGCTATCCTTGCCGGCCATCCTGATATTTCTTTGTTTCCTCTCTGCATGTTCCTTGGGTTCTTTATGGCTTCCCCATTTGTGCCTTCTTCGGCCTGACATACATTAGAATTAGTTCTTCTGTGTGTCTGGGTCCTCCCCAGGCTCTAAGTCCTTGACTGCCAAGTCCAGTACCTGTCACTCAGGAAGTGGCAGCAAGGTGGGGCGGAATGCTAGTCCCCTGGAAAGCCCGCTCCAATCCTCCCTGGTTCATCCTCGCAGGCACACCCCATTCTCCCTGGGGCCATCAGCTGCACGCACCCTTTCATCCCATCTTAATGGGGGAGCAGGTGGCCCAGCCTTGCCCCATGTCCCCTCTGTGCTTCTTCTTGGTCTTCCCAGACCCAGGCTCACACATGATGCTACAGTGATATGGGCTTCAGCTCTGATCAAAGCTGAAAACTGCAGCTGAGACCTGAACTGGCTGGTAAATGAGCAAAGGCTTACTTCAGCCAGTTGGGCCAGAGTCTGCAAATACCCGGTGCCAAGAGCCTTTGCCATAGTTGCAAGTCAGAGCCTTCTACGCTATTCTTTAAAGAGAGATGCACCATGGGGCAGCAAACAGCTGTGTTGCAGATGTAGGATGACATCGAAGAGGCTCCCTGTGACCGAGAGGAGAGCAGTTGCATTTGTCATTGTGGATTTTTAGTCAGGTTACTCCTGCTCTCTTAATAAAGAGTGGAGGATGAGGTTGGAGAAGAGGGGAAGGGAAGGAGAGAGCGTGCTGTGTTTCTGTTACTTATTTCCGATGTAAACATCTCAAGCAAGCTCACTGGGGTAACATTTTCAGTGAAAATACGTATTTCTACTGGACACAATGCAAGAATTTTTTGCTCATGGAATTTTCACTCAACAATAGGAGAAAAGATGTTTTCACACAGGCATTTTTGGCTCCAAATATGGATTTGACAAGTGTGTCCGCAAATGCCAGCAGGACTGAAGCGTGCCTCTGCTCTGGGAATTCTAGAACCCTCAAAAGAACCCCGAATGCATTTAAAAAAATGTCACTAAGTCACATACTTAAGTTGTGCTTTCTATTGTTGCTAACAACACTTGCGTATGATCACTTGGAGAGACCTCGGAGGTCTTGTGTGAGAATCCAGCATTCCGTGAGCCGGTGGGCTTTCTGCCTCTCACTGGGCATCCTGGTGAAATAGTGTGTTTGGCTCCCCTTCATTGTAGGTTTTGCTCTCTGGGCCTGGATCAGAAAGGACGTGGATCAGAAAGACGATCTGAATCCGAAACTCCTATACCTTTGTAACACATTGATTGGCGGCGCCTCACTGCTGCAGCCCAAGTCAAGAGCCGCCCAGCGCGTCCCCTCTCTCGGCTGTGCTCTCTGTTGGCGTTAATGCAGTTGTCACCGAGGACGCCATCACCATCAGAGAAGAGGCAGGGCCTTCAACTCCATGCGACGGTGTTTTGAACTCAGCCCAGCGACGCCCATCACCATCAGGCTGGATGCCATTGATTGGTTCGTAGAAGAGAATTATGTGACTTCCCTCTTAAGACCGTGCTGGAACTTTCCTGGGGGCCTTGAGATTGTCTCAGATAAGATTCAGCGCTCTCATGGTTGTATTTTTTTAAGCTTCTCCCCCCCACTCTCGGGCTTGATAATGGTTTTCTGTCTCAATTCCTTCTAGCTAATCTTATTATCTTCAAAACGTAAAATGACCCCGTTCAGTTTTAAATTAATTTATATGCGGCAGATTTGTTTTAGGTGACTTTCTTTTATGATGCTGTCCTGCAGGGAGGGGCCGTGCTGACTTCTTAGAGCATGTCCTGGGATTAACTGGCAATTCAGTTCACACACACTGAAAAGCTCCTCAAATATTCACATTAACTAATTGGCGGGGCTGATGGAAGATGACCTGGCCATCACTGTGAGCACAGAACAAGAGGCCTCATTTGCTTTGCAGTCCTGCACATGTGTGTATTAAGTATGTAGAAGGAGAAGAAGTTCCACTTTAAATCCTTCTTGATTTTTAGGGTTACACCCATTGCACTTTGACTCCATCTTTCCTTTGCCGGCCACCTGAATTGGCATCATCACTGGGATCTGTATTTCACATAACTGTAAATCAGATTGGACTTTCTTTGGATGGTTTGAGTCAGGGCTGGGAAGTTCACTTTGGTTGCGTTGGGAGGTGGCAGAATCTGTAGCTCCTAGAAAAGCTCCCACTTGGGAGGCCCGGGAAGTGCTTTCAGCACATCGCTGGGCGTGGGAAAGTGAAGCAGGAGAGATGACTTCCTGTGAGGGGCCGCTAGCTGCCACCGGAGGGACGGTGATGTCGAGAGGAGACAGGAGCATGAGTACAGGTGGATCGGGAACCTGGTCGTAGGACGTCCTGGAATGTGGCCAGACAGGCAGCCTGCAGCCTCTAGCCCCAATGGACATGGACTTGGGCTGGGGACCCACAGGGAGCTGACTGGTGTGTCAGAGCCCTGGGGGGGGGGGGAGGTGGTGGACTGCAGGCCAGGACTCAGGACTGTCCAGAGCCCTGCCTTGACACAGCAGGCTTCGGCTTATAGCCTGGAAGGATGGTGGACAGACCTCCTGACAGGACACCTTCAGAAACTGGGGCCATTCTTAGCAAAGATTTTGGCTCCAACACAAGTTTAAAAAAACCCCACTCCTACTCAAAGATGCTATGTTGGGGACCCCCCCCAATGGAAAAGGTACTTACCTGTCTCAATGGCTTGGCCTGCTGATGCTACTCATCACAAAGAGGAGAGAGGGTTAGGATTGAAAGCAAAAGATGGGAATGCTCAAAAAAGACAGGGAAGTGGGAGAAGGAAGCGAAGATGCGCATATACAAGAGCAGTCAGATGCGAGAATAGATGTAGGCCTTAGAACGACGCCTGGAATGAATGTGGGGTGGATGTCCATTGTGGGAATTTGTGGTGAGAGAGGATCTCCTTTTACAGTCTCTCCTAGGCCTGGTTTCAGACATTATTGGTCAAACTGTGGTTTTAATTTAAGGAGAACCCAGGCATGCTGTGAAGTAGCTTACACTATGAACATCCTTACTACCCTTCTACGTTGTTCCATTGAAAAGAGATGTCTGGGCCATTTCTTTTTGAACTGTTGGGATGATAGTGATTTCCCTTCTTGATTACTCCCCCAAATCTTCCACCCTCTCATTTTCCATCACTGGGGATTGCGGGGTAAAGTTAGAGTAACCGAGTCTGTTTCCAAAGTGATCACGCCAGGGTTGGTCTCAGGGAAGGGCACATGGTATTTCACACCAGATGCCCAAAGGTCAAGTCAACAGTCATTGGTCATTTTATTTCTCTCCAGTTATGCCAAGTAGATGACATCTGAGCCAAAGGGTAGAGCAGAGTTTCTGTTAGAAAGGGAAGTTGACCTCAAGTTTCCAACCAGTAGATTTGGACCAGAGACCCTGGATGTGTGTCTTCCGCGGACGTCCGGGATTTTATTTGCCGACTCCAGAAGAGAGGCTGCCAATTTCAGAAGGGATCTACAGGCAACTGTGCTGCGTACCTCCAGGACAGGTGAGGGAAGGTGCACAGATCTGGGAAGAAAAAAGGCCCTGGGTCAGGTCGTGATTTACAGTTGCCAGTTGGCACACACCCAGGACTCTGGGTGGAACAGGCAGCGGAGAGGAGATTTGCTCTAATGAGTGAAGCTTTCTCAATACAGTGTCTGAAAACATAGTGAAACAAGCTGGTGAGAGTCACGAAGGAAGAGAGAGGCCATGGTTAAGGTGATTCTGCAGTCACGACAGGGGCCGCCCCAGTACCCTTGTGGGGACTGGGGTCCTCTCTGTCCTCACAGAGCACTGCAGGTCCAGGGGTGCTGCCCGGGCCACCCAGCAATGCACAGTTCGTTACAGGAGTCCTGGCGCCCAAAGCAGCAATGATTGTAGATGTGCAAGACCATCCCCCTCCTTCCTCTGAGCACCCTTGGCTGGCGCATTCTTTTCCATGGGAATGATGGCATGCTGTGGCTGGGGGCACAGAAGTGCCCTGTTACAGGACAGTCCTGTATTCTTGCCCGTGGGCAGTCAGCGGCCACTGCCTTCGGAGCCCCAGTTCAGGAAGGGGGCCTCTCCCGACTGCAGGGAGAGGTTGGGGGCCCAGATACGGGGTGCAGGTGCTCCAGGATCTTCAGGGCGCCAATGCACAGATGCACATGCTGGGGTTTCTGCTAGAAGGGCAGGCAAGGGGCCTCACTTTGGGGAGGATCCCAGAGTGCCAGTCATTCACTAGCTCCGCCCCCTTGTTCACAGGCAGACCCTCTGCTCATCTCTGCTTGGCTCTCTGCCACCCAAGTCTGTGTCAGGCCTCCTGGGTGCTCTGGTTTTGGTGTGCTTTCCTGGCCTAAATAAGTGCTCTCTGGGGCACAGGACTTCCGGTTTTACTCTGCTTTCCAGCTCTGCACCCTGTGGGTTAAAGACACCTCCTCTTTCGGCCAGGGCCCCAGGAAACCAGCTACCCGCTTCCCTCAAGCTCGGTCTGCCGGATTGGCAGTTGGAGAAGGAAGGAAGGGAGGCTTATGGGTAGAGAAGGAATTTCCCAAGAAACAGAGGTGATTCTGGTGACTTCCGCCTCTTATGATCTGGGAGTAGGGGGGCCTGGTTCTGGTCCTGTGGTGTTATCAGTTACATCAAGCCCCAAAATCTGGAGAAGGCAAGAGGTGCCACAGTCATGAGATTGTTGGGGAACGAACCCGGGGAGAGAGGGACGAGAGGAGAGCTTGGTCTAAGGAGGAGATGGCTCAGCAAAGTGTCAACAGGGTAGACTCCAGGTGCATTTGGAGTCAGGGGAAGTGGCCAAGGCCATGGCTGATGGACTGTGGCAGGCTCGGTGCTAGGAGCTGCATTTGGGTGGGCACTATGATCCCATCCCGCTGGTGAAGACAGGGTGCTCGGGGGGTAAGCCTATCACTCTGCTGCTAAGGGGGTCTTGGTCTGGACGCCTCTCTTTGGAAGGAAGACTCTACCTCCAATTTCCTTCCGCGAGGGAGGGAGGAAGGGAAGGAAAGGAGAGAGGAGAAAGGCCTGTGAGCAGTCATTGTGACTAAGGGCTTAAGTGGCTTGGCTATTTTCAGAGAGTCTGCTAATTCCCACTCTGCAGAGACCGAGAATTTCATACAAGTGCTAATGCTGAGACCTGTCAGCCCTGCTCCCGAAGTCGGTCATCTGGTAACGCTGAGAGGCAAACACAGCTCAGCATTGCTTTCTGCGTTCTCTTCAAAGCAATTAAATGTGATCCAATTGGGGTCCCAGAAACAAATAACTTCAGACCAGTTCCCAACTGAACAGGTAACTGTAATTCATGGACAATGCAAAATATCTCACATTTTGAAGTGTAGCACAAAATGAATAAAGTCAACTTAGAATTTAATAAAGGCTCTCTGGAATGCATTTTAGGACAGGGAACCATGTACTGCAGTGAATCTAAATTTAGAGGTGGAAAATTAGAACAAAGCTACCTATTTATTAACACACCACTTTGCAGTGAACTCTTGTGCTGTTATGGGTCGGTCTCTGGATTGTTGACACATATTACCTTCCCTATTGAAACCATAAAATTTACATTTTCTTGAGCATCTTGTCTTTGATTAACTTTCCTATATGCTCTATTTTAAGAACTGTGTTTCCTTTTCATGCCTTTTCTTTGCTAAATATATATTTCCAGGATTTTATACTTTTCCATTATGGAAACAACTTGGCTTCACTGTGATTCTTTCAGCATTCCCAGGTATGTGTAATTACTGGCTGCCAATTACTCTTTTATTAAGGGATACGCTAAGGCTTATTTTAAAAGCATTTCTCCTCCAAAAACTGACACAACAGAAGGCCTTCATGTTAGTCATGCCAGTCGTAAGCGGGAGGCGTGTCTGTGCTGAAGGCTGGCGGCCTTGCCTGCAAACAAATGCGGAGTGCTGCAGAGATGCTCGGCTCAGAAAGGCCCTCCTCACTGCCGACTCAAGAGGGGAGAGCTTGCATTAAATGGGGCAGTGCTGCAAAGTGGTGGCTCACCCCTCCGTTGGAAGGAAAATTGGTGTGTTTCTGCCTAGGGAGGCGATTCTTAAATTTGAAAACTGTAAAAGTAGATCAAGTATCCGAAGAGGGCAAATGGAGAGCAGAAACCATTCATGTATTCCTTCATTCTATCGGAAAGATTTGTCTCCTCCTTATTTAGGTGGGATTTAGAGGAAACCAGTTTGGGTATGGGCTGTAGTTGCACCGCATGGAACTGTCAGTCGTTCAGAGAACAGCGATGCCTAGGGTAGGACAGCGCCTGCGTCTCCTCATGGACCTTGGCCAAGTTCATCAGCATCTCTAAGGCCTCAGTTTCCCTGCCCTCAGTTTCATATGATCAATGGGAGATACAGAGGACAGCCAAACAATGATGTAGATAACACATGGAAGATCGTTGGGGAACTGCTGGAGGAGGTGGAGTCATGGTGCTCTGAGAGGGTATTCCAGGTCAGGGAGAGCAAGAAAGCTTCCTGGAGGAATGATGTTGGGCCATGATCTGAGGGATGGGTGAGAGCTGATGAGGGAGATGGTGAGAAAGAGTGCTCTCAGCAGAGTGAGCAGCATGGGTGAAGGCCCTGTGGTCAGAGGGAGTAAGACAAGTGGGAGGAACTGCACGGTCCGTGTGTTTGGAGGTCAGACGGTGAATCATAGGAACCAGAACATAGAGGGTCTTAGGTGCCAAGTTCAGAAGTTGTGTTCTATCTTAGTTAGGAGCACCAGAAAGCTAGTGAAGGGCTTCAGGTGGTGTGTGTTTGTGCAGGTGTATGTGCGTGAGTGTATGGGCAGGTTGGTGCGAGGATGGTTATCATGACTTGATGCGCACTTGGCTGGATCCCTGGGACTGCAGGTCAGAGAGCAGGGTGGATATAAGAAGGCTAGTGGGCCTCTACTGCAGCCATCCAGGTTGGACACAGCGGTAATTTGTACGAGTGTGGTATAAAGATTGGAAAGAAGTGGGTGGATCTGAACATATCTTGGGAGTCCACTACAGGGTTTGGCAGTGGTTTGGTCATAGGCCACTGGACAGGGAGAAGGGTAAAGAATGACCTGTGGGCTCCACCCCACAATCAGGTAAAGGGGAGCCATTCCCTGAGCCAGCCAAGGGGTGCTGGAAGGGGACAAGGATTAGGAGGGAGGTCATGGATTCAGGCTACATTTCAGGTGTCTGTTTGAGTTGTCTTTGAGGTGTCCTAAGGAGAGAAGAGCCAGGCATTGAGATGGATGCAGAATGTAAACGCTTTGGGCTGAATCATGCATTCTGAGGTGTCCACGCTGGGAGGTGGTTGGAGTTGAGTGTGGCTAAGCTTTCCCAGGGAAAGGGTCCAGCAGGAGAGGAGGTGGATCTGGACTTGAGCCTTGAGGAGCTCTAGCAGTGAGTGGCTTGGGAAAGTCAGCGAAGGCATTAGGGAAGGTGAGGCTGGAGAGGTAGCATTTAGACAGAAGAAGAGATGGTTTCCGGGATGGGAACGTGGTGGGCAGAGCGGAAGGCCACTGTGGGGTGAGGCGAGATGAAAGAGGAACATTTTGGGTTGGACTTGGGGAGACTGAGGTTCTCGGCAATTTTTGATCACTGGGAGTTTGTAGAACACAACTTTCAGACATACCAGAAAAGACTCTTTCTTACAGAGGCAGAATTAAATGAGATCATCTCAGCAAAGCCCTGGTACCTTCAAGGCACATGAGTACAGAGAACTATTTCTCTTCTTTTGTCTAAGAAGGAGAGTTTATAATTGGCATATCAGATTTTTTCACCCTCGGCACTTCTGACACTCTGGGCAGCCTGATTCCTGGTTGTGGGGGCTGTCACGGGCATGGTAGGATGCCTAGAAGCATCTCTGGCCTCCATCCATTAGACACAGAATATCTTCCCTCCCCAGGAGGGACAATAAAAAGTGGCATTGTCACATTTTTGGGGGGTTGGGGGAGTGATGGGCAAAATTGCCCCTAGTTAAGAACCACTGGTTGAAATAAAATAATTTCTTTAGAAATGAATTTAATGAGCCCATATTTTTTTCTTAATTTTGTAAACAAATAGCTGGAAGGGTTTGGCATCCTTGGAATGGCCATGATGTCAAAACTAGAAGCCACAGGAGGGGAAAAATAATTGATTTTGTATCTGAATATTATAGTTAACATCCAATAAGCAGCTACTATAGAAACAAAATTAAAAATTTGGATGGGTTGACTCCAAATGTTTTCTAATTCTTTAGGAAGCATGAAAGCAGACAATTTATGTCATACAGGAAAGAGAAGCCAGCTCTCCTTGGAGAAGACACAATCCACACCTGGGGGCAAAATCTGCCAGTTAACCGCCCCCCCCCTCCACTTTGGGACTCATGCTTCACAACAAACTTTTGTTAATATTTATGAAGAGACTTAATGCCTTTTGGTGTAAGAAAAAAATCTAAATGAACGTTGCTAACAGGATGGTGCCCTATCTCCCAAAACATATAATCTCCCTTTCGGGGTTGGCAAAGTTTACAAAATAAATCTCATCCAGTGCCACACACTGACTGCAGTATTTATCTTTGACACCCTGTGCTATTGAAATTCTTGATGCCTTATAGCTGACTTCAGCAAACAAATTTAACAACCTAGTTAAAACCAAATAGCTTTATAGAGATGCTGTAACTTCTTAAGTTATAGCAGGACAGATTAGGGAAGCAGACAATAAAAGTCCTGTGGTTGCTCATATACTCTGGACTGCTGCAAAACATTAATGTGCTAACACCCGCCTAAGAGGCGCCCCAGGACGACCGGGTTTCTAGAATTCAGAGCTCCTTTACTCTGAGGCAGAACAAAGGGCATTTTAATTTCCTGCTATACTGCACAGTTCTATAGGAGCATTTGTTTACTAATTTTTTTTTTTACCCTAAACGAACTATTACAAAAACTGTACTCGTGAGCTCTGATGGGATGCCGTGAGAAAGAGCACACTTCCCTACGGGATGGGGTAGAATTCTTTCTCCAGGAGGAGCCATTCACACTCGAACAGAACTCTAGACTGCTCAGGTTGGACAGCTCACAAAATAGGACTCCTGAGCCCTCGGAAGAGGAACCACAGGCTTCGCTTGTCTTTCTTTTTCTCTGAATGAGTCAAAGAGGACTGTTCTTCTGTTTCACGAGGTGTGTCCTTGAGCTGGTAGCTCATAGCTCAATTTCTGTGTTGATTCAGCCTCATCATGTTACAAACACTCAGCATTCTGTATGGAGATCCTGGAGAATCTGCCATAAGATTATAATCCAGAATCACAAAGGAAATAATAAAGGAAGGAAGGGGAAGGGAGGAAGGGTGAGTTTTTACAAGCCTCTACTTGGCAGCTATGGCCCACTGTAGGGCAGAGTCCTTCAAGCGTCCCCACACCGGCATGCAAGGAGTCGTCCTCAGTCTCACCAGGACCGTGGAAACCGCCTCATGGGGTCACCTGGACCATGAATCTCTTGATGGGTGTCTTAGTCAGGGTTTCTAAGAGAAAGAGAACCAATAGAATATGTATATACAGACAGGTATAAAAGGAATCGGTTCGTGCAATTATGGAGTCCCGTGATCTGCCATCTGCACGCTGGAGACCCAGGGAAGCCCGTGGTGTAATGCAGTCTGAGTCTAAAGGCCAGGGGAGGAGAGGGTGTAGATTCCAGTCTGGATCTGAAAGTCTGGGAAGCAGCAGTGATAAAGGTGGGGAGATCAGTGTCCCCGCTCACCAGTCAGGCAGAGGGGGCCCAGTTCCGCCTTCTTCCACCTTTCTGTTCTATTCAGGTCCTCAAGAGACTGGATGACACCCACCCACACTGGGGAGGGCAAACGGCTTTGCTGAGTCTACTAATTCACATGCTAATCTCACCTGGAAACATCCTCAGAGACACACCCGGAAATCATGTTTAGCCAAGTATCTGGGGCACCTGTGATCCCGTCAGGTCGACACACACAATCCACCATCACAGTGGGTCTTTGGGGAAAGCTGTTCTGATTCTGGGAATGCCGGGATTTCTATCATGGAATAAAGGCTATTATTGCTGAAAGAGCCTCACAGGGTTTCAGATGCTCGTAGGTCATGGGACAGATGAGGGAGCTGAAGCCCAGAAAGCTGATGTGACTGGACCCGAGTCACACGCCGAGTAGAGGCAGAGGGAAACCCGACCCCGATCTTTTGAATGTTAAGCAGTGTGCTCGTCACCCTAACACTTTAGGCTGACCATTTCGTGTGTTCCCCACAGAAGACAAAATGGCGAGATGGCAGAGGACCCCTGGAGCCTCTGGGCACTATGTGGCCGCCCAAACCCGGGTGGGTCAGCCTGCTTTGTGCCCCACAGAAAGACCCGCACTCCTCTCCTTTCCCATCAGTCTTTTTTTTGCCTTAGAGATACCAGCCATTCATGTCATTACCTTTCCCAGACTCTTGTGCGTGACTGGTGTCATTTACACACCAAGCGGAGCCCTTTCTCGCATTTTCTTCCGGCATTGACTTGAGTGAGAACCTCCGCAGGTATGCATACAACACCCTGGGGGGGTTCTCTGTGCCCTGGCACTCAGCAGAGGGAGGGTGAAGTGCAGATCTGGCTGGGGAGCCAGGGAGGGCCCTCTGCATCTCCCTGCCTCTACTTCCTCCTTCCTGCCCGCTGACCTCACGGCTTCTCCCGAACCTAACTGACAAGTAGAAACCCACAGCGGAGCCTGCGGTCGGAGCTCTGGGCCTGCAGAGGGGAAGGGAGCCATCCTATTTCTGGCACTGAAAAATGGCTCCCGCTGCGCGCTTCTGCAGATGACCCTTTCAGAGCCGGGGCTCCCGTGCCCCTGTCTGGAGCACGTTATCCAGGGACGAGGAGAGCCCTGGGGCGGCCTCGGCCTCGCCGAGCAGCTGGGGGAAAAGCGCAGGAAGACGTTGGCAACGTACAGAATGGCTTCTCCTCAGTGTTTCGTCGTCACGCTCAGAACAGTTTACCCGTTGAGAGGGAGAGCCTCTTTGCGTCACGAATGTGAATTTCTTGCAGGCCGAGTCCAACCAGCTGGTGTCCTTCCTTCTGGACACTTTCAAAGAGGCGTTTACAAGCCCGCAGATGTGTGTGGGGCGTGAAATGCAGGCCGCCTGTCCCCAGCTCAGGGAGGAGGGGGCGCCGCGCTCCCGCCGTTGCTCGGCTTCTGACCTCGAAGGCGAAGCGAACTGGAGGCAGGACGCGCGTCGACTGACGGTACAGAGGCCGTGATGAGAATAAGGAGCCCTTCCCAGAGCGGCCAAAGGGCGGGAGGCCGGCCGCGCTGCGCTCTCTGGGGCGACCAGCGTCTGTCTGGGACTCTCGAATTGGGGCTGACGGGGCGTGCGGTCGGCGCACAAGCGGGGAGGCTTCGGCTGTGTGGCAGCTCTCTGGAGGACTGATCCCTTCTTCCTCAGAAGGTGCTGGACGGCGTCTGGGGCGTGGGGACCCGGGAAGAACCGAGCCCCTGAGGCGGCTCAGTAAATGTGGGGGCAGTGAGTGAGTCCGCGTAAAGCTCCTGGCGCGGCACCTACCTCAGGGCAAGGCCAGGCAGAGCTCACTGTCACGAGGCACCTGCAAGGCAGGGACTTGCACCACCGCGTCCCGGAGAAGGAGGGCGAGCCCTGCTCACGGGGATCACGCGGCACCCACGCGGCTTGCACCCAGGCCCGGAGGGTGACCTCCCTCCACCCGGAATTTCCCTCATGGAAGATACCTCAGCAAGCCCCGGGAAGGAGCTTAAATAATTACCTTCATTTCCAGGTTCTAATAATGCCCCCATTTCAGGCTTGACCGCAAAGTCAGTGTCAAGAGAGAAACAAGCTTCAGGGGGCTTTCGATGCTGCACTCAATGTTGTGCAAACATTTGTTTCTTCTTTTATGTATTTTTTCCCTTCAGGTGGAGAGAGTGCTTTTCCCTGTCAGGACTAAAGGGAAATTAGTGTGCTAATTTCCTTGGAATGGCCATGATGTCAAAAATAGAAGCCACAGGAGGGGAAAAATAATTGATTTTGTATCTGAATATTATAGTTAACATCCAATAAGCAGCTACTATAGAAACAAAATTAAAAATTTGGATGGGTTGACTCCAAATAAGGGAATAAGATGGGATGATAGGAAGTTCTAATGCGCCTGCGTCTCCTCGTGGACCTTGGAGTCCTTCCCAGAATATACCTTATAACCTATTGTGATGCCCTCGCTCTAGAAGCCTTGTGCAGTACCTCTGCCCTGGGGCAGGAAAGGACACTTACAGGGAAGGACGGTCCTTCGGGAAGGAACTGGCTCCTCTCAAAAGTGGGTTTATAGATGTTTCAGCTCTAACTCATTTCCGATTCGATCACGCTAACATTTTATTTCTTTCATTAAGTGTCTCCTCCGGCCTGAGCCTCCAGTGTCTTTCTCAATGGCATCACCGCGTCCTGTGCCCCAGACTGCACAACCGGGCGCTGTTGGCTGTCTCGATCCCCTTGCCTCGCACCTCCAGTGGCTGCCGATTCTTCCCCCTCTGGTTTCCCCCATGCTTTCCCTCCTGAGAACCGCCACCAACGCATGCCTTCGCTGGCCTGTTAGTGTGCTTGCCAAGGACGGGGACAGACCAGAGTGTCCCCCCGCCCCCAGCTGTGGACAGAAGTTCCCTAGTGTGCGTCCCAGGCCAGGGTCTGCCCCAAAACAGGGCATAGTGGATGAGGGATGGACTGACAGAGGGACACCCAAGAACCAGCGAAGAACCAGTGGGCAGGGGGAAGTGAGGAGAACCAGGCAGGTGGGCTTGCCCCGCAGCCCCCAGATTGTCTCAGCGTGTGGCTGGCCCATGGGGCCCTCCACTACCTGTGCGCTAGGATCTCAGGGCCTCTGTTCCCCTAGACCTGGCCCTGGAGCTGGACCCTTCGTTGGACCTGCAAGAATTAGGTTGAATCTAATTGAGTTCTGGGCACCCTGCATTTCCACTAGCAAGGAATACACTCCATTCTGGAACTTCAGGTCTCCGTGGGCCATTTGCTTCTTTGTCTCAGGAGGACTTCCAGCTTCAAGAATTTGCTTGAGGAGGGGTTGCATACCACTCTCCTTCTGCCCTCCCCCAGGAGGACTGCTGTGGGGAGCCAGCATTTGGAAACTAGCTCATCCCTATTGAAATACATTGCATACTCTGACTGCCTAGGCCTTGCTTTCTTGGCTAGTAGACATTCTTCCCTGAGCACATTTGCCTAGCCCCGTCTTGAGTAGAGGGCCAGAGTCTCCAATGGGTGGTGGGGAGCAGAGGGCCCGCCCTGGGAATGATGGCCTGGGGCCCAAGGAGCCCAGGCTGATATTGAAGGAGGTGTAACGAGATTCCAAGTTGTGTTTGGCCTGGGTACTTGTCCCTCCTGAAAGTAGCAGAGGACCTCCCAGTGGGTAGCCCAGGATGACCCCTCTCTTGAGAGCTTTCTGTCTGCTGCATAAAAAGTCTGCTCTGGCCAGATGTGACACTTTCTCAACCTTGAGGGCTCATAACAGATTTACCCTTTCTTGACCCTTTGAGGCAAGACCAAGGGCTCCTTATTGAGAGGCTGACCTGCGAGAGCAGCTGCTATGTTTAGGTCCAAGCTGTCTCTTTCTAGCTCTGCCCTGACTCTCTGCCATGGGACCGTGCCCAGGCCTCAGGGATTCTGTTCGGGCTTCGCTGATGGCACGCGTCAGGGGACCTCTGACTCCAGGAGGCCTCTAAGAAGAACCAAGACTGCCACGTTCTCTAGAAAGAAAAGCCAACATTCTCCTTGTACTTCACCTCTCCTGGGTGTCTGGAGGGAAGGAGTAATGTGTAGTGCATGCAAGCTACCCTACCCTTGGTGTGACCCTCTGTGTCCAGACATCCTGTGACCCCTGTTTCCTGAACCAGCTGGGCGCTCTCTATGCGCTCCGTCCCCTTCCCCTGGAATTCTCTTTGGTTCATCCGGCCCACCCCACTGCATCCCTCCTCGTGTAGGAAACATCTGTGCAGGTATCTTGTCTCATGGCCGAGAGGCCTGGCTTCTCTGTCTGTGCCCATTGTCGACTAGACGTGTGTCCCTGGGTTATGACTTAGCCTCGCTCAGACTCATTTTCTCACCTGTACAAGGGGGATTTATAAGGCCATTCCTCTTTGGCAGGTAAGTGCCTGGCACGCAGAAAATCATAGCAACTGCTCAAACTTTTGTTTGTTTTCATGCCCATGAACAAAAGCAGCGCCTCCCCTCTCCAGCCCGTGCCCCTGAGCCTTTTCTTATGTCCCCGGTCGGATTTGGTTCTATGTTTGACCCAGGTTTCAAGAGGGATCATTAAAACATTTTTTTTCTTAATTAGAAAAAACAGGAGTTAAATACTATTTATAGCTCCCACTGCTTCAACAGCTTCTGCCCCCTTTGAAGGAGCCAGGGGTGGGGATGTTTTATCGGGCTCTCTCGGGGGCTGCTCTCACTCCCCACAGTTCCATAGAGCTGTTAGTCCTAGATGTCTCTCTCCTCCTAGAGCGTCAGCCCGTCAGAGCAGAAGGAAGGAAGGAAGGCAGGAATACATGAATGATACAGTGCTCATGATACTTGACCCAAGATTTTCAAAGTGATTAATACCCCCAGCTGTCCTCTCTTCTCTTCCAGTTAGGGTTGAGAGTCTTCTGTTGTGCAACCATTTATTTCTTACAATTTTAAGAATCTTGTCACTGAAGCCGTCTCAGATTTAGAGGAATAAATTGTATATCACTTTTTCTCTATGAATGTTGGGAGGAAGGTTTGGGATATGGACTGCTGGTTAAAATGCGAGGGTGCGGAGGGGTCAAGTTGTGTATTTTCTGACTGCTCAGTTCTGATATATAGTATTGCAATGTCTTTCCTTCACTATGAGCCAAGGTGGAATTTCAGGGATTGACTAAAGGGGGAAGTAATTCATTTCTTCCTATCATCCCATCTTATTCCCTTATTCTTTTTTTTTTTTTCCTGTGCTCTCTCTTCCTGTTCCATTCCGAACGACATTTCTTTGTCAGGGATGTCTCTCAATGATGAAGTGCTTCTACCTGCTGCTTCCCAACAGAAATCTATCCAAATATCTGTTTGGATAGATTTAGGACAGATAAAAATGCTAAAAATAGCTAAAAATGTCCCTTTACTTGGGACAGAAACCTAAGGAAGGGTTTTAACTGATGGCATCTGACTTATTCCCATTATTACTGGAGTTATCCAGCTTTGAATTCAGTAGTCCTCTAGAAGTCTAGATCTTTTTGGCATTAAAGAAAACATGAACAGCTTGAGTAAATGATCTAGCTCCACCTAATCCTTTCTGTTTTATAGAGATTGAAGGTAGTTGGCCATCAGGAGAACACATCGAAACAAAAGGGACTTTGATCCTAAGCTGGACTCTGAATCTTTACGAAGTGGGCGATGATCTCAGTAAGAATGTCTTGTGTGAAGCCAGTTTCATTCCGGGTGAAGTGTGTGCTTGAAGTTCCTCTGCTAACCTGCCTCTGTGTGCAGGTGGGACGGGATGGATGGAGGACCTTCACTGACAGCCCGCCTACCTTGGGCCCCTTTCTGTAACCACGAAGGCCACGTGGACATGTGACTCTCGAACTTGTGGAAGTGAAAACTGCAGTGGTACCCCCATGTTTATTTTGGGGCTTCTGACTTGGGAGTCTACTCACCTATCTGAAGGGCTGGCTTGAAGCGGACTTATTTAGGACCTTTCTTTATAGAACGCAAAAGCCTTTGTTCGTAGCCTTGTCTTGGTTGATAAGATCTATGGGCATTAGAAGCAAAGATATCTTCAACTATAGTTTTTCACCACTTGCATTTTTTGCCCCAACTTCTGTGGTCAAGGCAGAACTGCCCCGAGTTCTGGTCTTACTGCCAGAATGTGGCCTGTGTCTAAAAACCCGGGACCAGCAATGTCTGATCTGGTGGGGTTTGGACTGTTGCATCCCCAGAGATCAATCAAAACACAATCACAGCTACCCTCCTCAGCACCCCCATCCTTCAGAAGGGCAGAAACTGAAGCTATAAAGAGTATTTAACTTCTGGGTTTTTTTTTTTTTCAATTTTGATTTTTATATGATCCATTCTGAGGTCCTGTTAGAACATAATGTAGAATTTGGCTAGAGAAAAACCAGTGTGACTTGTATGACCTGCTTCAACCACTTCAAGTGTAGCTGTGGTAATAGCACTTTCAAGTTTCCAATCAATTTATTGCACATTCATGTGCCTTTGTGTAACCTGCCTCTTGAGGGCATCCTCCAAAACGTGTGTAAACTTGGAAGGAGGGATAACTTACCCCAAAGATGTTCTGTTAATTCTGCTTCTAAATGGAGCCATAGAAGGAATTGGAAACCCTCTCCATCTCCACTATTGTACCCGTCCCTTAACTATCACCTGGTGTCACTGCCACAGAGCCCTATGGATGCTTGTCCATTATGTGTTGATGTCCTATGTTCTCTGCCCTGCACAGGCTGGGTGATGGTCCATGGGTGGCCTCTCAGGGGACAGTTCTCCTAGTCCACTATGGTAGACTTAGCCAGGTTTTCCCTGGAGCAGGGCCAGTGCCTGGGGGCTGTGCTCTGAGGCGTTACCAGCACAGGCCATACCAGAACGGCCCTCCCCAACAAGCCTTAGGCCAGCTATTAAGCCCCAGCCAACAAACAGACTCCCGATGGCTTGCTAGGTGAATTCCTCTTTGGGACTTTGCATACCTTTTCTTACAGACCTTGGGTCAAGGCTACCACTGGTCTTCCTCACAGGCTCTTAATTTTGAACGTCTGGTTCTCTTGTTTCTTCCTCAGTTGGCTTTGGGATTCTCCTATGTACCTCTTAGCCTGTCTTTAGTGGCTAGTTCTTCATACCAAGAGGATTGAGATGTTTGCTTTTGTTCAAGCACAAAATGTCCACTAGGTCCCAAAGGAGACCCTTAAGTGACACATCATTGAACAAAGAAGACGTGTTCTGAAATGGATTTGTATCACACACAAAGAAGGTTGTGTGTGGAAAAAAAAAAAAAAAAGAAGGCCGTGTGTGTCTGTGGTGAAGGGTGGTGGGTTGGGTGGGTAGGAAATATTTTTGATATTCAGTTACAAAAGATTCAAAACCACACTGATAATGGTTTGCATATAACGCTCATGATCTCTTGCTGTGGACACCTAATCTCTCTACAAACTCTTCAATATCAGAAAGTCTCACTGGTTATTTGGTGGTTAGTTAACCCATATTTCTAATGCTTCAAAACTGGTTTCTAAAATTTAGGTAATTCCTTTTCATAAGAACAAATTCTTCAAAATTTGCAGAATATTTCTTTAAAAATGACTTTTGAATTCTAATATTAAAAAGTAGACCTATGTTAAAGATTAATTTTTTACAATGTATTTAGAATCTTCAGGCCCATAACCCTTAGATGAGTACAAATGAATGCCTATCAGATATCTTATTTAACTCATTAATTAGTGAGGGAGCCAATAAGGTGTTACAACCAGCTCAAAAGACAATTCAACATATACACACACACAGGCAATCAGGAGCGCTGAAGTGAATTTACAAATAGATGCAAAGCTGGTTGAATCCCACAGAGCAATAATCAATTGCATCACCACACAACACAATTTATATTTCTAGAAAAATAATTTCTATTATTAGTGGAAAAATGGAATGAACAATGTTCTGTCAAAACAGGCTGCAAGTGGGGCACCTGGGGGCTCAGTCGGTTAAGCGTCCGACTCTTGATTTCAGGTCAGGTCATGCTCTCAGGGTCATGGGATCAAGCCCTGAGTCAGGCTCCATGCTCAGTGGGGAGTCTGCTTCTCACCCTCTCCCTCTGCCCCTCCCCCTGCTCGATCTCTCTCTCTCTCTCTCTCTCTCTCTATCTAAGTAAATAAATAAATCTTAAAAAAAAAAAAAACAGGCTGCAAATTCTGTTCAAGTGTTCTTGAACTTGGCATGTTTTCTTTTGCTAATCATTATACTGACAGACTCTGTTTTACACAATTATTACTTCTTTCTCCCCCAGGAAGAGAAAAAGTCTTCTCAGGATGCACATTAATTTTAGAAGCTTAAAACCATTAGGAAAATCAGGTGCGATAAATTTAGAAGTTGTTAAAAAGTTTGTAGAATAGTTTGACTTTAGAAGAATGTTTACTTAAAAATCTTTCTTTCCAGCCATAAAAATGAATCAAAGCAAATAATTAAACATGAAAATGGGCTGTAAAGAAAGATGAGCATATTGCTAATGCGGAGAGTCATTGTGTAACGTTTGTAAAATGTGCCCTTACCTGCGGCTACTTGTAGACCGGCGTGACGTGTAAGCCCTTCTCATGGGGTCTGCCCCACAGGGTGTAAGAAAATGGGAATAAGGCTCTAATTGTGTTGGAATTTATAAAGGGTCTTGCTGTGTAATTTAGCCTGGTTACACCAACTGGACAATATACCAGAATGCAGAATTTGTGCTGTTCTGGAATGGATCCCTGTGCACTGCTCTGACACAAACATTTTATCTGTCAGCTCCTCGGATATTGAGAGTTTTCTCCATACATCCTTCCCAAGAATCTCCTCGGTTTCACAACCGAGAGTTGAGTGCATTTTGAAAGCCATTTGAACCTCACAAGTCATGCAAATCTGTTTGTGGATGACACAACTTGGGAGTCTTAAGAAGGATGAGCCAGAGCAGGTGTTGTATAGTTTGGCTTAAATACAGTTCCAGAGACCACTTAAAAAATACTCTTTCCTGGATTTTTTTGCAAGGGTTTTTGTTGTTACTGTTGGTCAAACAGACAATGTCAAGAAGAGAGTTGATCGAGGGGATCCATTCGAGATCATTTAGGCCCTAAGTCACACAGTTATTCTGAAATCTGGACTAGATCCCAGATGCCACCTGCGTCCGGCCACCTCTGCCCTCCATCATGCCCACTCCCTCGATCCCTAAGGACTAGGGTGTGGAACTTGAAGGAAAAAAGTATAGAGACCATTGTGGTACGGGGACGACCACTTGGCTTCCAATCAGAAGTTTACTGGGTCAAGATCTTGTCTTCCTGGTCATACAGACGTGAACTCCGCAAAGCGGGGATAATACTGCTGAATTCACAGAGTCCTTTTTATGTAGATTAAATAAAACAATGTCTGTGAAAACATATCTGGCACATTCGAGGTGGAGCACGGGGGATCAGACCATGACCTGATGCAGGTGTTGGGTCTTAGATTATTCCAGTGTCACCTTTTTCCTCACTTCATTCAGCCAGGGGATCACCAGTGCTGACTGAACTCCTTCTACAAACCGGGGATGCTCTGGGAGTTGGGAACATACAGATAAAAGTGTCATCCTATGCCAGCCTTTTGGGGAGGGCAGGGTTGGTTTGGTGTCATCCCATCTTCACCGTCCCTGTGGAGACTCTAGGGACACACAGGTGAGGTGTCAGCCCAAGCTGACAGGAACCCTAGGGGGTTCTGAAAGCCTCCTGCAGAGAGGCTACTTACGGTTTGTCAGTGTTCTAAGAGAGTCTCCAAAATCTCATCAAGAGTGAAAACATCCTGTGATCTGGACAATGAATAGCGTTATGTTTGTGGCCCTCTGGCTTGTGTAGACTCCTTATCATTTTGGGAAAAGAATTCTATTCCAGTAAGAGCAGTTCTGCACTCTGGCTCAGGATTTCCCTTAGAATATAGAACAGAATGGTGTTCCCACTGCTCAGTGCTCTGTGAAAACGGGTCCAACCGTTGGAGACAAATTCTTGCTCTATCCCCCTCCCTCAAGAGTCATGTTCTAGAAAGATTTTCAGAGGATGCACAGACCTACTGAAACCTTGTGTTGCTTACCTCTGGGGGTGGAACTGGAGAAGAGAAGGTGAGATTATCAATATTTATTTTATAAACCTATGGATTATCTATTTACAAGGAGCACATCATAGTTTGTGAGTTAAAAAAATCCTACGAAATAAAGAAAAATAACCAAAAAAGGATACCCTGAGAAAGGTTCTGAGAAGTCCTGCCATAAGAAAACCTAGCACTCCCCAAATGTTTCTGAGCAGGCACCCCTCACCTGGCTCTCTGGAGCATGCTCTGGGAAGCCCTGCTCTCACAAACATCCATTTTTAGAATAATTGAACTTTAGAATTAGGAAGGGAGTTGGCACATAACCCGTATGCCTCATATTACTTGAGAACAAATTGAGGTTCCAAGAGTTTAGGTGGCTTGCCTCAGGTGACATGGCTCAGTGGTAGTAGACAGGGCAGGAGCCCCCCATCTCCTTCACCAGGGAGGAGAAGCCTCCCACAGCCCACTCCTGGGGGGCAGGGCAACTTCACCTTCATTACTGAGACAGGTGAGCAACAGGGGCCGAGGTAAACAGGTGGTATGTCCTGGGAAGTCACAACACCCCTAAGTTGTGTGTATGGAACATCTCACGTCTTTTGGAAAGATAAATAAGCTTTCGGATCTGGGCTCAGGGTCCTGCTATCACCACCCTTAGCTGTAAGAATGTGTTGTCACCCCTTTCTCTCCTGACGCCGCAGGAGAGAGGGTCTGGAGCAGGGTGGCCCGCCTCGTGACTGGAGAGGGTCTGGAGCAGGTGGCCCGCCTCGTGACTCTCTTGGCCATCCCTTGAGTCCTTGAGGACCCCCTTGACACACTTATGCCGGACTTCCCAGACTCCACAGATGCTGGACAGAAGGAGGAAGCACAGGAAATGACTGACTTTGAGCATCCCTCCCCTAGGTCCCAATAGGACGTTTTGTGGGAAAATTTGTGGGTATCAACCAGCCTCTTCTACCAAAGGAGAAAGCCGCCTGCCCCAGTGCTTCGAGCTGTTGCCAAGGCGACTTCTGCCTCCATCCATTCCCAGGTAAGAAACTCAGAGGAACTGTGCTTACAAGGGTACACGGAGGGGACAAGTGGCCCAGCTGTATTTCTACAGCCAGCAAAGCACAGGAGGGCAAAGCCATAGGTTTTAATTTTGACATTCCTTAATTTAAAAAATAAAAACAAAACGGAACACAACCAGCATGTTTGCCAAGACTGGGCCTGAGGTCCCCCAGGGAATGAGGAGGAAAGGAAGGTGACAGGGAGCTGGGAAGCGTCAGGTTGCCTCCAATGGGAGGTGGCCCACGTCGTTTATAAAAAGGTAAGTGCACCAGCGCAGGAAGGCCCCCAGCACCACACTGCAGCTGTGATTTATGAGGAGGACACCGGCTATAAATCAAACTGCTTTGTTTTAAGTATTAGCTTTAGTGTAGGAAATGAATGTACATGCAAAGAGAGTGAGGAAAAATGGCACCGTATTCTAATCTACGCGCATGATAGAATTAGGTTTCAAGCTGGAACAAAGTTTTTCCACTCTTTGACAAAGTGCCTTTGCGTGGAGTTCTTTGGGGCCAGAGAGCAGAGAGCGACCACTGGGGGCCTCCAGGTCATGGGGAGAATGGCTTTGTCAGCTGAAAGACAGCCAGCCTCAAAGTGGGGTAGTAAACCCTTTCCTCATTGTCTTCGTGAGGAGCGGTCTTTCAGACACCTCCAAGCTTGTTAGCTACAGCAGATTGATTATATATCCAAAGGGGGAACGGGGGATCTGTGCTTGCAAGCAGTTCTCCAAATACTTGCGCGTCACAGGGCATAATTTGTCACGGCTGTAAAAATCAAGGTGTTCTGATTTCTGAATAGACCTAAGAAAGACCCTTAGGTCATCTTAATACGTTATGTTTCTATCATATCTAATTGTTCATTCAATATTGCCTGCATGCTTCTGCCTAACTGGTTTTCCGGTTCTTCCTGTTTTTGATAGCTCCTTGAGGTCACTTGAGACTGTCGCAGAAGGCTGACATCAGGTCACCTAGAGCAGAGTTAGTGCACAGCCTGATGGGCCCCAGCGGGAAGGGCTTCAGAGCTGGAAAGCAAGTTCATTCCTTTGGCTGCTGGCGGTCCCGGATGCTCAGGGCCCTCAGAGCATCTCTGCCCATAAAACATCCTGGGGTGTCATTATTAGCACCCCTACCTTTGCACCTTGCACAATTGCTGCTCCTGGTGCTAACTCCGTCACCCAGGAGGGAAACACTAGACTGTGGCCTGATTCTCGTCAGCCCCCCTGTAACTAGGGATGAGAAAGAAGATGTGGCTGGACAACACGCAGCCGGCACTCAGAATTTCTCGAATACGTTCCTTCTACTTATTGGAACATTTGATACTGTTTACCGTCTTAAGGGTTCATCATTATTTCATATATGCAGACCTTGTATCCCTCAAGAGATGAAAAACTCCCTGAGAGCAGGGCTCAAACCTTTGGTCCTCTTGTATTTCTTAAAATGCCTACTAGCACTTTTGTTCGGGAAATAATAGACTGTGGATATACTCGTCTTGAACTGAATGTCTGTGGAGATGACAGAAGTGAGAGCCACTGCATATAATCGAAGTCCAGGGGTTATTCAAAGCCCCGATTTCAGCTGTGGTATTTAGTGTTCTTTCCCCTAAAGCCTCTTATCATAAATACCACTAGAAAAAAACAGGGGGATTATGATATCATCTCTTTTTGCTTCTCCTACTCTCCTGCTGGTATTGAAATGATCAAGAGAGTACAAAAGTGGCCAAAAAAAAAAAAAAAAAAATCCCACGCAGCGGGAAGACATGCAAAGAACATAGGGAACCACAGACAGGATGGCTCTAGAATCACTGAGACAGACCAGCACCGTAGAAATCCCTGCCTATTTCTTGTGAAACTATCAAGTCTCAAAGTGTCCAAATAACAGAAGCTTCTCTTTGGTTTGGTGATCGCTTTCCCAGTCAGGGCGAGCTCATTTTTGTATATTTGCATATGTTTTCACCTTAGAGTTTCGGGTTGACTTTGAAGTTCATTCTTTCAAGGACAGAAGGGAATTCCTAAGAGTTCACTGACAGTAAAGTTCATGACAAAGAATTTCGTCTGCATAGCATTGCTGTGCATTTCTGAATAGACCCAAGTAAGACCCTTTGTAAAAGGTAAGTGTGCTGGAGGGCCCTCCAGACTTGGCTGTTCATGGACATTTTTATACTTTCTGTTTTAAAAGAAAATCTTTTCACTGAATATAAATGTTCTGCTTCTAATGAAATTTTGAAGCTTTATATGCATCTAATAGAGGGTGGTATGGCCTGAGGATGACATACAGATGATCAGAACTTTCTAGAAAATTGTTGGCAGGGAGAACCACGCCGCCATATTACCTGTGAGTGGCGCTCTGTGGATTCCAGCTAAGACAAAGACCAAGCTGTACAAATACCGGAGGGGGACTGAGGCTGAGCTGGGTAAAGGGAAAACCAGAAAGCTTCTGGAACTGCTCATTTGTTACTTGAACAACCATTTATGGAGGGTATTCCACTGGGTGTTGAGAATGTATGACCGAGGACAATGCAGTCCGTGCCCTCCGGGAGCATGGGGTCTCTCGGGAGGGAGGGCTGTTGTAATAGACATGTCTAGATCGGACAAGACAGAGGAGACGGGCCCTCCTCCAGCCAACCGAGGGGGGTGCTGGCGGAACGGAAGTGTGTGTGGGGACAAGAGA
The DNA here is from genome assembly GCF_003265705.2 of Callorhinus ursinus. NCBI lineage: Eukaryota > Metazoa > Chordata > Mammalia > Carnivora > Otariidae > Callorhinus > Callorhinus ursinus. The sequence continues at coordinate 6,498,910 of NW_027397072.1, read as the reverse complement.
TTTGATTCACCTTTGAGTGATGTGCCCTGTACCCACAGAAGTGGGAAAGGCATTTCAGCTATGTGGATGGACACCAGGATTTGAAAGGGCAGTGTTTGGGTAGGTGCCTTTTCCAAAGCACAAATGTGATACAAAATCAAGCCCTCTTTAATCTTAAACCTTGATGACTGGTGCATGAGGGGAGGCGCTGGGCCAAACCGCCCCAGCGTAGCCTCTGGCGATTTTTCCTTGTGTTCTCATCAATCCTCACTGTTGCCCGGCACAGGGCTCAGTCTGTGTTTGTGGAAGAATCAATGAGCCTCTCAAATTTTTATTTCCGTCATCTCCTTTTAACACCGAGAAATTAGTGGTAGTAGAAGAAAATGTAACTGTACCTTGTAATTTATGGCTCTCTTGGAGAGAAGGATGAGATTTTTCATTTCCAAGAAAGTTTACTCTGCGTTATCATAGCCTGCTTTTCTCCCCGTCAATCAGCAGGGTTCTTCTAAGGCGACTGATAATTTTGCTAAGTGAGCTACCGTCTCCCTGGCCCTGTGGAAGGAGCCAGTGGTTTTTATTTTTGAGAGTGAGAATTTTAAAATATGAGAAGTCTGTAAACCGTGGGTTCCCTTTGTGCCAAACTCAGAGGTAGAGCACAGGTCCCTCACTTTTCAGTTTTCTTGCCTTCCCACACAAAGAAACCACAAACAGGGAATTAGGACCGAAACACTCAAACACCACACGTACACCACGGGCCACGTCTCCCTCAGCAGAGGCGACCAAAGAGGGCACTCGTTTTTCAAAAGACCTGAACTGGGCCCACCAATCTGACAGATAATCATAGCTACACTTCTGTAAAACCAGCCATGTGCTAGTCCCTCTTTCAGTGTTCCGCAAGCATCAACTCATTCGATCCTCACAACACACTCGCGAGGAGGAAACTGCGATCATCTTCCTTTTACAGGGGGGCAAGCTGAGTCACAAGGAGGTTAAGAATTTGCTCAGCGTTACCAGCTGGTAAATGCCAGAGCTGGAGTCCTGGCAGGCAGGCTGTGCTAACGGGCAGAGCACCCCACCTCCGCTCTGAAGAAGGCAAAATGCTGTCCAATGGAGGAGATGAGCACAATACCGTGATGCTCATACGCATTGTGGTTAAAAAAAAAAAAAAAAAGAAAGAAATATAGGACATTGTGTTTGCAGTTTAAAACAACTTTAAATGTTGTTGTAAGACAATAGCAATTAGAACGGTTGTGACTTTTCTGTTTTTCAAGTGACTGAGATGTGAGTTTGGAGACCTAGAATTTTATGAGCATTTTCCAAAGATAAGAATCCTTAAGAACTAATCACAAAACGAGAACCATGGCCAGTGAGCACATATTCCCTTCCTATTGATTAAAAAAGAGATTTTATTTATATTTTGGATAGTTCATACATGCATATGAGACAACATTCAAAACGACGAAGAGAAGACAGTGAAAAGTGAGCCTCTCCTTCACTTCTGATTCGTAGTCACTGAACTCCCTCCTTCAGAGGCGAGTAGAATTAGGTGATTCTTCTGTAACCTTCTGTAGGTAAGCTGTGCACATATAATCTTATGTATCTACATATAGAATATTTGGGGTGGGCGGCAGAAATGGTAACTTACTATGTCTGAAGAGTTCAGTACTTTGCTTTACTTAAGATTGTATGCTGGAATTCAATATGAGCTTGGTCTGTAGTAGTATATTGGGTCTTGTCAAACTAGTCATTACAGTTGCTTATCGTTGCTTTTTATATTGCTTATGAAAGCAATAGATTTCTCTCTATAAAATTTGCATCCAGCCATCATTCTAAATTATCTTATTGCTTGTGATAGTTTTTAAATGATCCCTTGTGTTTTCCCAGTTAGAGGTCACATAATCTGAATTCCTTTTTCTAATTTTCGTACTTAATGGATATTTCTCTTACCAAGTTGGATGCACGAGTACTGCTAGAACAATGTCAATAGTTGTGACAATGGGCATTCCTATCTTTTTCTTGACTGAATTGGAAGCTACTACCTTATCTCTATGAAACATGGTATTAATTTTGGGACTGATGCACACACACAAATTAAATCTACATACACACATACTTAATTGACATTCTTTTTATAGATGTTATATTTTAATATCATATTGATGAACCATCTATCTTTTCCTATATTTCAGATCATTTATTAAAAATGGATGTTAACTCATATAAAATGTTGCTTAATCGTATATGGAGATGATTACTTGATTTTTTTCTTTTGATATGTCCAATGATGATTTATTTTTTTTTAGTTAAAAAATTTTTAATTCCAGTATAGTTAACATACAGTGTTATCTTAATTTCAGGTGTACAGTATAGTGGTTCAACACTTCTATACATGACTCAGTGCTCATCACGGTAAGTGTGCTCTTTAATCCCCTTCATGTCCCTCACCCACGCCCGCACCCAACTTCTTCCTGGTATAACCATCTTTGTGTTCTCTGCAGTTGATCTCTTTTTTTCTCTGTTCTTTGTTTTGTTTCTTAAGTTCCACATATGAGTGAAATCATATAGATTTGCTCTGACTTACTTCATTTTAGCATTATACCCTTTAGGTCCATCCATGTTCCTGCAAATGGTAACATTTTGTTATTTTTTATGGCCAAGTAATATTCCATATATTTATATAAATATATAAATATATATATAATATTCCATATATATCACATCTTCTTTACCTGTTCATCTGTTGATACTGACTATTGTAAATAATGCTACAGTAAACATCAGGATGCATATATCTTTTTGAATTAGTGTTTTTGTATTGTTTGGCTAAATACCCGGTAGTAGAAATACTGGATCATATGGTAGTTCTATTTTTAATTTTTTGAGGAACATCCATACTGTTTTCCACAGTGGCTGCCCCAGTTTGCATCCCCACCAAGAGTGCATGAGGGTTCTTTCTTCTCAACTTCCTCGCCAACACTTGCTGTTTCTTGTGTTTTTGATTTTAGTCATTCTGACAGGTGTGAGGTAGTATCTCGTTGTGGTTTTGATTTGCATTTCCTTGATGATTACTAATGTTGAGCATCTTTTCATGTGTCTGTTGGCCATCTGTTGGTCTTCTTTAGAGAAATGTCTGTTCATGTCTTCTGCCCATTTTTAAATCGGATTTCTTGGTTGGTGTTTTGTGTGTGTGTGTGTGTGTGTGTGTTGAGTTGTATAAGTTCTTTTTATTTTGCATACCAACCTTTTATTAGATATGTCATTTACAAATATCTTCTCCCATTCACTAGGTTGACTTTTAGTTCTGTTGATTGTTTCTTTTGCTGTGCAGAAGCTTTTTATTTTGATGTAGTCCCAGTAGTTTATCTTTGCTTTTGTTTCCCTTGCCTCAGGAGTCATATCTAGAAAAATGTTATGGCCAATGTCAGAGAAATTACTGCCTGTGCTCTCTTCTAGGATTTTTATGGTTTTAAGTCTCAGATTTAGGTTCTTAATTCATTCTGAGTTTATTTTTGTGCATTGTGTGTGACAGTGGTCCCATTTCATTCTTTTGCATGTAGCTATCCAGTTTTTCCAACACCATTTGCTGAAGAGACTATTTTTTCTTCATTGCATATTCTTGCCTCCTGTGTCGAAGATTAACTGACCATATAATTGTGGGCATATTTCTAGGCTGTTCATTCTGTCCCATTGATCTATGTGTTTATTTTTATGCTAATATCATACTGTTTTGGTTACTATAGCCTTGTAATATGTCTTGATATCTGGGATCATGATAAACCTCCAGTTTTGTTCTTCTTTTTTCAAGATTGCTTTGGCTATTTGGGGTATTTTGTGGTTCCACACACACTTTAGGATTATTTGTTCTAGTTCTGTGAAACAGGCTCTTGGTATTTTAACAGGGATTGCATTAAATCTGTAGATTGCTCTGGGTAGTATGGACCTTTAAACAATATTTGTTCTTTTAATCCATGAGCATAGAATATCTTTCCATTTATTTATGTCATCTTCAATTTCTTTCATCAGTGTTTTATAATTTTCAGAGTACAGGTCTTTCAATTCATTTGTTCAGTTTTTTTTTTTAAGATTTATTTATTTTATTTTAGAGGGGGGTGGTGGAAAAGAGGGAGAGAATCTCCAAGTAGACTCCCCACTGACCATGAAGTCCAATGTGGGGCTTGATCCTACAACCCATGAGATCATGACCTGAGCCAAAACCAAGAGTTGGAAGCTTAACGATTGAGCCACCCAGGTACCCTGGCTCAGTTTATTCTTAAGTACTTAACTGTTTTTGGTGCAATAGTAAATGGGATTATTTTCTTAATTTCTCTTTCTGCTTCTTCATTTTTAGTGTACAGAAATGCAATGGATTTCTGTATATTGATTTTGTATCCTGTGACCTTACTGAATTCATTTATCAGTTTTAGTAATTTTTGGTAGAGTCTTTAGGATTTTCTATATACAGTAGCATGTCATCTACAAATAATGAAAGTTTTTCTTCTTCCTTACCGATTTGGATACCTTTTATTTCTTTTTCTTGTTTGATTGCTGTGGCGAGGACTTCCAGTACTACGTTGACTGAAAGTAGTGAGAGTGGACATCCTTGTCTTCTTCCCAATCTTTGGGTAAACGCTCTTGGTTTTTCACCATTGAGTATAATGTTATGTGTGAGTTTTTCATAGACGAACTTTATTATGTTATGTTCCCTCTAAACCTACTTTGTTGAGGGCTTTTGTCATGAATTGATTTGTACTTTGTCAAATGCTTTTCCTGCCCTATTGAAATGATCATATGGTTGACGTGATGTATCATGTTGATTGATATGTGAATATTGAACCACCCTCACATCTCAGGAATAAATCCCACTTGATTGTGGTGAATGATTTTTTTAAATATATTGTTGGATTTGGTTTGCTAACATTTTGTTGAGGATTTTGCATCTATGTTCATCAGAGATATTGGCCTGTAGTTCTCTTTTTTTCTGTAGTGTCTTTGTTTGGTTTTGTATTTGGGTAATGTTGTCCTCATGGAATGAATTTGGAAGCTTTCCTTCCTCTTCTATTTTTTTGGAATAGTTTGAGAAGAATAGGTATTAAGTCTTCTCTAATATTTGGTAGAATTCCCCCGTGAAGCCACCTGGTCCTGGACTTTTGTTTGTTGGGAGTTTTTTTGATTACTGATTCAATTTCATTGCTGGTGATCAGTCTGTTCAATATCTATTTCTTCCTGATTCAATTTTGCGGGGTTATATGTTTCTAGGAATTTATCCATTTCTTCTAAAGATGTCCAGTTTGTTGGCATATCATTTTTTGAAATAGTCTCTTATAATTCTTTGTATTTCTGTGGGGTTGGTTGTTATTCCTCCTCTCTGATTTCTAATTTTGTTTGAGTCTTCTCTTTCTCTTTCTCTCTCTCTCTGGCTAAAGGTTTTTAGTCTGAGTCTGACTAAAAGTTTATCAATTTTTTTGATCTTTTCAGAGAAACAGCTCCTGGTTTCATTGATGTGTTCTATTGGGTTTTTGTTTTGTTTTGTTTTGTTTTGCTTTAGTTTCTGTTTCCTTTATTTCTGCTCTAATCTTTATTATTTCCTTCCTTCTACTGGTTTGGGGTTTTGTTTGTTCTTTTTCCTAGCTCCTTTTGGTGTAAAGTTAGGTTGTTTATTTGAGATTTTTCTTGCTTCTTGAGCTAGGTCTATGTTGCTATATACTTCCCTCTTAGAATAGCTTTTGCTGCATCCCAAAGATTTTGGACCATTGTGTTTTCATTTTTATTTGTCTCTCTCTTTTTTTATTTTCTCTTTGATTTCTTGATCCATTTGTTGTTTAGTAGCATATTATTTAACCTCTGCATATTTGTGTTCTTTCTAGATTTTTTTTCTTGTTGTTGATTTCTACTTTCACAGTTTTGTGGTACAAAAGGATGCATTGAATTTGTTGAGACTTGTTTTGTAGCCTAAAATGTGATCTAATCTGGAGAATGTTCCATTTGCACTTGAAATGAATGTGTATTTTGCTACTTTAGGGTGGAATGTTCTGAATATATCTGTTAGATCCATCTTGTCCAATGTGTTATTCAAAGCCACGGTTTCCTTGTTGATTTTCTGTTTGGATGATCTATCCATTGATGTAAGTGCGGTGTTAAAATCCCCTTCTATCATTGTATTATTTCATTTATGTTTATTATTGGCTACTTCATGTGTTTTGGTGCTCCCATGTTGGGTGTAAAAATAGTTACAATCATTGTATCTTCTTTTTGGATTGTTACCTTTATGATTAGGTAGTGTCCTTCTTTGTCTTTTGTTACAGTCTTTGTTTTAAAGTCTATTTTGTCCAACGTAAGTATTGCTGCCTCAGCCTCCTTTTAACCTCCATTTGCATGATTTTCCATCCCTTCACATCCAATATGCATGTATCTTTAGGTCTGAAGTGAATCTCCTGTAGGTAGCATATAGAGAGGTCTTGCCTTTTATCCATTCCCTGTCACCCTATGTGTTTTGATGGGAGTGTTTAGCTCATTTACATTCAAAGTAATTATTGATAGGTACAAACTTATTGCCATTTTGTTGCTTGTTCTACGGTTGTTTTTATAGTTCTTCTCTGTCCCTTTCTTCTCTTGCTCTCTTCTCTCACAGTTTGCTGGCTTTCTTTAGTGATATCCTTCGATTCCTTTCCCTTTATTTTTTGCATATTTATTATGGGTTTTTGATTTGTGGCTACCATTCAGTTTATATATAATATTTTATGCAAATAGAGGTCTATATTAAGTTGATGGTTGCTTAAGTTTGAACCCATTCTTTACTCCTATCCCTCCCCACATTTTTAAAAAAAGATTTTATTTATTTATTTGACAGAGAGAGAGAGAGAGAGAACAAGCAAGGGGGAGCAGCAGAGGGAGAGGGAGAATCAGGCTCTCCACTGAGCAAGGAGATGTGGGGCTTGGTCTGAGCCAAAGTCAGATGCTTAATCAACTGAGCCACCCAGGTGCCCCACCCTCCCCACATTTTAGTATATGGTGTCATACTTTACATCCTTTTTCTTTTGTGAATCCTTTGACATATTTTTATAGATATACTTAATTTTACTGCTTTTGTACTTTCTACTTTTCTTACTCCTGCTTATGGCTTTTCCTTTCTATTCAAAGAGTCCCCTTTAACATTTCCTATAAGGCTGTTTAGTGGTGATAAATTCCTTTAATTTTTGTTTGTCTGGGAAGCTTTATCTCTCCTATTCTCAATGATATACTTGCTGAAGAGAGTAGTCTTGGTTGCAGGTTTTATTCTTTCAGCACTTGAATATACCATGCTACTCTCTTCTGGACTGCAAAGTTTCTGCTGAAAAATCAGCTGATAGCGTTTTGGGGTTTCCCTTGTATATAACTGTTTTCTCTCGCCGCTTTTAAATCTCTCTCTTTATCACTACTTTTTGCCATTTTAATTACTATGTGCTTTGGTGTGGACCTCAGGTTGATTTTGCTGGGGACTCTTTTTGCCTACTGGATCTGGATTTCTGTTTCCTTCCCCAGATTTGGAAAATTTTCAGCTATTATTTCTTCAAATAAATTTTCTGCCCCCCTTTCTCCCTCTTCTCTTTCTGGGATCCCTATAATGTGAATGTTATTATGCTTGATGTTGTCACTGAGGTCCCTTAATCTATTTTCATTTTTTATTCTTTCTTCCCCCCATCTTCTGTTCAACTTGATTGCTTTCATTACTCTGTCGTCAAGGTCATTTATACATTCCTCTGCTCTCTCTTGTCTACTATTTATTTCATCTAGTGTATTTTTAATTTCAGTTATTAAGTTCCTCATCTTTGGTTCCTTTTTATGTTTTCTGTCTCTTTGTTGAGGGTCTCACTGAGGTCCTCCACTGTTTTCTTAGTCCAGTGAGTATCTTTATGACCATTACTTTAAATTCTTTATCAGGTATATTATTTATTTCTGTTGCATTTAGCTCCTGTGCTGTGATTTTTGTCCTGTTCTTGCATTTGGGACATGTTTCTCTCTCCTCATTTTGTCTAATTCTCTGTTGTTTCTCTGTATTAGGAAAGTCAGCTATGTCTCCTGCTCTCAAAAGTAGTGGCCTTATTAAGAAGAGGTCCTATAGTGCCCTGCAGTGCAATGTCCCCTGTTCACCAGAATCTGATGCTTCAGGGGTGTTGCCTATGTGTGCTGTGTTTGCCCTGCTGTTGTGGCTGGGCTGCATTTGCCTTCAGTCCAGTCATTTGCAATGATTCCCTTTGCCTACCATGGGCCTGGCTTTGTCCATGTGTTGTTAGTGGGCCAGTCTATGGCCTTTTTGGGCTTGAGTTGAGTTAGGGCAGTTGTTTGCCAGAGATGCAGTATCACCAAGCTGCAGAGTGCTTTCCCTGTGTTGTCCCCTGAGAAACTTTAGTTGGTGGTCACGTCCTGCAGTGAGACCTGATGTCTCACCCTTCCCCACTGCTAGAGTTGCAGTTGGACTGGTGTGTGTGGTTATCTTCCCCTCTCTCCGGGGCAGGAGTCACTTTGGAGTGATGCTGGTCCCTGTTGGGGCTGCTTGTACACTGTTAGTTTGTGGCACTGCATTGGATGGATTCTGGCCAAGGGTATACTGAGGGGGCTAATCTGCAGGGGAATGCAGGGACAAGGTGCACAGTGTCAGCAAGGTTCATGCTGATCTACCGTGGGAGGAGGCCTGCAGCAGCCTGAGAATTTCCTGCTTAGGCTGGCCAAGTTGGGAGGGGCAGATCTACAGAAGCTCACCAGGGTGGGATGTGTTGTTAGCGAGCTAGGTGGAGAGCTGTTTCCAGCAAGTGTCCATGTATCTAGGCTGGGTGTATCTCAGCAGGTGTCCATGGATCTAGGGTCCTGTGTCTCAGCAGGGGCTGTTTGTTAAGCTGTCTCTTTAAGAGTGGGGACTATTTTCCTCTTGCTCTCCAGCTCTCCGAGAGCCAAGCTCGCTGAATTTTAAAGTTCCAGGTGCTAAGCACCACTGATTGTAAGAACTCATGTAGCCAGGGCCATCTAGTTTTCAACGTCAAATGTTACGGGGATTTGTCTTCCCCATGTGAGTCCCCCTACGTCTGGGGGGCTGGGTGTGGGGAATCTGCACGTCTCCTCTCTCTGTACCACCATGTCCCTCCCTCCCACGAACAGTCCTGTGGGTCCATTTGGCTCCCAACTGTGTTTCCACCCTTCCTACCCTCTTTTATGTGGCCTCTTCTCTACATTTACCTGTGGAGAGTCTGTTCTGCTAGCCTTCCAGTCATTTTCTAGGTTATTTACACTAATGTGGCTGTTATCTAGTTGTATCCATGGGAGGAGGTGAGCTTAGGATCCTCCTACTGTGTCATCTCCCCCAGAAGTTCCTCAATGATGATTTACATTAATCAACTCAATAAATTTTATCCATTCTTGCATTTTGACATTAATGTGACTTGGTTGTTGTATATTGTTCTTTTAATATTTTCTTAAGGATTTTGCTTTGATATCCATAAATTATGTTTTCTTTATTCATGTAATCTTTGTTGTTGTTGTGAATCAATGTTATGGTAGTTTAAAGCAAAAGATTGAGAGCCTTCCTTATTTTTCCCTGATCTAGAATAGTTTGAAAGAACAGTGGAGTTATCTGTTTCTTAAAGGATTGATAGAATTCTTTTGTCAAATCATCTAAACTCACTGCTTTTGGGGAACTGTCAACACTAAGAATTTTTTGTATTTCCTCTAGAATAATTGATCTACTTTGAATTTTCATTTTTATATAAGTTTTGGCAATTTATATTTTACAGAAAATAATCTCTTCAGATTTTTAGAGTCACATCAAGTTCAGAAAAGTGGTATCTTAGGATTCCTAAAGTTTCTCCCCTTGTAATTTCTTAGATTATTTAGTTGTGTTTTCTTATTTATTAAAATTAGCTTAGGTAAGAGTTGATGTACGTATGTACTTAAATTCTTGGACTTATCATTACTATCATTTTTACTTTTCTAGTTATTTTCACATTTTATGCATACTAATTCCTCCCTTCCATTATTCTTGGCTTTATTTTCTTATCTATTTTCTATCATTTTTCATTGGGTGACCTACTCATATATTTTTATTTTTTTCTGGTTAATATACATACAGGACTATGCATTTTTCCCTGAGCTCTGCTTTAGTTGTAACCCATAGTTTCTTCTAGGCATCCTTTTAATTATTGCTGTTTTCTAGTTATAGCAAAAGTTTGGTTTTGATTTCTTCCTTGACTATGAATTGAGTCTTTAAGTTTCTAAGTGATAGAGACTTGTTTGTTAGTTTTTTGGGCTTTAGATTTCATTATTAATTTCTAGTTTGTTCATTGTGATCAAGGCATTTTGTCTTATTATTTCTACTTTGGGGAATTACTTGAGGTTATCTTTGTGGCCTGATATTTTTGCATTTGTATATTTCTTTCAATATTTCCCAAGATTTGTATTTTTGTTGTAGTGTTCCTTTATAGAATATACTTATTCCTTTCTTTTTTCAGTATGTCTATTGCCTCTGTCAGCTTTTCCTGAGACATGTCTTTTGATTAAAATCTTTTATGTCTGGAAAGTTTTCTTAACATAACTATTCAAATATATGTATTTAACCCTATTCCACCTTGAGCATACCAGTTAGGCATATGTTGGCGCTTTTAGTTTCTTGTCTCTCATTTCTTTCTAGTCCTTGTTAATTCTTTGTTTATTTTCATTTCATTTTGATTGTTTCTCAGTCTTGATTGTTATGTCTTTTGGTAGGTTTTCAGCATTTTCTTACTCCTCAGAGCTTGTTCAGCTAATTGCAAAGTAACACAATGAAGGGCAGGGCCATGGACACATTAGCAGGAATTCTTCATAGGACACAGAGACTTGTGTTTAAGAGCATTTTTCCCTGACTTTACTTTCAAAGTCATCTGAAATGTTCAGAGGCAACTCTGCCCATAATGCCCAGGTTCTCTGCTGCTTCTCACCTCACTGACAGACTGCTTCCTGAATATATGGCAGGTCTGATGGATTTTCCATTTAGCCCATCATATCCTGCTTTCCTTGTACCAAACTCAGGTGACAGGAGCTGCCCACTGCCCACCTCGGCCAGCTGTCCTCAACAACAGAAGTGGGTGTGCCCCTCAGACGATGCCACTTTCTTCGGGACTTTTACCCTCTCAGCCTTGTCTAAATTTCTGCAACCATGGCATCCCCTCTCCTGCTTGACTGTCAGTCAAGTCCTTCCTGTTTCTTATATACTTTGCTCTGGCATTACATGTGCCTTTGAGTTTTGTTGAAACTTGCAGGTTGACTTTGCAAGAAATTCCTTTTCTACTCTTCTGTATTAAAATTGGAGGTCTCCATCATGTTTTTAAAGTATTCGTATTTTAAGTATAGAGAAATTCAAATTCAGGAAAGGATTTTGTGCTGCAACATCTGTAATATTTTAGTACTCTCTCATGGCATATACTTTGTCACAATTCAAGAATTTTTGTTAAATACAGAATTTTATATGGCTTAAAAATTTAACTTGATTATCAAATGAAACTTTTTGATATGAAAAAATAATGATGTCGTTTATATTTTATTTTCTATATGAACACAATTTGGTAGAGTTTACGTGAAACTTTCTCTAAAATTTTTAATTTCTAAGATAGTTGGTGTCACACACATGCTAAAATCCTTAAAATGTTTAATATTGCAAAATATATAGACTCTTATGAAAATAGACTAATTTTTCTTTGCATGATTCAAATATTAAGGGCCATTTTCATCTCTCTTTTTTACCATCAGGTGGTGCTAAATATGTCATATTCTTAATGATAAAATTTTCAGGAATATTCTCTATGTATAGTTAATGAAGGTAGGATCTGTGGGTAGATTGATGTGACTATTACATCAAAATTAAAAATAGCCTGATGAGAAAGTACAATGGTTTAATATAATTATATAAACTACAGAGATATATTAAGTATCAACAACATTTTTACTGTTTCAGTATGAATGGCATCATATGCAAAAGTGAATCTGTGGTCTTTTGTAAAGAACTGCTTGGGAGTACCTTATCCCATATTTAACAGAGGAGGTGTGTTTTTTTCAACATCATTTTACTCCTTTGTTCTTTGGTAAGTTAAAGTTTGCTTAGTTTGTTTACCTAACATCAGTGTGTCAGTGTATCTGATTTCTCCACACCGTATGTCATATTTGATTTTGGTTGACTGCATTAATTTTGACCCTTGGATGAAACATGGTTTCTATAATTTGCTTTCTTGGAGAGTGTGAATGTGGAGCTTCACATAGCTGCAACCTCAACAATTTTTTTCTCTTGCATTTACACTTCTGCTCATTATGGAGGTAAAAATGTAATAGACCTTCCAAAGGGGAGCAGGTGACTCTCGGTAGCTCTGGATTGAATTTCAGTGGCAGGAATAGTTTTCATTGAGCAACAACGTAATTGTTAAATTTTTTTACAAAAGGGGGAAAAAAAGAGAGGTCGCAGGCGATGGATATACAAATCCCTGGGGAGCGTTTGCACTTACTCAATGTTGTATTCTTTTAACAGATTTTCTCCTTAACAAATAAATATTGCCTTCTCATATTTTGAAACTATAATGTAGCTGTGAATACAAGTATTTGGAGACACTCTTTTATCTCATTTTTAAATAAGTGTCTTTTAAATTGTTAAGGGTTTTTATAGCTTCATTGTTTAACCATCCTCCTGCTGGGCAGTGGGAAGAGGAGCCTGTCAGGTGTAGTGCCAAGCAGTGGTTACCTGAGCCAGGGGGGAGCCGGCTTAGGGGAGAGCCTAGGCCTGAAAAGGGGGTGGTCGGTCTTGCCTCTGACACATAGGTGCCTCTTAACAGAAAGGATGGTGAGGAGACCTGCAAAAGGGTCCCTTTTCCATCTCAGTTTTCGTGTGCTCTCATGGTCTTCCCTGGCTCTGGCATAATCTCTCTGCCTCTTCTCCTCATTCCCCCTCTTCTGGCCCCCTTGGTGCTTGGTTTCAACCCAGGGCACCCTGCACACTCCTAAGGGACTGGCCCATCACCCTATCATGGCCTCTTGCTGATACGCTCCTCATGTGGAGGCCAGAGAGGCTCTCTGCAGCTGCCCAGGCTTGGTTGGGGGGAGGCAGGTAGGAGAGGACAGGAAAGAAGGAGGGGAAGCTGGAGGAGAGACCTGCCTCGCCTCTCCCTGCAGTGACCGCCCCTGCCCCCTCCCACATTCCGGTGAAGGCTAGGCAGGGAGCCCAGTCAGATGGCCGAGCCATCCTGTCGCGTGACTGGGGAGACTGTCACTATTGTGACATTCATGAATAGTGATCACTGTTCAAGCCCCTGCGGGACTTGAACTCATGACCCTGAGGTTAAGACCTGAGCTGGTTAACCTGCTGAGCCACCCAGGCACCCCATAGATCACTATTAAAATAAAAACACATGCCAAGAATTTAACTCCTTACTGGAGACGTTTCGTTCATTAACTAAATATTTTAGTTATACCAACTTCTCTGGAGTTTTTCTGCAGGCTTGGCTTTTTTTTCTTTTTCTTTTTTGCATTTATTTATTTATTTATTTATTTATTTAGCATCAGTCTCTGTTTTGGGGATCACATTTTAAGCAGGGAGTAGAGGGATGGGTAGGACTTCAATTTTATGTGGTGACTGGTGGCTGGAAACTAAACATAGATGAGGGAGAGGGTGGCCCGCAAGGTCTCCATTTGCTGGCAGAGGATGGCTCTGGGGGTCAATGAGGGAGGGGACTTGGAAGAAGGGACAGAGAGAGCATTCCTGCACAGGCTGGGGTGGGGTAACAGACAGAAGACCAGACTCTGAAATTTGCAGGGGAGATACTGGGAGCTGGTGTAGGGTTATCTGGAGAGGATTAGTAGAATACCAGGGTGGCTTCAGTGTGGGACTTTAGCTGTGGGTGGGAGGAGGGAGTGGGGCCCCTGGGCTGGGAAGGAGTCCGCTGGGGGAGCAGGGGGGACAAGCCAAGGGCTCGGGGAACAGGCAGGTGGGGACGGGGCTGGGAGGGAGGTCTCAGAAGTGCCCACCACCCCGAAGGTTTTAGTTCCATTAGCAGTTCAAGAGTGGGCCATGGTAAGAAGATGGTGCAGCCCTCAGGACTGGTCCTCTGTCGAACTTGGAATGGATTAAACTTTCTTTCAGGCAATTCTGCTTCCCCTCGGAACCTCAGCCGTCTGTCACAGGGTCTTAGTTTGCTCAGGCTGCCATTACAATATATCACAGGCTGGACGGCTTAAACACCAGACATTTATTTTCCCACAGTTGCATTCTGAGGTACTAGGGGTTGGAATTAAGCAAATGATTTTGGGGGTGGGTACAACCCAGCTCATAAGTGTCTCACTGTCTTGACACCTAGGGGAATATTCCAATTATGGAACCAGTCTTTCGTGCCTTTGTGAATCTCGTTAGGCTAAACCCAGATAAGAGTTATCCAAAATAGTCATGCATAATTTTTCTTTCTAGGGTTTAAAATAAGAGATGCTTCCCTATTGATAAATAAGGCATGCATTTACAGGCATCCTGGTAGGCAAGGTGGACTTATTTTCGACAGGCCAGAATTTCTCAAAGCCGGGGATAGATCCAGGTTCTGTGGGGTTTAAAGCGTATGCATTTTCTTTTAAAAAAAGGAATACAAAATGATGACTGTAAAATTAAGTATAAGGCAAATTTTATTCAGAATGGAGAAAAATCACAACCAATGATAAATCTAAAGTGCTGACAAATTTCACGATCATAACAAAAATCCAGAAATCTAGCATACAAGGATAACGGCCTGACACATCTCCACAAAATCTTTTTTTCCCTAGAGGGTTTGGCTTTGTATTTTTTGAATGTCTCTTCATATAACAACAATTTTGGAATATTATTTTCTTTTCAGCGAGTAGAAAGAGAATTCAGTCTTTCTCTGGGCGTGGCTGAGGGAAACTTGTTTTGGATTATTGGCACTTTAGGGAAATCTCTTTCAGCTGCGAGACTGTGTGCTGGCACCTTGGGGCGGCTTCTGGAGGGCTGCTCCAGCCTGCCTTGGAGAATTCCAGCTTTTGCCTCTCTTGGAGAATTCCAGCTTTGGCATCCACGGGCTAGTGGATACTGCCTTAGCAGCTGGTCCCGTTCAGCCAGGTCCCTGCTCCCCCTGGTCCCCAAGTTGGAGCATGGTTGGTGGTGAGCTAGCCATTAAGACTGGGCTATGATAGCCCTCAGCATGGAGCAGAGCCAACAGGTTGGACGGGTGCTGTTCAGATCCTTCTCCATCAGACACAGGGTGCGGTCGGGGCTGGCTTGTTGTGGTGGCTGGTGTGGCCACAGCTGCTTCCTATCCCCACGACTATCACCACGGCAGAGAGGGAGACCCCCAGGCCCAACGAGCTGCATGCCTCCAGAGTGGGCTAGGGGTGCTGCTTCCTCTGTGTGTCCAGGAGGGGAACATGCAGGGCCGTGGAAGGGATCGGAGAAAGGGAAGGCTCTGAAGCTTCGGCTACATTAGCAGGTGGCATCTGCTTAGTAAGCCACCCTTAGCTGTCATGACCCTCCCCGCAAGTGAAGATGGATGAGGGATTTTTTTTTCTTTCCTGAGCATTATATGGCAACAGAGACGAGATGTGTAAATGTGTAGCTTAGTTTCTGTCCCATGGTAACTGTTCAATAGCTGGCAGCTATTATGGTTATTAGTAAATCACCATCTGTTTAATCATTCTCCTATGAGTTTTATTTGAACTTATGAGTCTCCCAGAGCCTGCTCATGCTTGGGAGAACTCACAAAGCTGAGGACCAACTCCAACAGGGACTCTCCAGGTTCAGTCCCCCCTTTGCTGGAACACCTTGAACAGAGATGTGGGTGTTGCTGGATGAATAGTGTGTGAATTACCTTGCAATGTCAGGATCTGGGTAGTTCATCTCCTCAGTGAGAGTTAGCTGATTGAGTCCTCCAGGGGTACCATGCTAGGTAGAGTGTACGAAACAGAAAAAGATACCTGACTCTTGCCCTAATGGATGACCCGAGAGCTGAGGGAATTCAACCCATTGTTAATTTAGATGCTTTGATTGCAAGACAAATTCTTTTCAGTAGCTTAAGGCAAAGAAGGGAATTTATTGATTTGTGTGATTGAAAAGTTTAGGGTAGGACTAGCTGGCTCAAGTGAGAAGAGGTGGAGAAATGGTTAAACGGAATCATTGAGACTTGACCTCCCTGGCAGGTGGTTTTGTGTTCAGTTATGTTTTCTCCACCTGGTGGATCCGGGGAAATTCAATCTTCTATCTCCCCAGGTCAGATAAACCAGTAGAAAGAAAACATCAGTCTCCTATTTCCCTCCACTATTCTGGGGACTGATGCTCTGGTTCTAACTGGCCTATGTTGGGCCACATTCTCCCCTGACCTGGTTGCTGTGCCAGAGTGACAGGATGCTCTGATGGCCTGGGCCTGAGCATTCTATCAGGCTGCCTGCCAGTCTAGCCCTCACCAGCTGGCCAGAGAGTGGATTGGGCGGGGGGGCCCTGAAGGTACAGTCTGGTCCTTTCCCACAGCACAGGCTGTGTGTGTTAGGTAGGCAAATATTGTAATATCCACAGTAAGAGAATGCACAGTACTTATATGATGAGACTATCCCTGGGTATTGTAGCATTCTATATAAATGACACATTGGGTCATAGTGCTTAGCAAGTGATCAAGAAATGTTTCCTGATTTGATCTGCCACCAGACTTTAAGTTCTGGGAACAAACACTGTTGTGTTATTATCATCATGCATATTGCTTAGCATATACAGAGTTTTCGTAAGTATGAATTAAATGACTTTGCTATAGGATTTTGGGGGTAGAGAGGGGGAAGAGAGCATATCAAGACTGCTTTGATCTGAGGGTCTGAGATTATTAATTTCTGGGACCACAGGGCTGTATTCTTTGGAAAATACAAGAGCTGCCCCTTTTTCTCCTGCTTTTGTAAATTTTCAGTTTAAAATGCGAAGGCAGCCATGGGTTTGCGGTCTTTGGTAAGAAGGTGCCAATTCTACAAATATTAATCAAACCTATTTATTTATGAGGTAATGTGAGTGCTTATTTTTTCTTATGTTTTTAGACTTCATGTTATAGTGTTTCCTTAGAGGCCAAGGCAGATGGAGTTCCATAGACGTTGCCTTATACGAACAGATCCATCATATTCACCTGCCTGTACACGCGTCTTCATCCTCCAGTACGGCGTGGGAAGCCAGGGGGCCGATGAACCGCAGCTGCAGAGCAGGTGGTTCCTCCATGGGGGCTAGAGCAACCCCCCACCCTTGGTCCTGGTCTTCCTCAGGTCAAGGGCACATGTGTGTTTCCTAGTCTGTTTCCCTCCCCAACCAGGAGGGAGCCCGGTCATACTGATGCCCATGTCACCTGGACCCAGCACCAACATCCAGCACACAGCAAGTGCCCAAGAAAACATATATGGGCTGAATGAATAGTGCTATTTTGAGGAATATAGGCTTTAAAAGGCAGGGTGGTGGATATGGGTTGTTTGGGGGAAAATTCTACTGAAAGAAGGTAGAGCATCTAAACCCCCGCCTTCCCCCCCGCAGCTAGACAGTAAATACCCAGAAAGTCATACTGAGCATTTATTGCTCGGCACTGAGTCAGGCTCTGTCGAAGTCACAGGAGAATATAAAATTAGACACTTGTCTCATTGAGGAACTCAGGATATAGTCAAGAAGGCATTTAAAAAAAAACAACCCGAAGTAGCACGTCCTCCAAACCACAGAAGTGTGATGCAGGTGCATTCTCTCTACCCTTTGGAGGTTTTGTGGAAGAGGCAGGCCATGAATGGAGACCTGAAGGTGATCAGTTAGGCAAGATTTTTCCAGGTGCAATGATGGGAAACCTACTCAAGGCAGGCTTAAAATAAAAGAAGGATGGGGGAAGGGCTTTTTTAGCGAGCTTAATGGAAATGACTCAGGAGTTGAGGCCTGAAGGGCTTGGGCTGGTGAGGCAGCCCTGGACCCCGTTTGTTCTCTGCACGGCCTGGCTCTGGTCTCCTTGGAGGCGGGGCCTCAGGCCATCACCTGCGCAGCCCCCAGCAGTTCCAGCCTTATAGCCGCATGGGTCTGGCAGAAAGAGGGCCCCTCTTTCCAGATGGCTCCAGTAAATATCCTGGCTTAATTCCGGTTGGCTCTGATCTCACGCAGCCCTGCACCAAACCCCACGGGAATGTGAGGGGACTGTGTCTAAGCCTGAACGGCAAGCTCACTCCTGTCACCGGGGACCGGGTCAGTAATTCGACCTGTCAACAATGCGCGTTGAATGCATAATGAATACATGAATAAATGAGTGAGTGAGCAAATCAGTGACAGGATGGATTATGGATTTGAGGAAAGCCAGGCACATAGCATAGAGTGAGATGTGCTTTTGGCTTCAGTGGCTGAATAACCCTCTTGACTTGTAGCCCCCAAGGAGGCCCAAGCACGGGCTCTCGGAGGCACTGCCTGGCGTGTTCGCTGGGTTTACTGTCTGGCAGCGGGCCACAGACAGCCCAGCACGGGCCGAGGCCCCCTGCTGCTGGAGGTGCACCCACTTTCTTT
Organism: Callorhinus ursinus; assembly: GCF_003265705.2. Taxonomy (NCBI): domain Eukaryota; kingdom Metazoa; phylum Chordata; class Mammalia; order Carnivora; family Otariidae; genus Callorhinus; species Callorhinus ursinus. The sequence goes on along the minus strand of NW_027397072.1, from coordinate 6,480,405 downwards.
CCTGAGCGGGTACCTGCCGCTGAAGCTTCCCCTGAAGGCTTCAGCTTCTGGACCTTCTGTCCCTGGAGGCCGAGCCCAGGAGGGGGCTGAGGCGCATGCAGTGCAGTAGACAAGTAGGGATGTCCACAAGCTGGTCTTGCTTTAAAGCCTGAAAGCAAGACTAAGGCGTGGGCAGCATCCCTGACAAGATGGTTCAGAAGAGCATGCCCTTCCAAACGTCAGAACCCCAGGCTCTAGCCCACAGGAACATAGACAGTGGAGGGTGGCAAAGGAGACTTGAAGGATGTGTGTTACTCTGAATGGTTCCCAGGCCCCTCACTGATGGGTCCCCTCATCCCTGTGCACAGGGGGTCACCCTCAACATCTGACTGTTACCATTAACGTCTGACTCTCAACATCGGGAGCTCCGAATGTAAGGTGCACTCTGCAAATGGCCTTGCTGAGGGGCTGGGTCCACCCTCTTGTTGGGCAGCCTGGTCCTGCTCCGAGTGACCTTGCTCAGCTGCTCCTATTCCTATTCTGGGCGTTAGTCACATAGACACACCCTCCTCTCCATCTCCCACCTCCACCCTCCTTCCTTCTGGAAGCATTTTGAATGGAAATACGATATTAAATACATAAATTAGCAGAGAGATGCTGAATCAAAGTGCAAATACTCTGTATGACATGTTGTGATTCATGGCATAGAATATTATTAAGTCTTATAAGGAGACTCCTATAATTATGTGTCAGTTTTCAGATTGATCTTTAAAAGAGTTGTATTATTAGTCAGCTTTCCAAGCCAATACCTAGGAGCTGCCCTTACGCCTGTCTTCCCCGAAGACACATTTCAATCAGTCACCACACCAACTTCACAACCTTTGGGACTCTTGAATTGTGTCTTTGGATTTCTTATCCAAATCACCTCACTTGTCTCTCTGCCTTCAATTCTGCTTACCTCCCATTCATTTTGCACGCCCGGGCCAGCGTGATCCCACTGAAACCCCATCCATTTACCACTTTTACTGCCTGTTTCTCACCTTAGAGGAAGGTCCCTAAGGCCCTTGCATCCCCTGGGAGCTGGCATCTGCCTCCCTCCACGGTCTTGGCTCTCACCTGCTCCCTGGCATCGATCCTTTGAGAAGAAAGAGATTGGCTTTCTGGCGAGGGTCCTTAGGATAACCCTGATCTTTGGATCTTCTGGCTTTCCTCCTTCTGAAGCTCCCAGGTTCAGGGCTGTCAGACATCTGATGCTCCTGGGACAGGCGGGAGAATTCGTGCTCCTAACCACCTGCACTTGCGTGAACCCATCTCCCCGACTTTGCCCTGGGGGGGGCCACCATGTGGCAGGAGTCTCGCTTCCCATCCTGGCTCCTTTAGCCTCCCTATAGGGCTCTCTTCCTTGGCACCCTCTATTTTATCTTACTGACTTAAACAGGGCATTGCAGGTGGCTGGCAGAGCTGGAGTTCAATGTGAAGGCCAGTTTCCATCCAGCCCAACCCCCCGATCTGCCGCACATTCGTCTGCCTTTATGCCTTCCACGAACATAAGCTGGGACCTGGTTTTCTCCCACGTGAGCTATCGACCAAAATCTGGATGCTGGCGGTGCTGGGGACAGACCTCTGAGCCGGGGAGCCGACTTTACTCTGCTGTAACAGAGGTACCCCCAGGGTTCAGTTTTGCAGCCCTTTTCTTTTCAAGAAAACCATAAAGAATTATGTCAAGTTAATCGCTGAACTCCAGAAATACTGCCTGTCAGGCATAGACTGGTATCAGATGGAGCTGGGTTTGGATCGCAGCTTCCTGGCGGGGATCTGAGTGAGCCTAGACAAGTGGGGAGTCTCTCTCGGTATCTCAGTCTGCCCTCTGGGAGCAATGACCTGGGCGTAGGTCCCGGCTCCACCAGTGTTTCGCTGTCTGACTTTTGCTCGGTATCGGTACCTTGTGCACAATGGGATAACAAGGGCTATACCCTGCGTAAATGGCTTCAGAAACAGAGTCCCTAAAAAGCACCCAGCTGTGTTAGCTCTTGTTGCTTGGTTGTTTACAGCTGCTATTGGTACAATTACTATTGGTTGGTTACAGTTACTATTACTTAACTTCTCTTTACCCAGATCCCCACCCATGAAGCGGGAATCTGCTACTAAAACTCTGCACAGAGCTGTTGTTGGAGAAGCGTGGGGAATGTCCTTGCCGGCTTCTAGCCTGGTGGAAGTCCCCGGTCGGTCAGTGGTGCTGGCTAAACTGTCGGCACTCCCCCTATCGATCCGTGCAGTAACATTGTCAGAAAAAGGAAATGAGACCAAAGTGGCATAATGTGTGTGTGTGTGTGTGTGTGTGTGCGCGCGTGTGTGTGTTACTGCTCTGCTGTAACAGATTTCCTGTGTTTTGAAAAGTGTGATGGCTCCTTGATTTCACAAGCTCAGTCCCCGCAGTACATACGCCCCATTGCAGGTTGGCAATTACATCCTTGGCAATTGGTATTCCCTAAGGATTAATGTCTGGTGCCAGCTCTAATGTTAGAACCATAATTAGAATATTCATTATGCTAATAGCGTTACACCGTTCATCTTATGTATATCAATGTATGAGAAGCTATGATAATTCCATGTAACTTACTTGGGAGCAGGTAGGCTGGTGTGTCATGTGAAACATCCTGTTCCTAATCCGCCGAGACAGGAAGGAGGAGGAAATGAGCGTTAACCCAGGACCGGCAATGCTCCCAGACCTGCGTTAGGTGCTGTGAAAACCAGGATCTCACTGAATCCTCACAGTCGTTCTGAAATAGGCATCACTGGCGTCTGCATTTCACGAGTGAAGAACACGGTTTGGGGCAGGAAGTAAGGTATTCCATGTCACAGTTACAAGTTGGTGCTTAAGCCAGGAGGTGAGCCCAAGGCCCCTTTCAACTAAAGTGCGAATCAAGATTGCCAATTCTCTGTCTAGCTCCGGGGACCTGGAGAAAGATCTCTGCTTCTTTCTCACTCCATTTTTACCTTCCTCACAGGAAGAGTGGCCAGACTGGCTGCGATGTTTGCAAAACAGGTGGGAGTTTTCAGCAGGAGAAGGAGCAAGCAAACATGAAGCACTGTTTAAATAAATGCAGGAGCTCATCACTCAAGTTCTTTATTAAAGGAATAGAAATGTGTTAGTACAAACCAGAGGCAGGGCTCAGAATAATGGCTGGGTTCTCAGTCTTGATAATTTTTAGGAGATTTCTAGTAGTGCTGTGGTCTTTTCTGTCACTGTGACTATAGGGCATGGGGGATAGGGGACAGGAGAAGGGATGGAGGGGGCCAAGCGGGGACACATTGAGGATTAGGTCCTTCATCTTCGTGGGGGTGAACTCTGGTTGTGGGGCTGGGCCCGCTCTAAGCCCAGGCAGAGGAACTGAAGGTGGCCTAGCAGGAGGGCCCTGAGTGGGCATTGGGAGTCCTGGGGTCTCCTTGCCATGACCATGAGCACTCGGTTCCTGTCTGGGCTTCTCTCCCCCCTCCTTTGTAAGAGGAGACTCTGCCAGCCTGGATTCTTTCAGTTGCAAGTGACAGAAACTCTAGTAATCTGAGCTGAAGCTTTATCTTGGCCTGCAGATGAGCCTCCTTTAGGCAGTGAGAAACTTGGCAGGCAGCCTCTGTAGGCTTACTAGCCTCAGTTTAGGACTCTAGAGAAGAGAGGGCTATCCTCTCTAAGTATCCACAACTAAAATTCTAGGGAAGGTTCTAGATGGTCTGTCCTGGCTCACAGCTTTACTCATGTGCCCGTGGCCAAGAGGATGGGAGTCTATGGCTGACTTTTTGTCAGAAGAAATTAGGGAGCAGGGACTCTGGGCAGACAATAGCAAATGATGTCTGCCAAGGAGAAGGAATAATCCTTGTGAATTCCAAAATAAGCCAAAATATGCTTCCCTGTTTTACCAGTTAAATATTTACTAATTTCTCCCAATACAAACTTTCTCCTTTCCTTATCTTCTTCCCTCTTTAGTGTAAACAAAATTGTTTTCGAAGGAGGAGAAAGTTCTATCTGCCTGTTCAGCGTTTCTTCTGTTAAAGATTTATTTAATCGCCTACTGGCTTCTCTTCCCATTGGTGGGTACAGCAGATCACCCTGCAAATCCGGGGATACCTACCCAACAGTCACAGATGCCCAGAGTGGAAAGGGGGCTCTTCGCTGCTTCTATCAAAACTGGGCAAATTTAACTCCTCTCTAACCCTGTGTTAAAATGTACCCAGAGGAAACGAGAATACGTTAAATACTAAATTGTATTATATAACTATTTTCAAAAGCATCTGAAGCTACTTACCCCAAACACTCACACACACACACACACACACACACACACACTCAAATGACACAGCAACCAACCAGCCAGCAAACCAAAACAATGACAGCAACAACTCAGTACATTTAACCAAGAGTTGGAAATAGGAAGATAAGGCAGCAAAGAATTAAGTAGATGGGTAGAACTCTGAGACATAAAGTGTTAAGAATGACCATGATTCGAAATCACACTCAGCTCTGAGGTTCTCAGCATCAGGACAGAGAGACATTCTTTGACCTTTGAGAGCGAATCAGCTTCTCAGGGGCAATAAAGCTTTCCCTCTCAAGATAGGTATTATCATGCCCACCTTTTCTAGCACTATGTTCTAAAAGAGATTTCGTGTCTGAATTTCTATACAAACATCAATGAATGGCACAAGGGACTATTTTCTGAACTACAGAAACAGATGGCACATGGCAGGTCCTATTGATTGGAAATACAAGTTGTGAAGTTGAGGATTTCTGGCTGGTCTGACTGGGTCCAAATGTAGAATTCATTTGGAGGGAATGGAGGGGCATTTGTTTTAGAAACTAGGATATGGTTACATGCATCCACGATTGTTAGGTTCCGGGCACGTCAGTCTATTGCTTGAGTGATTTCTTGTCCCCACATCAGGCCAAGTGCCATGTCCCCTTTCTGAAATGCCCCAATGCCCTCGATGTTCTTCAGATGCCACTTCTGGGGAATGTTTTCTGTCTCCCCCGGGCTAGCCTGTCTTCCCCACCACACTCAGCCCCCTGAGAGCTCAGTTTGTCCACATAAACCTTGCACAGTGCCTGGTATATATCACAATTCTTTAGCAATTGTTTGTCTAAAGCATGTGCAATAGTTAAAGGCCAATGGCCTTTAGAAAATAGGAAAAGAGACACTAGTTAGGCAAATTTCGGGTGAACGAGCCTACAGTCTTGACTTAGGTACCATTTTTAGTGCATAGGCGATGAGACAGATAAGAATGTATCTTCCAGGGGAATCAGAAGTAGAAACTTTCCAAAGGATTTACTATACTTTTATTTAAGCCATTCATTTAAAGAGACCTGAAATATTGGTTATGTTGGAAGACTCCATCAGTCTGTTGTTGATATTTAGAATGCCTATCAAGGTCTAGTGCAATTCTAGGCGTTGGAGACCTAACAAGAATAAGAGGGGAGAAAAAAAACCCAACAACCCGTCTGCTTCTAGTGGCGAGAGAGAGGCATGATCAAACAGATCAGGTCATTTCAGGCAGGGACAATAAGTAGTGTAAAGAAAATGTCAAATGTGAGGGGAATGGGGAGGGGCGGCTCTAGTTTGAGAGGCCTGGAGGAGGAGATGGCTCTGGAGCTGAGACGTGAATGGGAGGATAGCAGGAGAGCGTCCACAGGAAGGAGAGACCCATGCAAGTCCTGGGGCCGGAATGAGGTTGGTCTGTGCCAAGAACAAAAGGCCACCGTGGCCTTCGGCCAGACGAAACATCCAGACAAGTCAGATGACCAGGAAGAGCTGTGTTATGCAGGGGCTGGTGGGCCCATTGATTTGGATTTTATTCTGAATATGTTAGGAACTTGCTGGAAGGTTCTAAGCTGGGGAGTGACAAGATCTGACATAGGCTTTGCAAAGATTACACTGGATGCTGGGCAGAGCACAGCGTGAGTGAGGAGAGGGGACGTGGGGAGGCCAGACAGCAGGTAGCAGTTTCTCAGGCTAGCGCGGGTGGCGACGGCCATGAGGGGTGGGACAGTGGAGCGGTGCGGGCAGGGTGGTGGACGGCTGATCTGGAGCTCCCACCCATTGGACCCACCGCTGCTCAGTTTCTGGCTAAGCCGCTGGTTGATGGGGGCTCGTTCGTTCATCCAACGGACGTTTACTGACCTCCCAGCTCTGCATGAAGCTAGCATAAGAAGTTGAAATGGGTAGGTACAAAGAAAAATAGAACAGAATGTGGCCAAGCGGTAATAAGTAGTCATGACATTCAGTTGCAAGGAACAGAGAGCAGAGGGGACCCACGGAGGAGATGACCCTAGAGGATGCTGAGGGTGACTTTGAAGAGCTCCTTGCAGAATGGGAAGTTCATGGAGCAGAGGGGACAGTGGGGCAAGCTGGAGCCAGGCTGGAAGAGCTGTGGGTGCTGAGCAGAGGAATTTGGACTTTGAGAGACTGGAGCCGGTCAAAGATTAAAATAATTTCACACTACTCTCCCGGTGGTTCCAAAGGCTCCGTTACCATCTGCACCTGCAGTCTCGTCATCCGAGGACACGGTGCCCCAGCCATGACCCACTCACCATGGGAACAGAGCTTGCTCTCTGGACCCCTGTTACGCTGACCTTTGCTTCCAACTCTAGAAGGAATAAAGTATAAAAACTACCATTGGTGGTTAAGACTGCTCATTGCTTTCTGTGGCCAAAAATGTAGGGGTTCCATCTGCCAGCATTTTGAAATAAGCATTCCGGTCTTTACATCTGGTCAGACCTCACCCTGGCGGTGATACCGAAATGCATGTGTTAATGTGATTGGTGTTGTGGGTGTGAGTACGTATGTGTGTGTGACCGGGTGTGAGCGTGTGAAGCTTTGTGTGTGCGTGTGTACATCAAGTTGAGTCCTCTGGCAGCCAGAACCCACCTACTCTGAAAGAACTCATGTCAAAGTAAAGATAAAACGCTTGTAAGGACAATTCAGAAGCAAAGAGAAGGGCTGTTTTTGTTGTGGGAATATTTTCAGGCAGTTTAGAACGAGAGGCTTCCAGACACGGTTGGAAGCTATGCTGGGCGTGAAAACAAAGACCTCTGCTGCAAACCTCACGTGAAGGGCATGTCAGCCATAAATATTTAGCGTTATTAAATGCAAGTATTTATTAAAACACGAGGCTTTATTTTAAAGGATTTCTGGGCTTATTGTGCTTAATGTCAACCTGTGTTAGCACGTACGGCTTTACCTTTCAGAGAAAAGGTTCAATAGCCGGTATTTAGTGAGATCTGTACACCTACAAGCTGCAGATGGTTTCATTTTATAAGAGATGAAACTGCATTTGGTGGAACTGATTAAATATAAAAACACCACCATCTGCCATTTATTCTAATATAAAATGGTTTGGGCAGATGCTGACATCTTTCGAGATGATTGATTCATCCCTGACAAGAGAAGATGTGCAGAAGTTTCCAGCCGCCCACTGCTCAGACAATACCAGTTTACGGGGGCAAACACCAACCCAGGCAACTTGATGTGGAGGGAGCAGGTGAACAGACAGCACTTTAATAAGGAGTACCCACAAACTTCTAAGCACATTCACTGTCTTCTCCCCACTCCCCACCTCCCTTGACTTCTGGCGTCCATTTTAGCTGGAAGAATATTCTACACATGCGTGCATTCTATTCAGTGCCTGGTGTCCCGGCACTGGGCTAACTGGGAGGAGTCTATTTTAGTGTTGAAAATGTTCAAATGCTTTATACATGTGCTACTGTTGCATATAGAATTAGTTTTTCAAAGCAGACTGTAGGATTTCATTTTAAAAAGTATTGTTTACAAAGAAGCCAAGCCACGTGTTACAAACTGACTTAGAACCGGCTGTATCCCTAGAGCTCCAACATCTGTGGCATTCGGATGCCCTTTACAGAAGTGTACGAACTTGTATCTTTGTGTAGGAATGTTTTCCTAACCATTTTTTAGCAACCTGAATACTTTGAGAAGGAAAATGTAGACATCAAGACATTTATTTGGTGCTATGTTTATAAAATATCCGTCTATTTATGTAGGGATTGTTAGATGCAAAATGATTTATCTTCTCTGATAGAATTAAAGCCAGAGGTGAAGCTGGGTTTTTTTTCCATCTGGTTCGTCGCATTTTTAAATATGTGAGTTCTTTATGGATGGTTAGGCAAAGTGATTTAAGACTATTTCTTGATATTATTTTCAATTAAATGCAGCAAGCCTGTGTGCGTTACAATGCACTCGGGCTACGATTATATGTGCATATAATTGTGCATGTTTGTGCAGATACCTTTCCATTTTGGTGCTCATAGAAAAGTTGGTTATTTTGAATCAGATGCTCATCCACTTATTTCTTTTCTATTTCTTGTTGCCCATTTCTTTTGCTGTCTTGTCTGGTCATCAAAATAAGAGCATTAGATTTTGTCTATTTCTCTGCCAGCTATTTAAGTGACCCTTGTGATGTTACTAGAAACTTCTTTCTGTTCACATTCTTAGCATCTTTTCTCTCTTCTCCTACTCATACTTTAGCCTTCACACACTTTTCATACCCTGTCCGCCTCTTTTTACCCACCACCTGTCCACTGGCCTTCTTGATACCGTTTTGTTATCTTATTTCGTTCCTCCAGATTTGGGGAATACGAGGATTCACATTTTCAAAGTCATAGGATACTCTGAGGGGGCAGTTTCCTTCCTACTTCACCGCACCTACCCCCACAACCTTCTTCCCAAACTCTTACCTCTCTCTCTGTCCTTCCCTCCTGTTTCTCTCCCTTCGTAGAGAGTCTACTTGCTGAGGAAGAACAAGATACTGTTATGGGTATAACGGCGTCCCCTCCTCCCAGAAAAATTCATATGCTGAAGTCCTAACTCCCAGTACCTCGGAATGGGACCATATTTGGAGATAGGGTCCTTAAAAAGTAATCACGTTAAAGTGATGTCATTAAGGTGGGCCCGAGTGCAATACGACTGGTGTCCTTATAAGAAGAGAACCTTTGGACAGAGACTCACAGAGGGGGAAGACCAAGTAAAGTCACAAGGAGAACATAGCCATCCACAAGCCAAGGGGAAAGCCTGGACCAGTGTCCCTGGCGGCCTCGGAAGGAGCCAACCCTGCAGACAGCTGGGTCTCAGACTTCCGGTCTCCGGAGCTGTGAGAGTAAATCTCTGTTATTTAAGGCCCCGGTCTGCGGTGTTTGTCACAGCAACCCTAGCTCACTAATACAGAGACTGCCCTGCCTTCGGGTGCCCTGCTGGATGGGCAATAAAGATGCAAAGAACTGTCATGACACAGTGACGGGAACTCTAATGAAGCTCTAGCAAGTCAGGGTTTAGGCTGTCTGAAAGGGCCGGGAAGGCTTCTTGGAGGAGGGGGCATGAATGTTGTAACTTGCATGGTGAGGAAGGAGTTTTCAGGCAGGCATTTAGAGGGAAGTATTCTGGGCAAAGGGAGACTCGTGCAAACTTAGGAGGGAGTCTGTAGAAGAATTGTGGTCACGGGTGTTTTGTCACAACTCAGGTAATGATGGTACTCTTCACCCGTATTCCCCATCCTCGATGGCATGGCCTTACCTCCTGCCTCTACACCCTCCTCCATTGAAGGACATTCTTTATGTGGTGAGCAAATACACTTGTCTCTGGAATCCAAGGTAATGTTCCCAACCTTGGACTTGAAATGTGAGTGGAGCATGGGTCATGCTCTCTCTGCACAACTTAGTGGTTTAAAATAATCATATATGGTTGTGTCTCACAGCTCTGTGGCGTGGCTGAGCTCAGCCAGGCAGTTCTCCCGGGGTCCCTCATGTGCTCACAGTCAGATGGTGAACAGAACTGGAATTTATCTGGAAGCTTCACTGGGTGGGGTTGCTGGGTAGGCTTCTTCGCTCATGTTTGGCACCCAGCGCGATGGCTGGAGCAGCCGCAGGTACTTGGCTCTTTCTCCCCACGCTGCTTCTCCACGTGCTAGTTTGGGCTTCCTTACAACATGGCATTGGGCCTGGCTTTCTCCAGAAAAAGGCTTTCAAGAGACAAAGACATAAATTTGCACCCCAACCCCAGAAGTCATACAGCAATGCTTCGGCCACGTTTCATTTGACACCACACCAGTCAAGATTCAAAGTGAGGGGGGCTGTAGAAGGGCAAGATGTTGGGGACGTGTGCTTAATTGGAGAGTAGCTCCCACAAGCATTTTTTAGGTAGTAACACTGGTCCATCTTCCTTGTGGTAGCGAGCTGACTCTGTGAGATCACCGTCAAGAACTTGAAGTGCAACAGGCCCCGCGAAGTAGGTTTTCTTTGCCTGAGAACACCGGACCAAAAAGTCTCAGATTTAGTAACTAGATCTCCTTAGCTAGAATGGATGACTCCATGCAGATGTCACAGCCCAGAGCTCTGGCGGAGTGTCCAACTGGGGCCAAAGTTGACAAGGAACAGAGGTCACAGAATTTTCTGCCTGGTTTGATTGCTATAAGGTGACTCAAGGCAGAAGGGGCATCCTTTGTGAAGCCATTAAACCCACCTTTAATGAATGAGGACCCATTAGCATGACCATTCTCCCTGCTTATAGGGAGTACCTATGAGCCACCCGATTCTATGACCCGTGAGTCATGATGGGGGAGCCTTCAAGGAAATCTCTGAAGCCAAAGCAACTGAAATATAAGTTAAGGTGAAAACTTAAACTGGCTGCTAATTAATTTTCTGTGAGTTATCTTTCAATCCTAGTTAAAAGGATTAATTTTTCAAAACAAGGAGCCTTGTTGGCTAAATGGTTGCAAGAGCCATGGACACCAGGAGGGACAGGGCGGTTGGGTTTCAAGTTGCAGGCAGAAGGCACGCGTGATCTGAACTTTCTGTGTGCAGCTTCCTTCCTGGGCTAGCCCACCCCACGGGGGCTCCAGGCTCCTGTTCCTCAGATGGCTTCGCTCTGTCCACAGCCTCTCTAAAGGCTCTCCCTAATTTGTGCCATTTTCCCTGTGATATTACTTTTCATTTTTTTTCCCCTGCAAGCAGATTTCTTCTGCCATATGCTCATTTAATTCTAATTGTGGTGCATGAACATCTTGTGTAGTAAGTGGCCGCGTCTCTGGAGGCTCCGTGAAGCTGAGCGCTGCGTGACCCGTGAAACCGTGTCAATGTGAGAATCTCATTGGGCAGGTCTGATAACTTGGATCTCTCATTCCTGATTAAAAATAGCACAGGTCCAGAATATTTTTGTCCTTTGAATAGGAAGGCTATACTGTTTGATTGCTCCTAAATTGCATCATGCTTACATATCTGTTAAGGGAAAAATTGCCATGCAATATGTTTTAAGAAGTTCAGTTTCTCTGAGTGTAGGACCTCAAAGTTTGAATCTGGCATGTAAGGGCTGAAATAAGGAATGGTAATTTTTAAATTCCCCATCACCAGGAGTAGAAGTTTCCCAGGCTTGGCAAGTTGACAAGATGTTGACGATCCTTACCAGTAAGTATTATTGGGAACGTCCAAGGCATGCTTGCTTTCAAATATGTGCCTTGTCAGTGGAAAGTTGGCTTCCATCTGCTCAGTGTCACCCCACCTGCACTGCAGGTAAAGGGAACGGAAGGAAGGACTGGGAAATGACAACTTGCTCCACGATGCTGAGTTCCTGCCTCTGAGCTAAAGAGGGGAATGATTTCGATTTGGGGCAGAACTATAGCATCACTCTTTCTGGAAACTGTCTGATACCTCTCTGTTCATACTGGCCAATGTCATTAATCCTTTCCTTTCAGTGCCCCTTCTATAGGCTGTCCTATAGAAAGCACTCCTGGAATTTGGAGCTCTTTGGACAGATGTGCTGGGTTGCCTTTTTTTTTCTGTGGTATGGTATCTTCCATCTGGAAGGGTGGCTCGCGCCAACTTCATTATTCATTCAAAGTGAATGGTGGTGGCCAGCCTCAGGCTGTGAGTTCAAGTCTGTTATGTCAGCAACTTAATAGGAGGAGGTGTTCTCTATACATCACTATGAACCAGGTTCTTTCCTGGTTCTGAGATTTTCATGGGTTCTCTTGTCTCAAAAGCTCTTCTTTCCGTCGTATACCTGAAAAACTACTCATTCCTTGAAAAATCCCACAGTTACATTTGAGTCACCTTCCCTGCAGGCTGTCCGTCTATGTGTGTTTGGCTCTCCATCTAGCAGACAGAAATGACCAACAATGGTAGTGTTTTAAAACTTTTTATTCCTTATTGCCTTTTTGTCCTTAGTCGGTTCACTTGCCAATCTTAGTATTTCCAAACTACTTTCACATAGAAACTCTTCTAATCTTTTGGGTTATTTTTGCCGCCTTTCTCCTGGTTCTCTCATCCCTTTCTGTAGAGATATTCACCAGAACAGCACGGGTGTTACAGGGGAAAATTAATTCCTTTGCCATTTCACAGAGATTTGATCTAATCTTTTTTTTTTTTTTTTCCACAAGAACTATGTCCACTGGGTAATGGTTGACAGATGTTTTTTTGTTTATCTTACGATCATGTTTCATAGTTTTGCTTGCTATTTAGGAGGGCAGAAACACCTTGAACTTTCAAGAAATAGCCCATGGTGCTTAAACACAGCCTTTTCCCAAATCAGCCACAGTGGGAACAGTTACACCATGGAAATTGGCAGAAACTGCAAATCAGGCTTGTCTTGTCTTGTCTTTCTTTTTTTTTAATCAAGAGCCAGTTTACTGTTGCATCTCTAGTTATAGTAGATTGCTTTGCTTCCCGTGGGTTCATACGTACAATTCAGACTAGCTTATGATTCATGAAACATTGGTGTTCTATGAGCTTGTGATAGGTGTTTATTTGGAAAAGAAAAGGGGTTTTGAACAATTGTGGGGTAAACACAAACATTTTTTTAAAAGATTTTATTTATTTATTTGAGAGAGAGAGAGTGAGTGGGGGCAGAGGGGCAGAGGGAGAGGGAGAAGCAGGCTCCCTGATGAGCAAGGAGCCTGATGCAGGGCTTGATTCCAGGGTCCTGGGATCATGACCTGAGCCAAAGGCAGACGCTTAACCGACTGAGCCACCCAGGTGTCCCATCCCAGTGGGTGTGTGAAAGCTTGCTATAGATCGGATACCACCTGAACTAAGGAAGCTCAAGAGCTTCATGGTGCCTCCTTATCTGGTTTGCATTATTCTTTCCATCTCTCCTGGTTCTTACTCACTGTCCCATTTGTATAAAAACATGCTTGTTGGTAACACAATTGTTGCGACTTGATATCTTTTTTGAAAGTCTAAATGAATTTGTTGTGTTTGTTTTTCCTCAAGTGCTATCTTCTCTAAGATCCCAATTGGTTAGATATTGCTCCCCAATAATTGTGCTTATGTGCTGGGTGACCCCAACCTTGATTACAGGTCATGTTTGCATGTGACGTGTTTCTAATCTAAATACAACGCAGCCACATGGCTTTTCTGCTTATAACCGTGATTCAATGCCTATGTTTGCACAAGGCTGGGACTGTTCATTCTGCCTAAATTCAACCAAATATTGAAGGCCATATCATTGTTTCTAGTAAACATTTCTGTATGTTTTTGGAATTTTTTTTTTTGGTGGTCCATTGATGTGAATTGTAAGAAACAGTTCAAATGGTGTATTAAATAATAAGAAAAGATTTTCATATGGAAGTGAGAATCAGAAAAGAATTGTTAATTCTATGAGTAAAATACACATAAATTTTCTCAAGACATTATCTGCATGTTTCCCAAGATCTGTGCTAGATGGTTTGCAAGTCTGTCTTACTGGGATTTTACTGGGGGGTTGGAGGGCAGAGGTGACTAGTGGCATGGCACCCCTTATGGATGGTCTAAACAGGTGAACTTCCAAGTGATAGATGCTCTTGAGGTCTCAAAGCTGTTGGGAGAGATTACCCCTCACATGAATACTCGTGAGGTGAGGACTGCTGCCTACAGCTCACCTTGGAGATTGGTAACAACCCCAACGGGGCTTGGATGTGATGATTTCACTTTTAGGAGCTTAGGTTAAGGAAATATCCTGTATGAGCAAGGATATTCACTGCAGCACTGTTTGTACATTTAAAAGGTGGGAAACATTCATGTCTAGCAGTGGAGGATTTGTAAAGCATGCTATGGTAGGAATATAACATAAGTACTATACCAGTCACTTAAAATGATGATAATGACTTATACTTACTGACATGGGAAATACATGTTACATATTATTAAGAAAAAAAGCTGCTCATCAAGTAGTCTGTTGGTATAAATGCACTTTTGGGGTAAACCCCAACAATGTATGTGTATGCACAGGAAAAATATGGAAATTTATGTATCAGGGAGCTAATGATAGATTTCTTTTAGGGAAAGAAACATAAGTTAAATTTCTTCTTTGTGTTTGCTTCCTTATCTCATTTTTTAAAACACCATAACTGTTTTATTTTAAAGAAAAAAGTAACCCTGAAGCTGTTGGTTTTATCTGTCAGGCCTGGGTATTTGCAAGGCCCTGAAATCCCTTACTAGACAAACCAACTCAGACCTGATGCAAGATAGATGTGGGTGTAACTGTTGATAAATCTGGCTAAACTCACCCATTTAATAGGAGTTTTGTCAGCTGCAGTGACATACCAGGCACAGGCAATCTTAGGTGAGAGTCCTGAGAACAGTTGTTTGTGGATCATGGACCCTTCCGAGGATTTGGCGGAGGCATGCCTGTGCTGTACTTTAGTGCCCTCCGCAACCTCCCTGCTCCTTCCTCCTCACCCCCATGGGCCATCTGTCTGACGGGAAACCAAAGAAGCTTTGCCAGTGCGCTGTTACGACTTGGGAGCAAGGGTCTATCTTTGAGGAGGGTCCTCCTGGAGAGTGTTCCAGCCCCAAGCCAGGCAGGTGTAACTCTCTGTTATCCATGTGGAGCATCCCTGGCTCTTCCTAGGCCACTGGCTGTGTGCTAGGCTCATCCCTGTGCTCATCTCTGCCTCCTTCATAGTATTGGTCCTTTAGCCCCCATTTCCATCAATGGTGATTTTTTTTTTTTTTTGTGGGACACAATTCAACCCATAACAGTCCATTCTCGGGCCCCTAAAAATGCAGGTCCTTCTCACATGTGAGATCCATCTCTATCCATTCTATTGGCCTCATCAAATGGTCCTAGCTAAACATAGGGGCTCTGAAATGTAGCCCACCTGAGAGACAGGTTTTTTTGGATGAGTCTACAACATGCAGCATGCTTTTGTGTCACGAACTCATTTGATACAACTTGTGGTGGATAAAGCAGGCCTGACTCAGATGGAGCAGACGTTAAAAAACATATTACTTTAAAATATGGAACCAAGGGCCTGGGGGCTTCAGTGGGAGGTTGGTGATCACATGGCTGGTGGGGGAGGGCAAGGGGCCAGGTCGAGACCCTCTTTAAGCTCCCACTGCGCTCATTCTGTAACACTCATTTGTCTGTGTCTTGTCTAGCAGGGAATTGATTTATTGGTGGGTGACCTCAGAATCTATGTATTTTTTCAGGTAGCTTATGTAATATGCATGGTATGGTGTAGAACAGGTGGAAAACAAGTACCTCAAAAGGCCAAAACCAGCCTGGAAATCACCATGATGGGTTCTCAGAACTGTTGGGATCTTTTCTTGAGTCCAACCATTTGGAATTTTATTTCAGGGATTCCACTGTATTGAAATTAGCTAGGAGAGCACACCAGTTATGCTTCTGGGAGGGTGGAGAAGTTCTCTCTTTCTGCATGGGGAATCTGGGGGGATTTCCATTCTCTTCGGTGGCTCTCCCACCTCATTTGTCACTCATTCATATCAGAGCTGGGCCAAGGCAGGGCTCTGCACCTGCTTTTCCCTTTGGCTTTGTCCAATGTCCTGATGAAATACACATGGTCTACAGCTGTTCAAATGATGTTGCTTTTCCCTATTCACATCCACTACCAGAGGCTTGACCTCAACAGGTAAATAAGATACAATGCCCCTTGGTGTTAAGATTGACTAAGTGGGCAGTGGACAGCATGAGATGTAATTGCCTGGAGTAGCAACAGGAAGCTCGGTTCTTGCCGTGGCAAAGAGATTCAGCAGTTGCTGCGTGCAAGTCACTTAAAGCCTTTTTTCTGTCTCTTCCTGCCCTTCCCCTTCTAAAATTCATTTTCTAGACCAATATTATGTCTCTGGCGTCAAATAATTGATACAAATGCCTCTTCTCATTTAGACGCCATTTGCAAAAAGGAAAATCATTTCTTTGATGAAAATTAGGCTTTAAAATTTTTGCGAGGGAATTAGCTGTAGAAATGGTGCTATTAGAAAGCGTCCATTGTAAATCATGCACGTACAGCACTTACAGCTTATTAAAGTCATGCTTTACGACTCAGAGTGATTTTTGGCCATTGCGGATGTGGCTTATTTGCATTGTGTCACCATGTAGTCTAGATCGCTGCAGGGAGTTTTGCTGAAGAAGGCTCACGACTAGGTGTACGGACCGAGACGGAACCAAGTGTGACACCTAGAAGTTCGTGTTGCCGGAAGAATGCCATTGGTTTCCTACTCGCCAACCGAAAGCTCCTCCATAGAAGTTTGGAACTGACTTTAAAATGGACACAGCAAGGCTCCGTCTCTGCTCTTTCCACTGCTTCAACTATGCACCTGACACACTCTCCTCCCCAGCTCGGTGCCTCAGTTTCCTTGCCTGCACCTGCGTCCTGTGCCCGTTGGAAGGTTGAGTGAAATAACACACACAATGTGTTGCAAAGCATGCCTGCCTGCAGCAAGCACATGACGCGTGTTAGATATTATGATCCCTGCTATCATTCCACTGGTAGCCCGGATGTGGCCTGGGTCCTCCTCTTCCGAGGCGGTGCTCAGCAGAACGATGATTACGTCAGACGAGGCTTCCCACACCCAGAACTGCAGGATGTAATGCTTGGGAACATGTCCAACCAATTGTGGACTGACATTCATGCTTCTCGGAGACTGGAGGCCCTAAGGCCTGCTCTACGCAAAGTCCGCCCAGGCTGACTCGGATGCCTTCCCATGGTATATGGAGAGAAGGCAGAAATTACATATGTTTTGATCATTTTACATAAAACCTACCAAATTGTATGACCTGAACCTTACACGTCAACCTGATTCATATATACACGGTCAGCTCCACGTTACAAGGATCACAATGCTGTGTTTTGACGGTGACATCTGTCAGCCTTTCCATGGCCTCGGATGATTTGGTTGATGGAGCTGACTATGTGGGTTCCTGGTCTTCCTGCTACTTCCTGCTGTGTCTCTTCCCAAAGTCCATGAGTTCTTGAACTAACGCTGCTTCCAGTGGCAGAGGAAGGCCCCCTGGCCTCAGCTATGACCTCTAATCACACGCCCACAGCCTGTCTGCCAAATACAGGATTGCCTTATAATCGTCAAAACCGTTTGAGTATCCCTTACTCGAAAGGCCCTTGGGAAGAGTAAACACACAGGATTTGTAATGGGACTTGGTTATGGTTGTAGTAAAGGTGAGAATTACTATAAAACCAGAAGCCAGAGTTCATTTCTATGAGAATGTGCAGCCACCTCTCCCCAACCACATTTTTACTAAAGTTGTTAACAAGTCAATCTATGGACACGTGTTAGTTTCATTTACAGTAAGATGATGCCGGGGCCTTTCTTGTGCAGCGAGGACCCACGGGTATAAAATAAGACGTGTGAAATTCTCCCAGATTCTACACAGGGTGCTAGAGGTTGGGGTTGGACACCCGACACCACCCCCCACACCCACACGCACCCCAAGCTGTACGAGCAGCGCCGTGGGGAGAGGAGACAAGATTGTGGCTGGCCTTCTAGGGCGCACACTCTTTCCTCCCTCCCACGTTGGAGGGTGGTATTTCTGTCCTTGAAGTCAAGAGCAAGTCTCCGAGGGGATCACCACGGCCACAGGAAGTGTCTGCAGAAGGAGGAACCTGGCAGCATGTCCCTGTCCAGATGCTTGCTGAGCTCCAGACGTCCCTGGGCCCAGCCTGGTGTTACCATCGATGTAGATTTGGGAGGTTCTGAGGAGACCTGGAGACAGGTTCTCTGATATTTGACGATGTGCTTGATCACAGAGACTGTTGCCTGTTTTGCACATAGAGATTTCTAAAGTGCCGGGACCAGAGCATTATGTGCCTTGAGAAAGATTTCCAGATTTTCCAGCTTTCCAGGCCACTAGTGAGCATGGATGAGAAGGGGCTAGCATTCTGTGGTTCCACATAAAGCGCCATGGAAATCACTGGCGGCACAGGACCCTGGAAGCTGTGATTAGGGGTGCCGAGTAGAAGCGTGGCTTCCCTTACTCGGGAGGCCAGGATGGAGCTGAACGCCATCCCCAGGAGAGTACACGAACCGCGCACGGGGAGAGCGGCCTGTTGGCAGAGGGTGCGGGTAGCTAACTGATGACCTCCTCACCTGCCACACTTGTCTAAGCACTGTGCCCAGCCACTCCGGCCCCCGGGCCATCCTTGCCAGCTTAGCTCTTGCTTCTGCACCCACCTGCAGTCCCCTAACTTCACCCGGGCCGCGCCGGCACGCTGCCTCCTCCCACGTGCCTTCCTTGGCGACCTCCTCTCCATACCTGTGCTGTGCTTTACTTCTCGACGTCATCAACTGACATTACACTACATGCTCCTCTATTCATGGGGTATCTCCCCTACTTTGAACACTGGGCACATAAGGTCCAAGAGGAGAGGGCTTTGTTTTGGCCTATTTCCAGGGCCTAGAAGAAATGCAGCCTGTTGCAGGTGCTCAGTGAACATCTCCTAGATAAATGAATGAATGAATGAATGAATGAATGAATGAGCTGGACTGATCCTCCCACCACGGTCAGGTAGTTACTCATGGTGGACCGTCCTCAGTGCTAGTTTTCCTCCTTTTGCCCCTCCAGAACCTTCTTGAGCCTGACCCATGTCTCAGGCTTCGGGGTTCGAGCTGGGTTTGACCAGGAGAAGCACGGGCAGGAAACTTGGAGAGAGAGCTGTGGGTATTTATTCCCCTAGCCTCCTCCCTGCTGGCTTGTGCATAGCAGTGGCTGTATCCCTCCCCTGAGGCCACAGTGCCTGCTGGGTATGCCCTCTCTCATAGCTGGAGCTCCCTTCTCGTCCCCCTCAGACCCAGGGAAGGCTTCTGGCCACAGCTACTTCCTGCTTTTCACTTATCTGTCTGTTATCTTTACCTGCCCCGCACTCTGTAAATGGTCTCTCCGTGAATCTCACTGATGGCCCTCACACGAGCCATCTCTTTCCTGCTGGGACCGAACTGAGGCAGCAGCCTCCTCCCTAACTCTCCTTCATCCTGAGCTAGTGCCAGGAACCTCGCCACCCTGATACCACTCATGTACCAGCAGCATCAGCACTCGCTGTGGATTTATTAGAAATGCAGAGTCTCTGGCCTTCCATTCCAGTGGAGTCAAAATCTGTCCTTTAAGAATATCCGAGTGATGTCCACGTGAGTCTGTGGAGCGCCAGCTGGAGGGGAAGGAGGCACCGTGTGAGGATGGGACCATGCCCCGCCCGACACCCCATTGATGTTTGTAAACTAGCAAGGCAGGCTCCTCAAACACCGGCACCACACTGCTTCTTCCCTTTGCTTCCCACGGACAGAGAATGTGGGGAGCTCATCTGTTTTGGATTCAAGTTGCCTGGGTTCCAATCTTGCCTCTCCCCTCACTAGCGTGCAACTCAGGGAGACTTCCTTCCCCTCTCTGTTTCCTTGGGGATGGTGATGGTGCTTCCTAACAGGATTGAGACGATTAAATCACATGAGACATAAGAAGCAGGGGAACAAGCCAGGTGGATATACGTGGGAAGAAAAACCCAAGCAAGGAAGAATAGTGAGGGCGCCAGTGTGCCCGGGGCCAGTGCCACCCACAGTGTCACTACATGGATGCTAAGGAATATTGGTGGTAGTGGTGGTGCTGTCATTTCGAGAAGGAGCAGAGGTGACAGATTTAAGTAATACACAGGCTGGAAAATCCACTTGTGCATATGAGCTCACAAATATAAGACAATCGCCTACAATGATAATCACAACATTTGTATTTACTGGAGAGTTTGTAAGGCCCTTTCAAAGACATAATACACATACTTCAGAGTATAAGAAGCAGGGCCCCTAGAAGATGGTTCCAGGCAGCACTCGGTCAGATGGAGACCTTCCAGAACAAAGTTGACCATAAATGAATCCCTGCTTCCAAATGTAATTCTGCAGATGCGCTTTGATTTCATAGCCATTGATCAATAATTCATTTGGCTTGTGACTGCTGATGACATGATTTAATATGTCCAGCTAAATTACGTTCCCATAGGAACACTCATGCATACCAAAGGAAAAAATGACAATTACACAGTGCTGGCCCTTCCCTGAAGCAAGCCCGTGTGCATGCTTAGACTTGCTGTTTGAAGGGAAAGGACCTTGTGATCAAACCCAGAGAGGCCCTGAAACAGAAAGATCTCCATGAGTCCAGGAGTAGCGAGACCGTCCATGAATGTCACCCTAAGCAGGGGCAGCTGGTATCGTTGCTCAATATTCACAACACAGTACCGAGACCAGAGCAGGAAAGCCCAAGGGGGTGTGCACTCAGGAAAGTGAAAATTGCTCGGGAGAAATCCCAAGGACTCACTTGGGCTTCCCACAAACACCTCCGTCACCGTGACCGCTGGTGGGTGTCTCTGCCCACTTCCCTGCAACCCTCTCCTGGTCTCCGCTGGTTGCGTGTGGGGTCTGCTAGCTGAGCTGGCAGAAATAGCAGGGTGCACATCTACGGTACCAGGATGGAGGAAAAATACCCCAAGGCTTGGTTTCTAACAAAGAAGAGAATCTGAGATCCAGATTTTGCATGAAACGAAGTTCAACATTAAAAAGAGTCTCCTTTGTTTTCACTGTGGTTAATTTTGAAGTCAAACCTAATACCCTTTTCTTCACATTGGGATCTCCTTTCCTTTCTGTGGCCGCTGCCCTTGAATATCACAGTGATCACAATATAAAATAGGAGCTCTGAGCCTTGGGCTTGGCGTCAGACTGCCGGGCTTCAGACTGTTAGTCCATTGCTCACGGGTTGTGTGAACCCCTCTCTGCTTCAGTTTCCACGTTATGAAATAGACTTCAGAACATCCTCTTGGCCTTGTGGTTGTCATGAGGATTAAATGAACCCTAATATAATTACATTATTAGTGCTGTGCTTGATAAATACTAAATATTAATAATGTGTATTCTTTATTGGTATTATTAGTATTATTATTACCAGTGGTTTCCTAACTGGCCACTATTTACACTGAAGCCAGAGTAAAACTCTAGAAGATCTACTCCAATTAAAAAGTAACCTTAGTGGCTTCCCAATTCCTATAAAATGAAGATCAGGATTTTTAGAATAATATAGAAAACAACCATGACCCCAGCCCTGCTTATCTTTACACCTCTAACTCTGCTAGCCTGTTCCCAGGTTTCTAAAAGTCCTGCATTTGTGAACCTTCATGTTCATGCCATCCCTTCCTTCTACCCATCCATCCACCCACCCATCCATCCACCCACCCATCCATCCACCCACCCATCCATCCACCCATCCATCCACCCACCCACCCATCCATCCACCCACCCATCCATCCACTCACTCATCCATCCACCCATCCATCCATCCACCCACCCACCCTATATCCATCCGCTCTCCCACCCACCCACCCATCCATCCATCAACTCACCCATCCATCCACACACCCATCCACCCACCCAGCCATCCACCCATCCGTCCACCCACCCATCCACCTGCCCATCCATCCTCTCAACACATATTTATTGAATACTTATTCTGTGCCATGTGCTGTGCTAGGCATTGAGGATGCTGTGATGAATAAGTAAAGAAAAAGACAACAAAAAATATTTGGGTTAATGACAACTGTTGCCAAGAAGTGTAACTAGGTTATATGGGTAGAAGGTGTTTCTTCAGGCAGGCTAGTCAGGAAGCCTCTTGTGGGTAAAGGGCATCTGCGTGAAGACTCAGGAGGCTGCTCTGGAAGGATCTGGAATGAGAATATTCTGGATAGGGGGAAGCCACATGTGGCAACAAATGGCCCCCAAATCTCAATGGCTTAATGGAGTAAGTGTGTTTCTTGTAGAAACCAGTATGGGTGGGCAGGGGCGGTACTCCACCAGCCGCACTGAGCATGTGAGCCCACAGTCTCCTGGGGTCTCAGGGTCCCGTGCACTTACTGTCAGGTGGGAACAGAGTGACAGTGTGGAGGATGGCAGGGCAGGTTTCAGGGGCTGGAGGGGCAAACGGTAGGCTTTACCCACTTTATGAGCCCAGACTATGGAGGGAAGAATTCAGACTGTCTGAGTAATAGAAAGAAGGTGCCCTAGGCTGGAGTTCAGTGTGCAAGGGCATGAATGGGAGGGCCCAGGAGCAAAAGGCAGGCGGGGACAGTTCCTGTAGCTATTTTAAGGAACTTGGATTTCATTCTAATATCAAATGGAAGTCTTGATAAAGAGTTTTATGGAAGGAAGTGGCGTGAACAAATATACACCTTAAAGAGACCCTTGGGATGTGAAGACAGAATGACAGAGTATATCACTGCTATAAAAATTGCCACCAATTTAGTGGCTTAAGCCAGCACATGTTATTCGGTGACAGTCTGGATGTCAGAAGTGTAAATTCAAGGTGTCAGCAGGGCTCTGTTCCTCCTGGAGGAGGATCTGTTTCCTGTTTCCTTTCCTTTCCTGTTTCCTTCCAAGATCCTCCTGGAGGATCTTCGGGCGAGAATCTGTTTCCTTGCCTCTCCAGCTTCTGGAGGCCACTGCGTTTGGTGGCTCGTGGCCCTTCCCCTCCTCCTTTGCAAGGCGTCCCTCCAGCCTCATGCCCCTGGCTGTCATTCTACCGCCCTCCTCTTGCACAAACCCTTGTGATTACCAGAAGATCCTAGAAGATCCCAGATCATCTCCCTATCTCAAAACCCATAACGTAATGAGAGCTGCAGAGCTCTCTTTTTGTCATCATGGAAGATCACAGACACATTCCAGGGATTAGGACATGGACAGCTTTGGGGGCCATTATTCAGCCACCACCAGGAACAAGGATGATGACAAGATGACAAGTCAAAAGGTCCTAAACTAACACAGCTGTGAGCTGCAAAGAGAAGCGTCTGCATTTGACAGCTGCTTGGGGGCGGGATCTACAGGTGATGGTCAATGGCAGGTCCCCAAGGACAATGAAGGAAGAACAACAGAGACACGCAGGTTTCTTGCTTGGATGTTATTGATGAAATAATGACCAGAATCATTCAAAGAGCCTATTCAGTAACCAGTGATGAGTAAAAATTCTAAAATTGTCTGTAATTTATAAGGTTTATGACAAGGAAAGAACTTGTAATTATAAACTGGTTATCACTGGATATTACACATTGATTTTGTCTGAATCATTAATTAGCAAATGAATCAACAGCTGCTGATATCTCATAAACAGGCTATTCTAATTTGTTTTTTAAAAAGTACCATGCAGTAAAAGGGAAGACCTATAGAGGTGAAGATTGCAAAATGCTCCTTAGAATTATTTTTATGTTTCAGGCTATCTTGTAAAAACGTTACTTGTGAGCTATCAACTTCTGCTCAAAAAGCTAAGGCAAAGGCTGGGTTACAGTAAATTAAACACCTTAACTGATGTGGAATCAAGTTGTGTATCTTCTAATGTCTCAAAGACTTTGGGTATCTTCATTACCTTCAAAGACTATGAGACTTCGCTTTGACTTCCATTTTCCCCTTACCCTTCTCCCCCTCTGTTCTGGCTATCTACTGATGCTTTGTGAACTGCCCCACAATGTAGTGGCTAAAGACAATAACCAGTTCAGTATGGTTTATGATTTTGTGTGACGGGATTTCAGTCAGGGCTCCGCTGCTGGCTTCTGCTTTCCTTGGTGTAGACTAGGGTTACTTGGTGGCATCCATCTGGTGGCTGTTCTGCTCTGGACCATCCTCAAATGTCTTCTCTCACACACTTGGAGCCTTGGCAGGGTGGACTGCATGGCTGGGCTCAGTGGGAGTCCCCTCCATGTCCTCCACGTGGTCTTTCCAGGAGCCCCCTCCATGTCCTTGCTCCACGTGTTCTTTCCAGCAAGGTAGTTCAGACTTGTTACACAGCGGTGCAAGACTCCAAGAAACCAACACAGAAACTTCCAGTTCTCTCAAAGGCAAGTCTTGGAACTGAAGTAGGATTGTCAGGTTTGGCAAATAAAACTAGAGGACACCCAATTCTGTTTGAATTTCAGATAAATGACAATAATTCTTAATTTAAGTATGTTCAAATATTTCATGCACCATACCTTTACAGAAACAGTTGTTATGGGCAGATCCCTACCTGAGGTCACGGCGAGCCATGAAGGGTTTGTACCCTGGATCGACGACCCGTGGGAGGTTGCCTGCGGGTTGGGAGGAGGATCCGTCTCAGCCCACTTTGCTTCTCACCACACCTTCTGGCCTCATGTCGCTAGCACCTCTAAGTTAGTGAGAATCAGGAGCTGCATGGCCCAGCAAGTTTCTCTTCTCATCCCCTGCAGTCGGGATGCTGAAAACAAACAAACAAAAAAACCCCAATTATTACATATCTGAAATCCAAGTTGAACTGGACATCCGGTATTTTTTATGACAACCATAGCCCGGAATCCCTTCCATTATTGTCTATTTGTCAATACCGTCAAGGCCAGCCCAGACCCAAGGGGAAGGACAGGTAGGATCCACCTCTCCACCAGGAAAGGGTCAGGGAGTATGTGGCCTTCTTCCAAGTGCTACCAAACACTGGAGTCCTCCCGGGCTTTGCTCACTGTTTGGGACGTAGGAACGGCTGGCGCCGATGCTCCCGTGCCTGTCCTAAATGGGCCGAGGTGATTGGTGACACCATGTGCTGCAAATCCCCACGACTTTAGAACAGCAGGAAGCACGGCCCACAGAGGAACGATCGGATAGACCTGTGTGGGAACCCTGTGCTGCCCGAGGCAAGGGTCGAATCCCTCTGAGCCTTGGGTTCCCCCAGTGTTGTATGGTTATCACCTTAGTCACTGTGAGTTGCAGTAAGGATGAAAGGAGGTACTGAATGGGTATAAGACAAAGCACCACGACACAAAACATGTTCTCCATCAATAGGCACTACGCCTACTATTCTCTTTATTTTAGCAAGTAGAAGAGCTATGAGATGGGAAGACGAACTTTAAGAACCATGAAATTTGTGAGCCGGGCAAACAGCGCCTTGCTCTTGGGATTTCACTTCCGAGAAGTTCTGGTTCCTTTGATGCTGAAAATGCCTAGTCTTTGAACGAGTTAAACACAAAAGTGAAAGCCACCCTTAACAGCAACCCTTCCTTATTCACAGAGGAATCCCCTCAGAATAATATTGTAAATAATTGGTATTTTAAAATCAGTCTCAGAGGACATGATTATCTTGAACACCAATCCAAGCCTCTCAGTACATCCTAAAATGCTGTAAATATCGACATAGTTATCTTTTTAACTTTTAGGCGATTTTATTCTGTCCATCACACTGCTGCCATTTAACTGAAAACAGTAAAGGCCATTTCTGTGTGAGTTTCCACGCAGTGGCTTTGGCCATGATCGCAAAGCTCAGGTACCCACACTGGACCTGACTCTCCTTCTCCCATAGTCACTGCTGGAGTCTGGCATGGAGGGAATGTTCTTCAGATCCCCGGTGGAGACATGCAGAAGGACGGCCAGATTTATTTGGAATCTAAACGTGGATCAAATTAGATATAGGCCAAGTATTCCACAAAATGCCTGGGAAAGATAAAGGCATGTTTTAGGGCCTGTCCCTGCCAATAAATTCACTTGGATGAAAGGCCCTATGTAATAAAAATGTCGCATTGAAGAAATTAAATGATCTTGTCATTTGTAACAAGGATTAATAGAATTTTAAAACAGAATGAGCTAAAATGAAGCTCGGTGAGTCACGATGGCCTTTCACATTTGCAATATTCCTAAGATAATTATTAATTAACACACCAGAAATGATTTTAATGTAACATTATGGTACAGATTTAAACACCCAAATGGAAAATCTTCTTATTAAGGTTTCTCATCTTTTCTTAAAATTAAAATGCTAAACTAATTAAAACCAAAGTTACTTTAAAAACAGTTTGCTTCCAAACAGATTTTCAATATATGCCAAAGCAAGTATGAGCCTAGAACTATTTTTTGGGGGGGATAGAAATCAGAAATTTATTAAAAATGAAATTTCTAATGCTTGTCCTCACAGCCTCCCCTCTATCTCCATGTAACCTATAGGGCAATAAAGCCACATAAGGCATAATTTGGCACCAGGGTGTGTATTTCTTAAGAGCATTAGTCAAAACTTTCTAAAACATCAATCCCAATTCATTACTACTTCGCTTAAGATATTCCCTTGATCTTACATTGCCCCCAGTATACATGTGGGTTTCCTTGCTGTGACCTAGAAAGCACTACATGATCTGGCCTCTACTTTTTTTGGGGGGGGCATGCCAAGCTTGTTCTTATCCCCCAGGTTTTTGTATTTTCAATTTCTTCTAGAATGTTCTTTCCGCAAATCATCACATTGCCTATTCCTTCTCACCATTCTGGTTCTAACAGTCTATCCCGTATGATTATAGTCTAACCCATTACCCTGTGTTATTCTCTTTAGGACATTTATCACTCTCTGAAGTATTTTGATGTTCGTTTCTTTATTATCTGTCCCTTTTAAACAGAACGTAAGCTCCACAAGGACCAGGTCCTTCTCTGCTTTGTTCAGATCTGGATCCTTGGAACCTATAACAAAGGTGCTTGCACCATTCATAACCGACAACACATGACCACTAAGCCACTGGCTGGGAAAATCACACTGGCTTTTAAAGAAGTTGCTTGTGTCTCATCCTGAGACCTTCAAGAAATTTAGATAAAAGCATGTGGGCAGGAAGTGGGAAACATACACAGTAACATGCCCGGCTACTCTCTGAATCAAAGAGAAAGGAATCAAGAAACAACATGGCATTAACATAAGAAGGCTGAGAATGCCAAGGGGTCTGAGGGATCCACGTGAAGACACGGAGGTTGATGTCTCGTGATGTTTTATTCCTATGAGTCTCTTTTCCTAAAGGCCCAATTTACTTTCCTTCTAGGATTGGAAGTGTTCGAGAAATGCGTATCAAATGTTTATTTGTGAATCCCAACGCTCTCTCTCTTCCTATTCCTCTTGGCTAATGTGGACTCACATAAACGCACAGTTGTCAATTAATGGCTCGTTTTCCACATGACAAGACTTTTCTCTTTTGCCCTGTGTCCCCCATCTGGTCTTACACCCAGCAGTCACCATGTCTTCTTTGTCACCTCTGCTCTAGTTCCCTTTCTGACCTGGCAGCACCTGCTACCCAGAAATTTATCTGACGGTGTGTAGATGGGTCATAGAGCTCTCCAGAAACTTGCTGGTGTTTTGAAGTGATGGTCCTCGGTAAAGCTTCCATCTTAGAAGTTCTGATCAAATGATATATATATATATATATATATATATATATTTTTTTTTTTTTTTAATTTTTAGGGTTGTGTGAGGGCCTTTTTTTTCCTTTTCTGTCTAAACTACTCTCTCACAATATCCTAAAATCTTGCCTCTGTTGCTATTTATCAGGAAGGTCTGTGCCAGCAAGCAGCAGATCTGGTCACCAACGTATTAAAAATGGGCATGGCATACGGAAAGGCTCACTACATGGTACCTGCCAACAGTGACTAAAATAAAAGAGCTAAAGGAGAAAGAAAACTTTAACATAGACCCTATGATCTTCTCATCGGTCTGCAAGATTAGTGGGGATATATTCTAGTTTTCCTTCAGTGTGGTTCTCATGTAATTTAGAAAAAATACATTTAAATCAAAGACAAGCAATGTATCTATATGTGTACATATTATATATGTGATACATACACTGAATATGCTCTTCAACAAGCATGCATTGAATGTCTCCATGTGCCAGGACACAAAAATGAGTAAGCAGTGATCCCAGCCCCAGATGAGGCTTCACCTCTGGTCAAGAATGCCCCATTTATCTGGAATGTAAAATATAGTTTCTGATTTCAAAACACCGAGTGGCCACCCTCTGTTCACACTTTATAAAACTGTTGTCAAGAAGGAAAACTACCAGGGACGCCTGGGTGGCTCAGTTGGTCAAGCAACTGCCTTCTGCTCAGGTCATGATCCTGGAGTCCCGGGATCGAGTCCCGCATTGGACTCCCTGCTCGGCGGGGAGTCTGCTTCTCCCTCTGACCCTCTCCCCTCTCATGCTCTCTTTCTCATTCTCTCTCTCTCAAATAAATAAATAAAATCTTAAAAAAAGAAGAAGAAGAAGAAGGAAAACCACCAAAGCAATAGTTGATTAAAATAGCATGATGAATCGGGGCAGGGGGCCACCAAGGCACCAGTGAGCTTGGGTAAAGAAATGGTCTATTTTCAGAAATTAGCAGGAGGCAGGGGAAGGGGCATAGATTTTGGGATTATGAAGGACCATGTTGAAATCCCTGTCCAACCTCTGCTAGCGGTTTGACCTCAGGTAAGCTGAGCTCACCAACTCTTTCAGCTTCAGTGAGCCGGAAGGGAGCCCTCACCCTGGTTTCCTTGCCAGGAGACTCAGGCACAATGGGTGCTTGTGGGACAGCTAGAACACAGAAGCGGTTGTCGCCTTTCCTGGGGGTACTGGTTTGTTTCCGTGCACACACCCAAACTTTAACCTTAGAAGCAGTCTCTGCGCTCGTTCCAGTCTCCCTCCTGTGGCCCTCAAGTGCTGTTCACCTGCAATTTGGTGAGCATTTTACCTCTCAGAAGCGTGGTTTAGGGGAGCCTGGGTGGCTCAGTCTGTAAAGAGTCTGCCTTTGGCTTAAGTCGTGATCTCAGGGTCCTGGGATCGAGTCCCATGTCAGGCTCTCGGCTCAGCGGGGAGTCTGCTTCTTCCTCTCCCTCTGTGTGTGCTCTCTCTCTCTCAAATAAACAGAAAATAAAATCTTAAAAAAAAAAAAGCATGGTTCAACGTTGAAACTTTAATTGTAAATTTCTAGTGACTCAATGTCTACACAGTTTGATTATCCACTGTGGTAAATATTGACAACCCTCATAAACAAAAATCCTCTGGAATCCCAAAGTTTAAGAGTGTAAAGAGATCTCAAGGCCAGAATGTTTGAGGCCTGTTGATCTAATTGATGGGATTAAAGCTTAGCTGGATACGTGGCGTGGGATTCTTCCCTCTCGTTCACTTACTGAATTACTTAGCGAACCTAACTGGGCATCTTCTTTGTGCAAATTATTTGACTCTATTTTGGGGACAGAGCAACAGAGAGTCCAGTTTCCACCTTCAGGAAGCTGACCACTGGGTGACGGCTGGGCTCGCCTTCTGCCGGGTGTCTGTTAGGATTGATTTCTAACCTCACCACTCCACTTTGCAGGCGGTTTTCGGCTTGCAGAGCTGATGGACAAGCACTCTGTCTTCTGCGTGGCAGTTGAGATGGCCACATGGATGACCCACATGACAGTAACTGCTATTTCTGCTTGTGGGGCAGCCCGAGTGCTCTGGGGCTACTTTGTGGTGGCCTTAGGTTAGCAGTCCCTTGCACCCAACACCCCAGGACGTGCAGCCCTGTGATGTTGACCACTGATCACGGTCCTGACAGATAACCATCTCCAGCGTCCCTTCGCCTGCAACTAAAATTGTAGACAGATCTCTGAACAGTTTGGGTTCTGTGGTCTTAGGTTGGTAACTGTTTTTCTACACCCTGCTCCTCTTTGAAACTGTTCCCGTGTTTGGCCCTCAAAAGAATGGCCTCGTTAGACTTGTTTTCTCCTCCTTTTACCACCTGGGGTTGGAGAGGCCCTGCGTGCTGTCAAGCTGCTCCTTTGACCCTTTCATTCTTCCGTTGACTGCATGACCTTTAAAGTGGTGGCAAAGGGGGATCAGAGCAAAAAAGCATTTTCAATCATTTGAGGAGGAAATTCGGGACTGCACGATACTTCCCGTTGGTGTGGCCCATGGGAAATTTCACCTTCCGTTGGTTTACACTGGATTTTCCGAAGAACTTCCAGGGCTTTAATATGCGCCCCACTATTTGACGAGTGACATCTTTTTAACCCAAAATAGTCACATGGGAGGCCTGAGTACAGAAACAGGCATGTTCTTTGGACTAGTTTTTACCTTTCTTCCTATTACGCCCTTCTTTCTCAGGGAGGAAGGAGTCTTATCTGATAAATATATTACTATATTATAGTATTGTACACCCCCTCCCATTCTCAATAAAATAATAATAATGATTTGCATGAAGGGATTCTGTGGTCTGCACTTACGCCTTAGAAACGTTTAGTTTCATTTGACTCTGAAACCACTATCAAAAGTATAGCAAAACCATATAGTGCACCCTCTACAGCAGTCTCGCTTAAAGCACTTTATCGATGTTAATTCATTTCATTCTCATCCCGGTGCTGGGAGGTAGAGTCTCTTCTCCCCCATTTTACAGATGGGGGAACTGAGGCAAAACAGGGTGAACGACTTGCCCAGGCCACAGAGCTAATGTGCTGGTAGAGTGAGATCCCATTCCGACCATGATAGTAAGCATGTAGCGCTTTGAAGGATCCCAGGATCACCTAGGGGGTGGGTCACCGAACGTTTAGCAGATCGCAGCTCTCCTAGTTGATCCTGGTTCGCCTACTGGATCACTGAACTCCTAGGGGTTGGTGGAGCACCTGCATAGTACCTCACAGGCAGAGTCTGCAGACAGAGGGTTAAGGACTTACTGGGCATCCAGAGTTTGTAAGGAGGTTGTTTGCTTATCTTCAGGGTCCTTCCCCCTCACATGTACCAGGCTCTTCCCCTCCTCATTGTGGAGACTAAGTTTGCTGGACTGATGAGGGGTCCATCATGGTGGAGGCCAGAGGAGGAGAGGTCTCCAGGGAAAGCATGCGGGGCTCCCAGCTTCCGCTGCATGGTGTCCTCCAAATAGAGAGAACTCAGGCTCCGATGGTCACTGAGTCTGTAAGAATACTGGCCCCAGAGAGCTCAGCCTGGACCTCAGGTGCCAGAGGCCAGGCAGGCCGCTGGAGACCTGCTCTGACCACGAGGCAGGGGCCGGTCCCACCAGGCTCAGTTGTAGGGGCAGAAGGTAGGATTTTCCTTTCCTTCGTCACATGGACTGTGCCACCACTGGGGAATCGCATGGCACCTTTTATTCTGTAAAATGCTATATAGTTGAAGGTCACAATAAATGCCCTTTGCTGTGTCCACCAGAGAGCCATGGCCATGGAGCAGACTTTTTTGTGGAGACCCTGGTGAAGCAGGATGGTCGCACAGCGGGGTCCCCCGGTCGGCACAGATGTTCCCGTGGCCTGAAGCTCCACGGTTTGGAGCTTGCTCTGCTCTGGATGCATCATTTATGGACTACCTGACTCCAGGGCACGTGACGGCCTGCGCGTCTCCTAGCCAAGAGCCTCAGCTTGCGGGCCCACTCTCACTCCCCCCTCTGCTGATGCAGGCACAGTCACGCTCGCTTCTCGGGGCTCAGGGACCTGGGAGCAGTACAGAATGGCAATACCTGGGTGCTCTCCTGCTGCGTGTGGTGTTAGGCACCCTACCTCATGATTTCTACCTCGTGCTGACAACAGCCCCCGGACGAATGCATACAGAGTGAGCCTCCCTGTCACAGACAAGGACACCGAGGCCGAGAGGGTAAGTGACTTAGATACGGGCACAGAGCTGGAAGTTAAGGGGCGGAGTGGGCGTTCTCAGGTTCCCGGAGTTGGCGGTGGCACTGGCCGCCCCCCGGAGAGGGTCTCTGTCTGTGTCCTTTGCTGGGTGCTGCCCGGGCCTGGGGGGCGGGAGACAAGAGCAAGGACCGGTGCACTCTGGACTTCCCTCAGCAGCCTGCAGCTCTGTCTGGTGCACCCGGATGAGCACAGAGAACTTGCCTGCAGGGGTTTTCAGAATCGAAGTCAAACTGGAACGTGCGCAGGAGCTCCTTGATCCAGCTGGCAGCTCTTGGGATTTCTCTGAGCCACATGTCTGAGCCCCCCGGGAACTCCGCGCTCCAGGGCCCCATGGGAGAG
The DNA here is from genome assembly GCF_003265705.2 of Callorhinus ursinus. Taxonomy (NCBI): domain Eukaryota; kingdom Metazoa; phylum Chordata; class Mammalia; order Carnivora; family Otariidae; genus Callorhinus; species Callorhinus ursinus. The sequence continues at coordinate 6,448,402 of NW_027397072.1, read as the reverse complement.
CATGCAGGATCCTAGGCCCAGCCTGTGTGAGAAGGAGAGGGGCCTGCCGGTGCCCCCCATTGTTGCACTGCCCTCGTGGGGTCCCCAGGCCCCCTGGTAGGTGCTCAGGAAACAGCCCCCTGGTAGGTGCTCAGGAAACACTCCCTGGATGAGCAAGTTAATGAGAAGGGGAACTGGCTGCCCCTGGCTTCTCTCCCAGCCCCAGCCCCAGCCCCAGTGCAAGCCCTCCATGGCGTGGGGGTGGCCAGGGAGGGGGTGCTGGCCAGGAGGGCAGCCCGGAGGAGGCTGCCACTGGCCCTCAGGCACTCTCCGCTTCTTCCGGCTCCCTGTTACTTCACTCATCCGCCTCTGTCCCTGGGTTCAGTCCAAGCACCCGTCTTCAGCAAAGGTTCCCTTGAGGAAACAAGGCATTGACGACAGGCCGAGGGAAGGCAGAGGGCGAGCTGGGACTGGCGATGTGGGAATCAGTCCCTGAGAGAGAATGGATGATGATGTCTGGTTTGTCTTCAACACACAGGTGTTTGATTCCCTTTGGCCTTGGAGGGGGTGACCCATAAAGTAGCCTTCATTGCTTAGTGAGTGCTCTCTCCAAGGAAACAGGGGGGCAACACGCAATTTCAGGAGCCTGGTGGACCCTGAATCTGGCTGGCTTTAGAAACTTGGCATCAGAGAGAAGAAAAGGGGTTCTCATTGTAGGTCAGGCCAAATGGACAGCAGTGAAAGTGTCCAAGGCTGTCCATTTGTTGTCCTTTAAACATTTGCATCTTTTCATGAAATTACAGTCTTTAATGTTAAAACACGGTCTCAAGAATCCTTGTGCTTTCTATCAACTCTTTTTATCCCTTTGGCTGAACTTCAGTTCACTTGGAAAACAATTCTGTACGCCTCACACATAAGGTCATGAAAGGTCATTCAAAGTTCCCTTTGGTGGGAGGGGGTGACTCCGTGAGGTGAGGAACGAGCTCAGCAGCTTGCTTCCCTGCAGGGTCACAGGAGAGGTGCACCTCTTTACTGAATTTCTTCAAGTCCTTCTGGAAACCTGCCCGGGCGGTCGTGGGACACAGCGTCACCTCCCCTGCTGCCCTCAGAGGGGTTCACGGGCGCTACGGAGGGCCACTCACCCGGGGCGGCACAGCCAGGCCCGTGTGCGGACCCAGAAATTCTCAGAACCCCCCCACCAAGCTGTGTCCACGTCCTGCGTTTGGTGTTTTTACCCTAATGAGGTTGTCAGCCTTTCAGCAACAGGAAGCAGTCACAGAGCAGAGCTGTTGACCCCAGCCCCGGTCTGGGCTCTGGGCATGGATGGAACTGGAGCCACTGGGCTGGGGGGCTGGGGGGGGGCGCCGGGTGGGAGCAGGGCTGTGACCTTGGCAGGGACGTTGGCCTGGCAGAAGCTGTCCCCCCAGCATGCCTTCTTGGACCGAGCTTCTCTGTGGCCAGCTGTGGCCCCATGACCCTGGCCGGCACCGGGGGTGGGATGGGGTGGGGGGGTGGGGTGGGGCGGTGGGAACGGCTGGTCTGTGTTAACACACCTGTGTTTTCCTCCCAGCTGTTCTCTTCACAACAGGGATGCTGTGCTCTTAGCCACTGGGAAATGTTTCACACCACCCACCAGTACCCACTGCTATGTAACATTTGTTGGCACGCACCATCGGGGTTGAACTGCTTTATTTTATTTATTTTTATTTAAAAAGGGACACCAGAATCCATTATGTCTGGGAGTAAGCCAACCTGGCCCAGCATTGAGTGCAGAAATATTCCATCTCCCTTCTGTGCCCAGAATTATTTTTGTTTTCTTCGATACACAACCTAGATACGGTATAGCAAGGAAATCAGTTGATTTTTGAAACCCAAACTCCTTTCCTGTTTATCAGTTTTGAAAAAAAAAAAATTCCACCATTGTCGATCACGATGCCGGTGTATCTCTGTGGGTGGGACTTGATTCATCTTCTCTCTCATCTGCTCTGTGCTCCCAATATTGCACCCAAAGAAGGAGCCGTTGTATCTTCAAGCCAAGATTAGTGAATTAATGTCATTCTTAGGATGGATACTTAATCCCTGACACAGGAGGGGCCCGATGATGGAAGGCACGTGGGCTCTGGCCCCAGCCCACTCGGGCTCTTAGGGGTTAAGTGACCACAGGCAAGCATCTTGCTGCCCGACCCAAGCCTCCTGGGGCGTCCTGGTGAAGTGAGCAGCCTGCCGGCAGGACAGGTGGAAGGGCACTGTCCCTGCTGGTGACCCTAGCCCTGGGGTGTCTTGTACCACTACAGTTTAAGCTCCACGAGGGTAGAGGCTCATCCTGCCTGCTCTGTCCATTGCCATACCTCCAGAGTGTGGTGCCTGACGCAGAGCAGATACTCCACAAATACTGGTTGAATAAATGAATGAATGAGTGAATGGATGGACACCAGGGTATGTTTTGGAAAACAGGCTTCTCGAAGTGCATTCTTTTCATTAGTAAGGTGAGTTGAATACCTTGGGACAGATAAGGAGGAAAAGAAATATCCGAGGTGGAGGAGAATTTGGTGGCTGCCCAACGTCTCCTGCCTGCTCCAACATTTTTCCTGCCCCCATGGGTAAATGAAGCCGCCGCAGAGGGAGGAAGGTACTAGAAGGAGGTTGAGCAAAAGAACACATCCCTGAAATTCTGCAGGCGCCCAGGGCAAGAGTTCTAATGGGGGCCCATGTATTAGAGATCTTAATATTTGAGATTATGCATTTAACTTATGAACTGTTGTGTGGACTACCTCCTTACCTTGACCTGGATGACCACTGCAAATTTGTAATTCACACTCCCTGAGGCTTAGTCCAGCTCAGGGCAGCAGAGGGAGAGATGGCTTCCAGCCCCTGGTGCCCAGAGCCCTTCTTCCTCCTCATGCAGCCCCTCTCGCAGTGCATCCTGGACCTCATTCTGCCTGCCGGTGGGGGGGCCTCCCCCACCGAGGGTGGATGCATCAACTCCTCTGGTACCATCTGCTCTCGGGCCTGGGTCTCCGGGGCCCACCTGGCTCTCCCGGGCACACAGAAGAGTCTGGCAAGGCACCTTCTCTGACATCAGCTACTCGTGACTTTCACAGCAGCCCTGGTCAGACCAGCCTGAGTCCTCTCCCCATTTCACAGAGGAGGAGACTGAGGTTCCAGAGGCTGGCGGGGACTGGTTAGGACTGTTTTTGCACAGAAGAGGTTCAAGGCCTCATTCAGAAGCATGCGGCTAAGTGAAGGCAGGGACAGCTACAGACCCAGTCCCCCCTTCTCTGCCCTGATGCTCAGAAGAAGGGCCTTCCCCAACCAGGGTCAGGATGGTTCCAGCTCAGCCCGGTGGGGCTCGCCTGGGCTCTGGGTTTTTCTCAGTCTTGAGAATGTGAACAACCTGCACCACTCTGATGGTCTAGCTCCCTAGCATTGGGGGCACAGGTGGCTCTGGGCAACTTGGACTGAACCCCCCTCCAGACATGCTTCCGAGACTGAGGCATGACACTGCCTCCCTGCCTGCCATGGCTTCTCAGAGGGACCCCAGGGCCCTGAATCAGACACAATTTCCCCTGCCTTTTGAGTTTTCTAGGCCTCACCTGTCTCCTGGACCCCCGGGAGGCTTCTGCCCTCCCTGACCTGCTCATCCCCAACAGGGTGAGGGCAGGGGCTGCATCAGGCATGGAGGCTCAGACCACTGCCTCTCCTAGTCCAGGCTTTGAGGCTACCCAGAGAGGTGACCCCTGGAAAGGGTAGGTGTTCCCTGCTTGTGGGGCGATTGTGAACAGGTGCAGGAGAGGGGAGGGACCTGGTGACAACTCCCCAGCTTTGCTCCCAGATGTCACGGGGACCCTTCGTGTCTCTCGGTGGCTAGTAGAGCCTGCAGCTTGGTTACCCGCCACCCGTGTTTGCTGTCTACCCTTCCCTCTCATTTTTTCCCCCCCTCGCTCTTTCTGCTCTGGACCGTATCTCCCAGTAGACCAGAGGATCCAAGTCTGGCCTCGGTTTCTTCTTAATAGAGAACTTGAACTCAGTCAAGCCTCAAGGTGGCTTGTTTGGTGCCTGGGTTTTCTCAGTCTGCAGATGCCTTCCTCTTTGGACTGTTGCTCCTGGGCTTCCATTCCAGCTCTTGTGTCCCCTTGTAAAATTTCTTCTACTCCAGCTTCCCTGGAGAAAACAAAACAAAACAAAACAAAAATGAGTCATAGAGTGACAGATTCTCAGATGGAAATCCCGACTCACTAGCTTCGCGGGAGGGGTCTCCATATCACGGGACTTAGGAAAGTGGCCTCTATACTCAGACGGTGTGTGCTTGCCTCACAGCACTTCCTGTGTGACCTCGGGAAGGTTCCTCAACCTCTCTGGACCTTAGCATCATCTTCTGCGAGATGAAGATAAGGACAACATTTATGGCACAGGATTGTTGCACAGATTAAATGAAATAAGGTCAAAGCCAGGCCTATAGTAAGGACTCAATAAATGTTAGTTAACATTTTGAGTTACCCTTTTTGTCAAATCTATGGTCGTTGACTTGGCAGCTCTAAAAATATCTGATAATGGTTCCCATTTGTTGAGTGTCTTCCACACACCCAGAACTTTGCCCAAACCTTTTCATTTAACTGTTCGGCATTTTGTAGCGAGGAACCCGAGGCTCCAGATCAAGCAGAGGGCAAGGTGTGCTCAGCTCTGTCTGATGCCACAGCCCGTGTTCTCTCCTCCATGTGGCATGGAGGAACATTTCCACTCTTCCCTAATGCCCAGGGACACCTGCCCTTTATTTTCTCCACAAAGCTTCCAGGCTGGCCTTTGAGGGACAAGGAGGAAAGGACAGATGTTAAGCCACAGAGAATGGGCTCCCCCAAGAGGGGAAGGCATGGGGGCTGGAAGCAGCAAAGAAGCGAGTTTATGGCAGGTGTTACCATGTACAGCAGGCCTTTCCTAATGAGCAAAACAAGAAGAGAAAACTGATTCGGCTTCGTTTGAAGGTGTGAGGAGAACCGCCCAGCTCTGAAAGACATTTCCATCGAGCGCAAGACCTGGGTGGGTGGGGGGTGACTCTCACCATGCAGGAAGTAGTGTGGTGACTACCCGATGGAGGGCAGTGGAGGCCCTCTGTGGTGGCCTTGTCTGTGGTGCCTCTCTTGAGGACAGACACGTCTCCCTCTGAGAGCTCATGTCCTTTGTGGTTGGACTGTCCCTTGCAAGTGTGAGTGGCCGTGAGAAAGGCAGCCTGGACAGAGTCCGACTGACCCCTGATGACAGGCGTCACTCGTGTGGTCGAACCCCGCCATTCACCTGTGCTGAGAGAAACCCTGTCTTGTCATTAAGCAGGGAAACACCACTGGTATTCATTTTTCTTCTTGAGTTGATGTGAAAAGTGGCTTCTTCCACCACCTCAAATGTGTGGTCATGTTGAGTGAGATGCAAGGACAGCATGAAGTTGTGACCATCATGGTTGACTCCTTTGGGAGAGCGTTGGTTGGGTCCTTCCACTGCTCGGAGAGGGCGGCCACCGAGGGGGCACAGGGCCCTCCAGGCCGTTGTTGGGGTTACGATGCTCTTTCATCTTCAGAGCCCTTTGCAGTCACTAACTAGACGCCCGCCCCGATGGTCGTTAGGCTGAGCTTGGCCGGTGGGCTTCCAACGTAGCATGGCACCCATCCTACCTCTTCCTCAGCCGCAAGGAAACTGCTTTCCCTGGCAGCTATCAGAACATCTTGGGCATGACTTATTTATTTATTTTTTTTAGCCGGGGTTGCCTGTCTTACCTTTTCAGCAGCTGTCTGAGATTTAGCCTCTTATCCAAGAGATACCTTCTAGGCAGCTGTGCGTGGGGCTCTCAGGACCAAGAGATGAGATGACAAAGCCCTGAGTGATGTTCAGGTATAACGAAGGGCCTTCTGATTTGATTTTTAGAGGAAACGTGGAAGGTCTTTATCAGCATAGGTGACACTATAAAAACAGAGTAAAGTGCAGATAAAATTCCCAGTTGTGATTCACCAACTTCCCTTTGGTATTTGTGGATTTTAGAAATAACATCAGCTGGTTCATCTCCAGAAATTTCCCTGTGATTGGTGATCTTCTATTATTAAGAAGCGTGTTTTTCTTTTTTTCATTAAAAAAATGAGTCAATGCTTTGACACAAAAGAGAAACGTTTAGAAGACAGATCTGGATTTGAACTTTGGTTCAGATATTTAGTGACTTGGGACTCTGGGAAAGCGAATTTCTGAGCTTCCCTTTCCTTGTTTGTAACCGGGGGATAGTAATGAATATCTCCAAGGGCTGTCAAGAGCAGAAGTAAGGTGCCTGGGAAAGAGCAGAGAGAGTGGTTTCAGTGAGTGTACCTTTACTGAGACAGCCTGGCTGGCAGGCCAGCAGAGTGAAAGCAAAGTCACCGGGTAGTGAAAGTACCAAGGCTGCCTCATCGACTCTAGCTGCTTCTGGGTTTTTACGGTGGAGCGAAGAGTGAAGAGTGAAGGAACAAATCCGGGCAGCATCTGTCACTGATGAATCAAATCACCGATGGAAGAAACAAGATAAAAGCCTTGCTGGGCTCTGCGCTGACTGCCGGGTCTTGGTTCAAAGAGAAGGAGCACCTGATAATTTCTAAGGAGACTGTGTCTCTGTAGCAAGGACAGCATGCCTGAGTGGATTCGATCACTTAGGGACTCTGGAAATGCTTTCTGGATGGGTAAATACATCTCTACTTCCTGCATCTTCCAACCCAGATGCAAGATACCTGCTTGTTTGTTTTTATTAAACTGATTGTGTTGACCTTCTGAAACTTTTCCTCAAGGAAGGGCACAGGGCTGTGAGTAGAAAGGTAGGGATGTCATTCTTGGCTCTTCCCAAATGCATCCCTTCAGGCCCTGGATTTATGCTCCCCTACAAGTGGGTGAGGGTTTAGAATGGGTGGTGCCTTGGGGGTGTTCCTGCGCTAGGAGCCTGGGGCCCATACTAAATGGGAAGCGGCCATCTGGGCCATATGCTTCTCATGCTGGAGCACAGGAGCTCAAAAGGACAGAATGACCATGCATGCACAACTTAAAACTGTTGCTCCTATCGTCCTTGCTCATATCCCATTGGCAGAACAAGCACCCGGCCAATCCTATAGTCAGTGGGGCAAGAAAGTATGCTCTCTTCCAAGGGGGGCGTGACTGAGTCCCCATGCAATGGACGTGTGCATGATTGACTTTGCACACACCAACTGCAGGCTGTGGTGGAGTGACTGTTTGCTGAGCCATAATTCAATTTATCATTGCCAATCTGAAGGCAAAGAACTTAATTAAACAAATTCTCAAGCTCTCCGTCAGCTTTGTGTTTCTCCAGTTCTTAGACAAAACATTCCGGGGAGCTTAGCCAATGAAGCTAAGCCAATGAAGCCAATGGCTTCATTGGTGGAAACTGTCTAGTCATGCCCTGATCAGAATTCGAGGCCAAGCAGGGACCCTTATTTGAGCTGTAGATTTAGCTGTTTGGTATTCACACATCCCTAATGATCTTGGAAAGTATAATATTTTCTAACAGCTGTAAAGACAAGAGATTCTAACATGATCAGCTATACATAATATCCATGAAATTACATTGAATAATGTAATGATGTGTTATGCTGTCTTTAACAACTTTATGATTACCTAATTTGAAAGGTTAATGAAATTGACAAATATATGAACACTATGGGTATCATCAATACCACTTAATGACAAATCTCTTGTTTTCATTTATGGAATCAACTAAAATGGGAAGACTCCATCAGTACAACTCCATTTTTTGGTCATAAATTAAAAAGAGTCTGCACAGTATATTTTGCTTTAATTTGGAGTTTAGTTTTCTAGAGCCTTTTATACTGTAGGTCTATGTATAAATAATATTTAATACAATAAGATCATAATTATTTAAAATGACAATATCATAGTTTTTCTGAAAAAGGTTACACTTGTTAAGGGTGAATATTTTTTCGTTGGACAGATCAAAGGCAGTGTCAGAACCAAGGACAACTACCATGGGACCTTCATCCTCCACAGCAAGCTGTGTTACCGCGGAGGGATCTTCCCATCTGGGCTAAAGGATATATAGCTTTTCATCTTAAAACTGGGAAAAATGATGTAAGTAGACTATTTTGTTTCTCTCCAGATCCCTGGGTAAGCTTTCAGTTTACCTGATTGGTTTTAAAACCATTGAATCTGTATCAATAGGCTAAGCAATGTCAGTAAAACTCAAACAAATAGAAGGGGCTCCATTAATTTTCGTTTGCAATATAACAGCCCTACAAGAGTAGTTATCATCTATGTTAACGTTTTCATATAAAGAAAATTTTTTTCTTAAGTGTCTACGTTCCCTCTACATCAATAATACTAATACGAATAGTACACCGTCAGTAAGAGTAATGACAATGGGGACGACTTTACATTTTACAAAGCACCTTAAATACGTAATTGGTTTGAACTTTTTAGAAAGCCAGTGAAGTTATTGAGGAAACCTTGTATCTCCATTTTGTGAATGATGAAATGAGGTCTGGAGAGGTTAAATGACTTGCCCAAAGTGTAATGGTCAAGACATGGCAGGTTATGACTTGCTAATTCTGTGCTTTTTCTACCATGCCTCACAATGTTTGCATCTACGGGCTTCCAGAAGCCGTGGCTTTCTGCTAGCCATTTGTAGTTACATATTATTTTTGTTTAAGATGATTATTTTTTCCAATTACCAAAGTTACAAGTGGCCACTGTAGAAAATTCGAAAATATAGAGGAGTATAAGGAGAAAATAGTAACCACCCTACTTCTGGACTCCAGCCCTGCAGAAATAACACATATTAACTCTTTTCTGTGTGCGTGTGTGTGTGTGTGTGTGCGTGTGCGTGCATGCGCGTGCGTGTGCATGTGCGCGTGTGCGCGTGCGTGTGCGTGTGCGTGCGTGCGTGTGTGTGCGTGTGTATGAACTCCATCTTTTTTGTCCTAAGTTCTTTCAGACAGTTGGATTTGACCAATGAGGATTCTGGAGAATACCAGGTCACAAGCCTAACCCAATCCTGAGCCTCATGGAACCACAGAATCTGGAGATGGAAGAGACAGAATGTAGGAATTGCTTTTACCACATCCTGGGAAAATGGTCCTTCCAACTTCTGTTTGACAGAACTAAATCAATTAAATCCAACACAGCAGCAGAATACTATGATATTCTGATCTTGTGTTGAACTAATTAATTTCTTTGCATTATATGCTGGGTTTTGGATGTCAGACTGGGAAATCGACAGGACTTCTATTATAAAGGGAAAAAAATAAATGCATAGAGAAGTTGCTTTCTCCTAGTGGAGCTCCAAAAGGAGTTTCCCAGGCTGCTTAATTTTTGGAGATTGAGACCCCAAATGTTGCAACACATGCATTCAAAAGCCCAAAAGGTGCAGTAGCTTCTGACATATTCATGATGTTTCCTGTTACCAGAATCTGCGCCTGGCAGTAACAACATACATACATGCGCTCTACTCTGCACAGAACGTTTTTTTCAGCCTTGCTTGTTCGTTGATACAAGCCAGCCAGTAACCCCATGGGGTGTGTTTGCATGTGTGTGTGTGTGTGTGTGCGTGCGCGCGTGCGTGCGCACGTGTGCATTGCCTACTGCCCCCAGCCCACCCTGGCTCTTCCTGTCAGCCCAGAGGGGCTGTCTCCCCAACCCAGATTTGGTGTTGTACCTTGCCCTTTCCCTTCGGAAATCACATCAGGTATGATTCTATCTCGAAGACTAAGGATCGAACTTGAAAAGGAGCCAGCTCTCATAGTGTCATTCCTGACAGATTTCTTAATTAATCTGCTCAGATTGTCAATAATGTAATTCACTGTTGATTTAGAAACTAGTTATATGAGCACTGCTAGTGCCATTGTGGGAAAACATCTGAATAATTCAGCTAATAGATGGGAAACTCACCCAGATTGCTGGGGCACAGGGAGGGAACAGCTAATTCAAATGAGATGAGCTCAAGCAGGGTGATTCCAGCAAATTCCAGGGAGCAGGGAGAGGTTGTCATATTACTGGGGGCAGCAGCTGCCTGGTTTAATTATTGTCATTTTGGTTTTTGGAAAAAAGAACGTGGGTCTGACACTCTTGCAGGCAGAGGCCATTAACACTCTTGAAAAATACTGTGGAATTTCAGTCTAAAGTGTGTGATCTAGTTGATTACTAACTCTCAGCTACACTCAGCATGTTAGTGGGTCTTATTCATTTTTTTAAAGATTTTATTTATTTATTTGACAGAGAGAGAGACAGCAAGAGCAGGAACACAAGCAGGGGGAGTGGGAGAGGGAGAAGCAGGCTTCCCACCGAGCAGGGAGCCCGATGCGGGGCTCAATCCCAGGACCCCGGGATCATGACCTGAGCCGAAGGCAGATGCTTAACGACTGAGACACCCAAGTGCCCCAGTGGGTCTTATTCTTGCTATAATATTATTTTCATACGATTCTTATTTGAAATTTGTGAGTGTAGTAACATGCATCACCAAAGGAGTATAAAAATGACTTCTTCTTTTTTTTTTTTTTTTCCCTGGGAGGTTCATAGTCATTCGGGTATTTCCCAGAATTGACTAGATGTATCTTGGGATTATGGTGATCACTCTTTATACGCCAAAACTTGGTGCCGGGTTGAAAATGAAGTTTATAGATTGGTGACTCTAATTATGTGAAAAGTCTTACATAAACATAAAAACTCAATCACTTTTAGTTATACACTTAACATTTTGTTTTTATGGAAAATAATAAAATTATATGAAGTTGAGCTGTTATACTAAATTTTTTCGCTATGGTGGTTAGAGTTTTAACAACCCTTAAGAGCAGATCAGTTAGTGCTTAAATGTAAATGTTCATCAGAATCATGGTGCTTTTGATAGGAAATGTTAATTCAATTCCATTTATCAGCAGTGTCTCACACTTTTCTTCTGTTCTCTGTCTCTCCCTTTCTCTCCGCCACAGCATCCTCACAGGCACGAGCGCTCATGCGCACACACACCACTCTACACACACACACACACACACACACATGCACACTGTCACCTCACTCCCAGTTTTCTTTCATGAGTTCTGCAGAAAAAAGGAAAGAGAAAACACTATCCAACGCGGATACCTTGACATTGACCAACTTCTAGCAGGTGAGAGTCAATTCTGTGTGGGATCTGTTGCCTTGGATTTTAATAAAGTCAGGACAGATTTCACATCCCAAATGGCACTGAGCCTTAGGAGACAGGATTGCCTTTTGGGGCTTAGGGAACAGAAATGTAGCAAACAGTTCTTGAGTGCACCTCTGGCTGCATGCAGAGAACGTGTGTAAAGTGTGGCGTGCGTTAGAATCAGCCTGGCTGCATCTAACACCCCAGGTAAGGGCGGCCCGAGCAAGATCAAGCTTCTCTCTCTCACTAAGGAAGTCTGGTGCAGGCAGCTGAGGGCTGGGGTGGCCACGCCAGGGTCACCAGGGAGCCCCCCTCCTGCTGTCCTGCTGTTCTGCCACTCTGAGCAGTGCACGATTTGCCTCAGTCTCATGGTCATCTCATGGTCAAGATGTTTGTGGGCACTCATGATCTCACATCCGTATTTCAGGGAGAAGTAAGGAGGAAGAGAAGAAAGGGTACCGCTCCCCTCCCTTCTGCTTTTATTAAGCAGCGGTTCTGGAAGCCCTCCTTCCTTCGCCTCCGCACATTTCATCTTGCACATCCTTGGCTGGAGCCCAGAGGGTCACACCTAGCTGCAGAGAGGCTGGCCGAAGTCGTCTTTTCAGCTGGGCACAAATAATACTGCCCTTCGCTCCGGGAAGAGAGGAGACTGGATATCTGATGGGAGCCTGAGGGCCAGTTCCTGCCAACAGTAGATGCTTTACAACAAGCAGTGATTATAGCTCTAATGAAACCACAAATAAATGCTTCCTATTTTTACTGAGTGCCTGGGTATTTTGAATCAAGATGATTTGAAAAGAGTATTGTCTCATGATCGCCCAAGACGACAGCCCCGATCATGGCTTTCTGTCACTTGCCCTGTCTGTATACATCCCCAGCTCCAGTCGGGGAGACAAAGCGCTGGTAAATGCTGTCAGGGCAGGGAACGTGGGTGACAGGTCCCTGAGATTTCTAATAACACTGGGTTGTTGGAAAAAGTAATTTGTTTTTATTTATGTATGTAATGCGAGCATTCTCTGATCATGTATTCCCTGGGAATCTAATTTGTAAATAATTACTTGACAGAATGAAACTGGCTGGAAAAGTCTGAATATGCAGAGGCACAGGCGGGGGGGGGGCCCGAGAGGAAATGTTAGCTGAAAGGCCAAGCACCTGAATGGTCCGAATGCAATTTTTCATCTCTCAGCAGTTAGCAGCTAGTAAGGTCCCTAGTTAAAACAACACACATTCTCAGGCTCCAGACGCAGCAGACACTTAGCCGGTCATTAGCAGAGGGGCCAGGAGCAGCTAACCTACTTGTGGCGCTGATGGAATGCCTGTCCCCAGGGAACGGAGACCGGGATACACGGGGCTGTTCTTCCTGTGCAGAGCGGGGGGCACAGGGAGGGGCCAGGGACCAAAGGTTTGCGTCCCTGTCCCTGCCAGGTTTGCGTGGCGAAGCTCCAACTCCCAGGGTGGCTGTATTTGGGGATGGGGCCTCTGGGGAAGTAGCCAGGGTTAAATGAGGTCGTGAGGGTGGGGCCCTAATCCGGTGGGAGTAGCGTCCTTCTAAGACTAGGAGGTGATACCAGGACCTCACCTGTGGGCAAGCACAATGAAGATACAAGCCAGGGAGAGAGCTTTCCTCCCTAGCAACCCTGCCGGACTCTGGTCTGGGACCTCCAGCCTGTAGAACTGCAAGAAAATCAAGGCTGTGGTTTCTGCTGGCCTGTCTGTGGTGCTTCGTGCCAGCAACACAAGCGAACTAACATGGGGTGGGGACACAGAGCCGGGTGCATCAGAGAGATCTGGACCAGCGGCCTCCCCATATTCCTGTGGTGCCACGTCCTGGGCCTCCTGCTGAATTTGCTCGCTGCCCTGAATACCCGGCTTTTCCCTCTCCTGTCGATTCGTTCTTCAGATTATTCATTTCAGCAGAGTCGCTGAGCATCTCTCTGTCCCAGCGCAGGGCTACACTTACATCTCCAGCAGCAGGAAGAAGAAGGAGCTCAGGCTCTGTGGCGACCATCGAAGGGCCAGTAGTAACCTCACAGGTGCCCTTTCTGTGGGCCGGTTCTGCTGTCAGCACTCGTGGTGCTAAATTGTAGGAGGCTCACACGAAGCCTGAGAGGTCAGGGCTGCAATTACCCTGTTTTACAGGAAAGGAAGAGACTCTGAAGGTGAACCAGCTTCTCCAAGGATACCCAGCCCGTAAGTGCCAGAGCCAGGAGGCACAGCCAGGAAGTCTGCACCAGGCCCCACTCTCCACTCTGCGGTCAAACCAAATTGTTACAACCCAGTTGGGAAGTGCTTCTGTGGCTCCAGCCCGGGCCCTGCGGCAGCACAACGGGGGACGGGGGACCCTCTCAGGGGCCGTGGGCCAGGGAAAGTCTCCCCAGAAAGTCCTGTCCGTGTGGGGATCTGGAGGGCAGTATACCCAGGTGTGAAGAACAGGAGAGGGTGCTGTAAGCATCAGGGGCAGGGGAATAGGGGAGCCGTGGGGTGTGCTGGGAGCGCAGGATGCCGGAGGTGTGTGTGGGGGGGCAGGGAGCCAGGTGGGGGGGTGCAGGGGGTCTGTATCATGGAGGGAGGGGACTGAAAACCACAGAGACCCATCAAAGAGCCTTCATCGGGGGGATGACATGGTCCCACTGCATTTTGGAAAGCTTACCACAACCACGCTGTGGGGAATGCTGGGCAAAGTGGCAGGAGGAGCAAGAGCTTTTGAGGCAGGAGCCAGGTCAGAAGGATAGTCTAATGCCCAGGGGTGTGGGGGCAGCTTGCAAGGTGGTAGAGGTAAGTGAAGGGGTAACCCTGCGGTGAGCTGGAGAGCTGACTGGCTTTCTGGAATGTGGGGAGTGGGTTATTAAATACCACCACTATTAAACATGAAGTTGTAACAATTTATAATTACATAAGTTATAGTAAAAACAAAGATCATAAATACTCAAATTCATCACATCCTAATTATTTTACTATCACCTACTCACTGTTGTCTATTTTTTTGAGGGTATTTACATCCCTCCTATCTGTACGGTGAACACAATGGTGTGCTGTTGTCAGGGGCGTCACACTCGGTAGCTTGAGACTTACTACTATCCGGTGGGAGTATTTACACCAAGGAAATTGGCAAGCATTACAGATGGAGTTTTTTCTTTTCAACACACCGTGGATGAGTGACCATCCTCTAGAGATAAAGAACATGAAAGAAACCTACTCATCCTTCCAGGCTCCATCTGGAAGGCTCTCCAGCCTTCTCCCCTGCAGCCTCCTGATATGCCAAGCACACCTTCCTCATAGCCTTGATCCCTCACAACCTACTTGTGCCTGCCTCCCCTTTCATTCTGCAAGCATCTCGATTCTTCTGTAGGCAGAGCTTAGCACAGAGTAGAGCTCATTCTGCGCTTGTGGAATGAAACAACACGTGAGCAAGTGAGTAAAAATGGCTTCACTTTTCTACATTTGTTTCTCTTGGGCCTTTGGGATGAGCCCTCCCTCGCTAATGCGTAGAACATGAAGGTTATGATAAGCCCCAAAGTACTTTCAGCCTCAGAAGCAGCCCGATGCTCAAATGACATTTCTCATCAACGTGTGTCCCACAAGATGTTGGAACGTCTAGTGAGAAACTATGTGAAAAAGAACACTTTTGGAAGAAAGAACTTCGAAGGCGACATGACAGTCCACTGAGCTGAGGAAAATGTGCCCGGGGAGCAAGGACCCACACATCAAAGGGATTCTGAAGGACGATATGAAAGGAGAGCCACATGTCCAGATCACCTTGGGGAAAGCTGTCTTTGTAACTGATCTGAATCAAGGGCAAGAGGGCACAAGGACGTCAGATTTGTTTGAAGAGAATAGCATCCTGTTAGTCTTGGAAAATAATTACACAAAGCCACCAAAGCACCACTTCCTCCCCTCCCCCATGCACCCTCCTCACCAAGTAAGACTCTACATCAAAGAGTCTCTGAGCCCTATGTCTGCCTTGCAAGTCACCTCAGTTAACCATTTGAGAGCAAATGCTCAGAATGTTGATGTAAGGGGGTAGAAAGAGCTCCCCGCCCCTCCCTCAGGGTTCCACTGTGTCCCCCTCCTCTGGGGCTCACTTCTCCAGGCTTTGGCAATTTTTCTAGATCCCAAGAGTCAGGGGACCCAAACTCATGGGCTAACTCCACCAGCTTCCATGGGAGCCTGGGCAAATAAGTTTTGAGCCTTTGCCCCATCTGTAGAATTAGTCTGTTCCCTTGGCCTGTGTGCCTCGCAGGCTGTAGGGAGGTCCAAGGAAGTGATCCACAAGAGACTCCACAGAGCTGTAAGCTACTGTTCCTGGCTTTATCAGTGCCATTTCTAGTGTCTGGGTCCCCTCTTGTTTGACACGAGAAGCCCAAGGCCCAGAGATGAGAAGCAACTTGATGAAGTCCCACCCAGGGCCTGATAGATGGGTCTGGGAGTGGGTCCCGTGCCCTTTCTGTTAGAAAATGCATTCGACTCTGGGTGGCCTTTCTGGTCAACTCTTACTATCAGCCTCAAGGCGGGTGAAGTCATCTAAATAAGAGAAAGCCACTGCCACATATTTTGCTATGGATTTCCAGCCAGGGAATACAGACATACCACACACACTTTTACACCCCTACCTGCACCTCATGCCACTTGGTTTTAGGATGAGTAGAAGTACACACTCTTTTAACAGAGCCACGTGAACTAGGAGATGCATGCTCTCTCTCTCTCTCTCCTGGTTTAATACATTATAAAATTGGATTTTGCATCTCCTGTTCCTGCTGTACATTGTGCACTCCGTCCACAGCTCTTTGGATAACCTGACCTTACTCAGACTTCAGCCACCCCCAAGACAGCCAGTGTTGGTCAACCTCTAGCCCTTTCCCTGGGGAGGCATGTCATTTCCCCATGCTAAACCTTCCAAAGCATCTCCTTGGTTCCACAGGTACCCACATTAACACTTGCTGTGTTCGCTTGCACACTGGGTGGTTGTGCAAGGCGGACAATGAGCTAGACACAGAGCTGATGATTGCAGTACACTCCAGTGAGTGCCTAGAGGGCCATCAAAGCCCTTCAACAGAGGGCAAAGCCTGGGAACTTCCTATCTCCCACCACTATCCCTTTGGCCCAGCAAGACTTGGCCCTCAATAAATGTTTATCGTATGAATGCATTCCTGAGTCATCCCCACCTTGCTAGGTTTGTTCATTCATTCATTCATTCAGCCACTCATTCAATTAGTTTTTCATTCAACTTTCGTTGGGTGCCATTTACATACCAGGCACTATACTAAGTAGTGAGAGAACAGAGACACGTTAGATACACACCCTGCCTCAAGGAACCTCATTCCCACAGGGGAGACAGAAATATGCACAGACCAGCATCTTGTGATGCAGTGAGTGCAACAATGGAGACATGACAAGGCATCCAGGAAAGCGGTCCTGGCGGATGGGAGGGTCCGGGTGTCTGAGGGGTGGAGGAGGGATCAGGAAAGGCCCCCCTGGATGGGGGAGGCCAGGAAGTCCCCCTGAGGCAGGAACACTGGAAAGCCGTGTCTGCAGGAGATTGCCATGGAGGATCCACGGCCAGCGGTCTCTTCAGAAAGATGCTGTCCTCTCGCTCAGCGCGGCTTTCCACCAAAGCTTCCTGCTCTGGCTTACGGGGTGACACCTGGACCAGGGAGAAGAACACTTGGCTCCTGAGTCTGACCATTTTACCCACTGTCCCTTTCTTTCCTTGGCCAGCATCCTCCAAGTGGGCTCAAGAGGCTAAGACTGTGATCTCAACCCTTGCCCTCCCGAGTCCATGGTCCAATTAGTGTAGCCGGCAGAACCCTGCCCCTCGGGGAAGGCATTTTACTACCCAGTGGACTTCAATCATCGCCCATCCTTCCCCAAAGCAGAGTGGCCCTCTAGTGCAGCTTTCAAATGCAACCCTGGGATAGGACAGATTTCAAGGATCTTTAAAAATGCAGATGGTCTCCTGAATAGGCTTCAGGTCCCAAGTAAATCAGAAGCCATTTAGAAACATCGAACGCTGTGGCTAGCATGCACAGCCACGACCTACATTATGCCTGAGGAATTGTCCTTTTCTTCACACCCCTTTTGATTAAAAGGAAAGTCCAGGATGGGCAGACTTAGGGTGAGTTCCTGCTGACACCAGGGTCTTGTTAACAAGTTCACAGAGGCATAAAGCCAAATGGGACTTGGATTTCATATTTGGTTCAAACCGTTGATTTCATAGATAAAGAAACTGAGGTCAGGGCAAGTTAGAAGTAGTTTCTAACTAAAGCAACTAGTGGGTGGCAGAACTGGAACCCAGCATCTAGCCCCTCAGCCCCTGTGCTTGCCACCACATTTCACTCATGGGCTTCAGAGCAGTAACTTCTCGTTCAATTGATCAGTTATGGTCACCTACATGACAAGCACTGTATCAGGTGTCGTGGGATGACACCAGTAAAGCATGCAGAGCCTTGGTCTTTAAGTATATTACAGTCTTTAAGTACATTGGTCCTTAAGTATATTACAGTCTAGTGCAAGGCAAAAGCTCCTGTTAAACTCACATTCAATGCTGACTGACTTTGCGGAGTAGAGAGGTACGAGCAGCTACAAGCTCCAGAGTGTTCCTTTGAAAAATAGAATCTGAACCAGGACATACACACCAGACTGAGCTGGGGGAAGACGTGGCAGAGAGTGCCCGAGGTACTCTGACTCTGGATTATATTTGGAAATAAACAACTCTTTAAAACCACTACTTAAACTACAATTTTGACCATTGTTCTTGCATTTTAGTTCTTAATAAAATAGAATTTTTGGGTTCCTTTTTGTCTTCTTTTCCATTTTCCTGGGATGGGTGGTATTATTTAAAGCTGTGAGCTGTGAGCATTTTAAATGCATGCACACACGCATACACTCACATGCTTATGCTCTTACACGCACACATATGCACACACTCACACATGCACACACATGCACACACACGCACTAGGAGCTCTCCTTTCAGGAAGGAGCAGCAACAGTCCACACGGAGAATTCTGCACTATAAACTCTTCTTCAGCTAGATTATATGCAGGACAAGTGTTGACTTTCAATTTATACCGCTGACATGAGTCATCGAGTGCTTTGATTCTTAGTTTATTTGTCCTGTCTTCAGTAAAATGGATTGAACGCAGGGTTATCCAACCATGACGTGGCGCCTTGATGCCGCCAACATGGGGCTGATGAAACCTGAGTGCCTGACACTATCTTATAGGAATATAAAAATTTGATTTGGGCTGTAGCCAGCCTCCCTCCTGCTCTGGTACATGGGAGGAACATCTGGGGAAAACACTCAAGTCATTAACTGCAGCCTTGGGTATTTGCATAATACCTGCTCTATCAGAATCTGACTCCATACTTCCAGTTGGCCCCAGATGTAGCTTATCTAGCTTATCACAGTGACGAATCTTGCTTTCCTATCTTTCATCCCTTATCTTTTGAAGTATTACACAGAATTATGGCTCAATTTTTAGAAGCTCAGAATGAGACAACTATATTAATTTCTAAATTAAAATTTCAGATTTTCACACTTGCCCAGTTCACATATCTTTCCCTCCTCTTTCAGAGAGATTGTCTTTAGAGACGTCTTCCTGGTGGTGAGAGTGTTAGCTCATCACCCATGCAAGCTTCAGCGGTTCTCTGAACCCCCTCTCATACTCCATGTATAAACTCTGTGTTTATGAGCCTTTGCATATACTCCAAGAAAGAAGGTCCACATTTTCATCAGAGATTTGTAGTGACCCATGGCTCCACGGGGTTAAAAATCTTTTGGAGAGAGATTTCTCATGATTGGGCAACTAGAAAGGATCTGGGAAGCCATTTAATAAAAATTGTCATTTCACAGATGGGGAAACTGAGGCCCAGAAAGCTATAATTATTTTTTCCCAGGCCAATGCAATAAGATAGTGACAAAACTGCAGGGGGGGTCCAGGAGCAGAAATACAACTTTCTTTTTACCTGGAAGTCAAAGCACCTTCCACAGTCCTGGGAGTTGTGGCAATCTCTGTACAGAGGGAACTAGGACATTCGACGAGTTTGGAAAGGACTGTTTTCCTCGTTTGCCTTTTTTTGGTCATTGACCCTGGCAGCTGGGAGGTATCTTCTCCCACAGGTCTGTCCAGAAAATCCTGTTAAACTTCCCACCAGAGCCAATACCTAGTGCTGTTCTTTGGGGCCACTAGGCACTGTCCCACCTCGGGCAGGACTCCACGGTGAACGTGTGTGTGCCCTTGCATGCGCTGAGGGAGTGTGCACAGGAATGCAATTGCGAAGTAAGCACTGGATGCTCGTGATAGGGAACCAAGAGAAAAAGTCTCAAGTTCCACTTTTGTTTAATGCTTGGCTTCCTGGAGGTTTTTTTTTTTTTTTTTTTTTTGAGATGCTATCTGTTTAAGGAATGTCTTCTTAAGCCTAGATGGGTGGATGAGAGAGCTCACTCAACCTTGCTTTCTGTTGCAAGATGTAAGCCTTGTGGAAATTCGAACACCTCGGAGCTTAACTTCTCAGCTGCGGTCACAGCAAGGGCTGTATAGGCCCCCGGAGAGTGGCTTCACCTGGGGAGGCCGTGACGAGGTGGCTTGGGAGAGCTGGCTTGGATCTCCAGAGAGAGTCACCATGTATGGCCACTCTGCTCCACCAGAGACTGTGTCTTAGGAAAGCACAGGCTCAGAAGCTGCTAGAGACCGCGGAGCCTGAAACTTATTTCCCCAGCTGAGTAAACCGAGCCACCGTGACTAGCTCCGTGGCGGGTCAGAGATGAAAGTCAAGCTTGGGGTCTTGCCCTAGTGTCGTCTCGATTAGTGACATTAGCCTGCAGTAGGTGAAACCACAGGGTGAGCATTTGCGGGGGCTGGGCATGCACGTTAATCACCCGTTCGGTCCCGATGACAAGAATAATGCGCAGTGCGGAGGGTTATGCACGAGGCACTTTACAAGACTTGTCCCATTTCATCTTTATGACAATTTAAGGTTGTCATTTTACAGATAAGGAACCTGAGTTTCTGGGAAGTTAAGAAACTTGCCCACATGACACAATCCCTGAGCGGCCACACGGGAACGCCAAAATGAGAGTTTGTAAAGATCGTGCTACTCAAGACTCCCATGACCCTTGTCGGTCCCTCCGTCCGTCTGTCTGTTTTTTCCTGGAGCACACCCAAACCTCTCTGAGTTTCCTGTTTCTCGGAGCAGGATGTACCCAGGGCCTTCGTTCCCACTCAGAAGTGAGGGTGATCTGCCCTGGGCCTGCGTTCCTGGGGTCTGAGGCACCCGGGGAAGGTGGCTCCCCACCACCCCTCCAGGTGGCTGGGGTTTGACTGGCGGTTCTTTATGTCCCTCACATCCTGCCTGCCTCTGGCAGCCCCTTTCAGCAGGGCGTCAAGTGCTTGGACCAGAGGCCTTTTATAGCCATCTATAAATTGCTTTATAGCAATCCAGTCGGACCATTATTCTCTACAAGAATTTGCATTTTATTTCCAAATAAGATAACATTTGGGTCCTTTCTCTTGTTTTCTGTTTTTGGTTCACAGTGATTTGGTCCTGGTTTGGTTGCGCTGAGTTCACCAACTCCATGTCTCCTCTTGTCAATGGAAAAAATAGGAGCACCTCCTAGTCAGAGGCACTTGGAGCTCAGGGCTCAGCACAGGTCCTTTTTTTCTTTTCTTTTCTTCTCTCTCTCTCTCTCTCTTTTTTTTTTTTTTTTTTTTTTGACTGTTAACACCCAACTGTGACAAGCATCTTGGTTATCCAAATGCTTGTGGTTGATCGCTTGTGGGTGGCCTTCCTCACTCTCCGGAAGGGATTCCCTGCCTTGGGAAGAATTAAGAGTGGTTTGGCGATAGGGGGAGAATTGTTCACGAACACGGCACGTCCTGTGTCCTGTTGAGGCAGAGGCGAGCGTGACACCACCCTGACCTTAGGCAGCCTCTTCACTCGCCCGCATCTTATTTTCACTTAGATCCCTGACTAATGGGTGGGAGGGGACGGAACCCTGGGAGGAACAGAAACCAGAGGTCTGGGCTTGGCAGGACCCTCCCTGTTAACCTCAGAACTGCCAGGGTGTCATCTTGGTTTCCTGTCACTTGCCAGAAGGAGTGGGATTTCAACTGGTTTCTCAATGGGGCAGATCCAGTGGCCTCTGGGTGGGTCTGACCCAGGTTGGTTCAGCGGGAATGTGCCCAATGTTGGGGCTGCCCGAGGGCCTGTTCAGGTTATGGGAAGGTCAGGACCACCTGGTAGACTTGCCCTGCTCTGCTGATGACAGTGGGATCGAGGGCCAGTGGTGGTGGGAGGGGCCCAGCCTTGCCGGGACGTTGGGGTTCTAGAAAGCATGCATCTTGTGGGCTTTGCTGTCAAAGTTTTGTGGAGCATCACCCTTCTGCTCCCTCAGCCCTGGCTTTGGGGGCTCTCTGTCAGGCCCACAGGTCCCAAGGCTGTTCAGGAGAAGCCTCACCTCTTAGCCCAGGGCCCAGCTGGTCAGGGAGGATGCACATGAAATGGGGGGTGGGGGATGGACAGTGATTTCAGCCAAAAGTTACTGCCACCTATAGTAGTTCATTTTTTTTTTTACTTTAAAGCAAAATCATAATGCTAGCCAAAGTCAAGCCTTCTCGGTAGCTAATGATGGCAAATGTGACCTTTCGGTTCACAGACAATGATGTACTCAAACATGGCGGGGGGAGAATTGTAATAAAAAGAGAGTAACCCCTTGATTAACAGCTGACATTCGTTGGAAGGATCCCAGAACATTAAAACAACTTTACAACTTCTGTTACTCTGCAATAAGAAACGATATATCAATGCTCTGTATTTTGGTCCTTACAACACATTCACAGGCTTGGGGCCCCTAACCCCTTTGCACCAATGGGGAAACAAAGTCGTGAGGAGTTGAAGTCAGAGGCTCCCAGCCAGGAATCAGCAGGGTCAGGACTGAGCCACAGGATTATCGGTGGGAAGGGTCCTCAGGTCTCTGTCCTCAGCCTCTCTTCCTCGGGGGGTCGTGCACACAGAAGCCCCCAGAGGAATTCTTTGCACAGGGAGAGTGGATGGTAGGTCCTGTCCTCAAGCAGACATAGAACAGAGCCTCAGAGTGGGGGAGAAACTTGCTCCAGAAATGCCAGTTCCTGCTTCTTCACTCTAGATCTCCCCAGCAAAGCTCTCTGGATCAAAGCCAGGGCTCTGCCGGCCTGAGCACCCGCCTCAGGGGGTGTGGGCACCCGCTACATGGAGCACCCCGTTTCCATCTTCAGCGGTGTGCACTTGCCTCACTGCCAAAGGGCTTACCATGTTTTTCCTTTGCTTGTTTGAGAGAAGAGTACAGTTTCTTCAGGACTTTTCCTCAGATCTGTTGTACTGTATGGCATCCCGACATCCTCCTTGAAAATTTTAGGAAAGAGCCCTGGTCTTTGGGATGCTTGGAACTCCTTTCTGCTACATCTCGGGCCTCCTCTCTTTGGCACAGAATCCCCCTAACTGGCCAGAAGGAATATAAATGAGTTGTTTGATGACTTCACATATTTATTGCACACTTGCCGGTGCTACCGTGAAGGGTGTGGAGGGTCCTAGGAAGTGTAAGACAATTATAATCCTGGGGGTGGTTCAGTGTAGTGTGGGAATGTCTTAGGAATGCAGAGTGGGGAGGGGAGAATCTTAGCAAACTGTGAAGTTGCTGGGTGTGATGATATTTTGATATTTTGAAACATTAATTGAGGTTTCCTTTTTCACCCCAGATTTCTTTGTTCCCTTTGCTGTTTTTCCCACTCAAATAGGAGCTCTCTGTGCACCATCTCAGGTAAGAGAGCAAGGGCAGAAAGAGGAGAACAAAGAGCAGTCCCAGGTGGCTGCCCAGGCCCCTTTCTAGAGGATGCACTTGCACCCCCTTGCCGGGGACAAAGGCTGTGGACGGCTCACACCCGAGCTCTTTGCTGGACGTCACCCTCTGCTGCCGGGACCTGCCTCGCTCAAGGTTACGTGCCTACGGATGACACCCGTGCTCATTTCACTGACAAAGGCAGGAAAACAAAAGCTCGGCCCCCTCATCCAATTCGAGCCAAACCTAATGGGCTAATTCAACTCCAGAGCACCTCTTAGGGTTGGCCGGGGGATGGCCTCAGTTGCAACTTCACTGCGAGTCAGCTTCTCCCTACTGAAAATTCCTGTCTGTCTTCTTTCCAGGTGAACATCTCAGGAACACTCCCTGATAAAGCTGCATGCATTTTCCATCTCAGACAGTTTCCAGGAAACCTCTAAGGCGGTTGACACAGGACCGGGCTGTGAAAAAGTGGACTCTAAATGGAAATTTGGAGAGGAGCATGGGACTAGCTGGCGGTGAGGGTGGTGTCCCTGGTGGTGAGTGGGGCCCAGATGGCTCTGGGAAGGCTCTAGGAAGATGGTGAGTAGGAAGTCCGTGGGGCAGGGCGATGACAGTTGAGTGCTCCTCAGGTTGAAGAGAGCAGGAGGCTCAGGGGAGGCTCGTTGCTTTAAGGAAAACTGTGAAAGCCCAAGTACCTCCTTGGCAGCTTGTAAGAAAACTCCAGTGTTCTCCAGCTGGAAAGCAGGTCAGCTGGAGTGCCAGTTGTTATCTTAAGTAATGCGTCTTAAGAGTTTTGGAGAAGGTGAAATCCTCAGGCCTCCAAAGTCAGGGTCCTAATAGGGAATGAGTGGGACCCCGATACTTCGGACGGGTACCTGGACAGTTGAGAACTTTGCACCCTTATGTTCCCTGGAATTCTCCGGGGCTGCAGAAGTGATCTACTCCTTACCCCATGTAGAAGATTGTTGATTCCCCTTTCTTGAAGATCCTACAGAGGCCTCAATTAAGGCAAGTATCTTACAAGACAATGCTTGCCCTCCCAGAGTCTAGCCCCATATTCCTTCCTGGCAAGCAGATGAATGATAAGGGCCAAAATCTCAGTACACTGTGACTAAGTCTGAGCTGGGCAGGCAAAGGGAAAAGGGGCTTATATGGAAAAGGAGCTGTAGGATCTATCTAACATGTCCCAGAAACCAAGAGAATAGTCCTAGGATCAAGTCAAAGAATACAGAATATAAAGTTGAATAGGGAGAGTTTAGTGATAAGTGAGCACTCTGCCTTGGTACAGGACTTCACATCTTGGCCAGAATCCCTGGAGGCAGTGCTAACACTCTGCTAGGATGGTGCCGGAAAGCCTGGAGGTAGCAAGGACCCACACTCAGGCAAATGGTGGAGGAAGGGACCAAACAGCTCCAAGAATGGTCATGTTTTGGTGGATATGTTCCCGAGATGGCTGGAAGATTTCCTGTTTACAGAGGAATGCACTGGTGGAAAGCGGCCCCAGCATCAGTGAGAATTTCAGGAATGGCTATGCTCTATGGGCCAGAGCTGGAGATAGATGTGACATCACAGAGTGGGTTCTTGGGAACAATGGGGAGGATAGAGGTCAGGTGCTGTTTTCCTCATCAGAAGGGAGGTTATAGGCAAAGATCCCAATGAGAGGCAAGATCAGTGGAGCGCCCAGGGAGTATCTTGCCCTGCAGAGAGCTGTAGAGATGGTCATTAGATACATTGATCCTAGAAGTAAGATAGATTGGCAGCTGATGAGGGTATTGCTTAATTGGTACAATTAAAAGAAACCACATATGGGTGATTAAGAGGGTTAGCAAAACCACCCCAGCAATAGTCAGGATCTCTTGCCTAATTGAGCTAATTCTCAGACCCAGGCCCCTAGACTGAAGGGGAAACAGAGTTCCTCCCTGGACCCTACAACATTACAGCAGGTGTGTTTGGCAATACTTCCTCTGGTTCTTCTCCAAAAGGGACCTAGGCCATTTGTGCAGGCAAATGCACAATGGGGAAGGAGGAATACCTAAGCTTTCTGAGGAGTATCAAACTGACATTGAGACTTGGGGACGCAAAGTGCCGCCATGGCCCCCCTGTTGGAGAACAGGCCAGGAAATCAGTTAATGAAAGGTATCTTGGCTCAGGTTCAACTCACAGTCCCTGAACCTAACTGGGTGTCATTTCCCTCAAGTGTAGCCGGGAATAGATACTCTCGGTCTTGGCAGAATCTGCCCATTGGTTCCTTTGCTTAGAATAAAGAGGTTGTTGAAGTGGGGCATACCGTTTTCCCCACTAGGGAGTAAGTCATAAATATGATCACATGACGTGTTGAGGCAGGAATGCTGGGGATGAGCGCCACTCTCAAAGACAGAGAATATGGGGGTTGTGCTCCTTGTCACAGCCCCATTTAATTTGTCAGTCTGACCCCTACACAGACTAGATGAACTGTGATAGAGGACAGAGCACTTCCCCAAAGTGAATCAAGCAGTAGTTCCCCTCGCAGCTGCTCTGCCAGAAGTGGTTGTTTGTTTGTTTGTTTGTTTGATTGGTTGGTTGGTTTTCACTAACGGATATTAACATAGTCTTTGGCCTATGGAAAGAAGCCATTGATTGGGAAATGTGTTCTTTTTTTTAATATTTTTTATTTTTTATTTTTTATTTATTTTTTTAAAAGATTTTATTTTATTTATTTATTTGAGAGAGAGAGAGAGAGAATGAGAGATAGAGAGCACGAGAGGGAAGAGGGTCAGAGGGAGAAGCAGACTCCCCACTGAGCGGGGAGCCCGATGCAGGACTCGATCCCGGGACTCCAGGATCATGACCTGAGCCGAAGGCAGTCGCTTAACCAACTGAGCCACCCAGGCGCCCCGGGAAATGTGTTCTTTTCCATCCCTGAGAAGAAGATCAGTAGCAGTTCAGATTTACCTAGAACAAAGGATACTTTTACAGTCCTGCTCCAGGTCCATGTTACCTCTCCCAGGCTTCACCCTATGAATAGTCTGAAGCACCTGGACTCTCTGGACATCCCAGAATATCGCATTTATCTACTACATCAATGCTCATGCTAATTGGATTAGATGAGCAAGAAGTAGTAAGTCAGTGGAGGGCTTGGCAAAACACAAGGACATTAAAGGCTGGGAGATCAACCCCATGAAGACTCAGAGACCTGCCACATCAGTGACATTCATAGGGATCCAGAGATTTGGGGTTTCCTGAGATAGCCCCTCCAAAGTAAGGAAAGATTGCATCTCATACCTTCCACCATTAAAAAGAAGCACAATGCTTAGTAAGCCTGTGGATTTTGTAGGCAGCATGTTCTGCTCCTGTAAATACTGCGTCAACCCATTTTCTGGGTGATACAGAAGGCTGTCATCTCTGAGTAGGACTCAGGAAGGAAAGAATCTGCAGCAGGTCAGGCAGCAGTGTAAGTGATCCTGCTGTTTGTGTCATACAACCTGGCTGACCCTATGGTCCTCACTGGTAGAAATGGTATGGCATGGCAGATCTCCATGGTGCTACAGAGATGTAAGATGGGGAAAAACATCATGTGGAGCTTATGGCAAGCCCTGGGAGAGTCACAAGTTAACTACTGGCATTTTGGGGAAAGGCCGTGTCATCAGGAACTGAAAGGTATGCACCATTTGAAAAGTAGCTCTTAGCAAGATTCTCGGCCCTGGTAGAGTTGGAACACGTTACTAGGAGATGTTAATTAACTACATGGCCAGGCTGGGCTCTGTGAGATTCACTGACTTATAAGCCTGGGTGGATTCATGATAAGGGGAAGTGGGATACCCAAGCCTGGGCATAAGCAGGGTCAGAGTGAATGAGGAAGTTGCACAGTTAGCTGGGCCCCTTACCGTCCACTACTGTTTTCTGGTATTTTTCTCTCAGCTCACACCAATGGTCCCCTATGGGGCCAGGGTGACCTGATTCGCTGGTGCATGTCAAAAATGGACTGCAGGTTACACCACTCAGGGATGGCCTTGGAAGATGGCAGTCAGGAGAAATCTTCCAGGGGACATACGTCTGGGTAGGTCATCTTGTCATCCACTCCCTAGGGAAAGAGAGATGACCTGAGATAAGAATATGTGCCATGTGATACTCATGGCAAAGTGCATGAACAGGGGGTGAATATTCCAGAAACAGAAAGATTGGCATAAGGAGGACAAGAAGGAGCTTGAAGATGGGCTTACAGGAGTGAGTACAGTGTGAAGATATGCATATCACATGGTAATGCCCAGCAGAGTGCATGCATCATGGAAGAGGTAGCAAAGAAACAAATAGAATGACTAGCATCAGCCTGTCATCAGCCACCCCCATGCAGGTACAACAGATGCCACAGTGGCAGAGATGAAGGCTACATGTGAGCCTATTGGTATGAGCTTCCATTTACCAAGACTACCTAGGTACCATTGCTGCTGAAGGCCTGATCTGCTAGCCTCAGAGACTAGTCATGGAGCCCCCAGTGCAGGTAATAGACATTTGGTAAAAAATTGACTGCAGGGATCTCTTTTACCATGGAAGGGATACAGATGAATCTTGACTGGGGTCATCAGATAGTCTCGGCATAGGTTTGCCTTTCCTTCCTGCAGGGCCTCGGGCAGCACCACCACCCACCAACACAGGATTCCACATACTATCAGTTCAGGTCAAGGGACCACTTCATCGCAATGGGGGTTCAGTGGTACACATGACCATAAGAGGCACTGTTTTCATCACATATGACATCACCTAGAAGCTGCCAGCCTGCTAGACAGGTAGAAAAACCACTTATGAATATGGCTAAGCTTCCAGGTTAGAACTAATGCCTCATGAGTGTGGAGCATGATCCTCCGGGACACAGAATGCATGCCACGTCGATGAGGCTGTGCCTCTGACAGGTAGAGCACGTGGCTCTGAGAACCAGAAGTTAGTAGTAGGAGCGGTCTTACTCATCATTGCTCCCAGTGACCAACAGAGGGAACTGTGCTTTCTGTCCCTGCCATACTAGGTTCTGTGGCATCCAGGGGGAGAACACCTCCACCAGAGGATACAGTAGGACTTTTACTGAATTTTATTTTACACCCACCACCTGGTCAATTGATAATTGACCAGCAGACAAGAAGAAGAGCTTTTATACTGGCAGATATAACTGACCCTAATCATCAGGGGGAGTTAGGGTTGTAGATGCACAACGAGGCCAAGGAAGAATGTGTTCGGTGTTCCGAGGTTGCTCCGGGGAGTCTCTTGGTGCTCCTACGGCAGGTGGGCAAGTACAGGAGTCATATCTGGAGAAGAGAGTGAGAACCAGGGGTACAGCCCCTTCAGAGGTCCTGTCTGGGTCACCCTACCAGGCAACCTGCCTAGCCCAGCAGAGGCGCAAGCTGAAGGAGTGGGGAATCTTGACTTGGTGGTGGAGGAGGGGATGGTAAGTGTCAGTGACAGCCTGAGGTCAACTGTGGCAGTGGGGGCTGTTGTTTATTCAAATAACCTTCTTTTCTATGTTTCCCAGGTAAAGAGTCCAACCAAAATCCCGGAGGAACTTCTGTGATGGGGCACAATCATAAGAAGCGAGTGAATCCATAGTGGGTGTGGACTGCAGCAGGCACCGTGGGGCTCTAAACGGAGCTCTCTTCAGGGTCTGGGCATCCACCGCTCAGCTGCCTCGCCGGGAATGGCCCTCAGCCACAGGGACGTGCCCCACTCAAGCTCCCCTCACCTCCCAGAGCACGGTCCCCATCCGATTACTGACTGACTTGGGGGTCCAAAGGCCTGGCCTGCTTGCCTCAGCTGGGGAGAGACCTGGGAGAACGTCTCCAGCTCCGGAGCTCTCTGCAGATGGCTGAGGTCCAGATGCAATCTTGTCGAGAGTTGTCTCTTCCGGTGCCCAATTCCACCTCCCTCCCCTTCCTCAAAGATGTGTCTTCTGAGAGCACTCCCCAGGAAATCCTCTTACCACAGCTTTGCGTCTCAGACTCTGTTTCCATGAACACAGCTCTGTTTCTGGAACACGAGCTGACTTTTCAGTTCCAGAGCCAAGGGCTTTAGAATATTGGAAAGGCCTCATGGAATATATAAGGTTTGGGGGAAAAAAATAAGTAAGAGTAACAATAGCTTCTCCCAAACAAAACCAAAACAAAACAAAAAATAAAATTAGGGCAAAAAACTTCCCCAGTAAATTTTCTTTTATTGTTATATTGTAAACCCCTTTTATCCCTAGTGATGTCCTTACTCTAAAATCTACTTTTTCCCCCCTGATAATAATATAACTCTTCTGGTTTTATTGGTAGCATTTGCCTAGAAAGTCCAAAAAGCTTCAGTCTATGAATTTTGTTTTAGTTAATGTTAATCTGGTTAGAAAGCTTATTTTTCATGACAAATTCTTGAAGGCATACCCTGCTCCCAGCACCATGGTGGTCATCTGTGGGCCTGAGTGTGGGGTCTGCCCCCCTCTCCCTCAGAGGGGGCTGGGAGTCCTTCAGGCTCCCAGCTCTGTGGAAGGGTTTCCTGCCATGGGACCCGGGCTTTTCATAAAAGGCCATAAAGATGAAAGTTCACCAGATTTGCTCTCAGGGCAAAAGTGATTTCATTACTACGTTTCTCACTTCCAATGTCCCCCATAGATTTTGACCTGGTAATTCATAAAGATGCTTTTACGAATGAAAAAATAGATATATCCAGAGTTCTTAGCTGTTTTCAGGATTTAGTCTGAACACTGGGCCTGCCGTGTTCCGGGAAACAGAACTCCTAGAAGTACATTTTTTAAGAAAGAAATTATTGGTAATGGTGGAATTTTACCATCCACTCACTGTGCATATGCAGAGAACTTGTTTAGCATATGTGATGGAAATATCCACTTTACCATTGGCATGACGGATTATAGGATTCTAAAGTTCCATCCTGTTCATTTTAATTCACTTCGTAAGACAGAGAGAGAGAAATCCTTCACTATTTATTGGATGGGTGTGTGTTACTAAACAGTTTCAATAATTGATGTGCATTATACAGTCAAGACAATAAATTTGCAAGTAAATGAAAGCCGCTTACATGACTGTTTCGTGGAACAAATATGTAAGATGTGAATATTTATGATGGTAAATCAGATTAAGCTGCTGAGCACTTTTTTCTCATCTGTCACCAATGATGCAAAGCTCGAGGAGTAAGCTATCAAGTTTTTGTAGTGTGTTTTGATTAAATAAAAATAAACGAATCACATTTTTGCGATTATAAACTAGTTCATCAAATGGGGGAGGCAGTGTAAACAGCCTTCTCTAGAAACATATGGTTGGCAGTGTAGGCTTATGAAAATCGTGTCATAGTTCAACATTTAAATTAAGTACAACCTCCAAAGGCTAAGAAATGATAACAGATTTTATAGCACTGATGGTAAAGCTTCATGTTGATTAAAAAAAAAAAACTATGAAACTCAAAACTAAGTTTTAACGTCTCCAAATTGTCCCCAAAGAACCTTGAGTTTGTTGTTACTCATTAATGTTTTAGGACTGTCCTTCCTGCTGTCAAAGTTCTAAAAACAGGCTTTGCCTTTAGGATTCTTTTCTTTTTCACCAAAATACAGGTGTGACATTTAGGACAATTTGTAAGTTTTTTGCTAGGGAACATAAAAGAAAACCCGTCTTTTATTCTCCTTCTGCCTTGGACCTGCTGATGCTCCCACTGTGGAGTCTGCACTGAGGGGACATTCCGTGGGAGACTAAGACCTCAGGGAAGCTGAGGAGATGTACACTTGTGGGGTCCTTGCTTTTACAACGGGTGGGTGTTGGATCCCATATTTGCTCCGCCAAGGGCAATTTCACAACTTCTCTGTTCTCCCCCGGCCTTCACCCATTCCTTGCCCATCTCTGCCCTCTGAGTCGATGGCCCCAGTTTCCCTGAGCTGGTGGAGGCTCAGGGAGAGGCTCCATCTCCCGACTCATGTCATCCCACCTGTGTGCTTCCATTTCCCTCCCACAGGCCCTCTGCAAGGCCAGTGTCCTGTATGGAGTGTGTCGTGGGTTGTCCTGGGTATTTTCTCGCCAGCCCATTAGGGCTTCCCCTACAAGGTCCGGTCTTCAGTTTCTGTTGGGCTCTTTCCATTAGCATTTGGACTCAGCTGAAGGAAAAACACAAGCCACACTGGCCGCCCCTCTAGCTCCTTGAAGGAACTTCAGTGACCCCATCCCTGTTCTCCACCACCTCGCCTCTCCTCCCCTCTTTAACCCCCTCCAGTCAAAGCTGGGGTGAAGCCCACGCTCTAGGAAGCTACTTTATCACCAGCCACCTTCATCTGAGCAAACCCAGCGGTCAGCGCTTTCTCCCCCTGGACCGTATCTCTCAGCGCTGTTTCACACATGGGTCCCCTCCTTTCTTTTGGGGATGCTCTCACTGCTGGACTTGTGCAGCACCAACAGCCTCCTGCCTACCACCCTCCCTGGGCTCCCGGCTGCTGGTTCCCAGACATCATTAGCGATTCCCTGTATTAATTTCCCACTGTGAGAAATTGCCACAAACTCCGTGGCGTAAGCAGCAGGAGTTTATGATCTTACAGCTTTGGGGAGTACAAGTCCAACACGGGTCTCTCTGGGCTAAAATCAAGGTGTGGATGGAGCTGCACTCTTCTGGAGGCTCCTGGGGAAAATCGGCTCCCTTGTCTTGTCCAGGGTCTATAGGTCACCCACGCTGCTTGATGTGTCACCCATTCCTCCACCTTCGAAGCCAACAACATAGCATCTTCTCTCCTGCTTGAACTCCGCTTCTGTTCTTGCATTTCTCTCTGACTAGTGCCTCTGCCTCCATCTGATAAGGACTGTTGTACATTTGGCTCCCCCAGACAACCCAGATCGTCTCCCCATCTCAACATCCGTACCTTCATCACATCTGCAAAGTCCCTTTTCCTCTGTGAGATACTGTATTCACTGGTTCTGGGGATTAGGATGTGATCATCTTTGGTCGGGGGAGCTTATTCAGCTCACTCCCCCTTCTCAGGTTCCCCCCTTAATTTTGGAGCACCCCAAACTTGGCCCTTGGTCTGCTTCTCTTCTCTGTCCGTACTCTCAGAGAAGATCTCACTGAGGTTTCAAATGCCATCTTTAAGTCAATAACTTCCAATTTCTATTTCCACTCTTGAACTCACCTCTGAGCTCCAGGTTCGAATCTGCAAGCAATCTCCCTACATTGTCCATACAACTCACTTGGGCGGTTAATAGTGACTTCAAATCTGCCAGAGCCACAAAACCCTCTTTATTTCTCCCCTAAATCTGTTGTTGTTCCTAAGCCTCTTTCAGTAAATGGCTCCATCATCTGTTTTGTTACCCAGATCAAAAACACAAGAGACATTCTGTATTCTTCTTCTTTTATTTTTTAAAGATTTTATTTATTTATTTGAGAGAGTGAGTGAGAGAGCGAGAGAGAGAGAGAGAGAGAGAGAGAGAGAGAGCATGAGTGGGGGGGCAGGGAGAGAGAGAAACAGACTCCCCGCTAAGCAGGGAGCCGGACGTGGGGCTTGATCCCAGGACCCTGAGATCATGACCTAAGCCTAAGGCAGACGTTTAACAGACTGAGCCACCCAGGCGCCCCTGTATTCTTCTCTATTTTACCCCCTTCCACAACTAGTCTATTGGCAAAACATTCCTGCCACCATCACTGTATTCCAGACTCCACCGTGGCCAGCCAGGGCTCATGAATTAGCCTCCTCACTAGTTCACCGGATCCTTCTCCCTCTCCAGTCTACCCTCCACCTAAGAGCCAATTTTCAAAACAACATCATTATTACCAAGGATTTCAAGCAATACAAAAAGGACAGAGAACAATAAAATGAACATCCAGGTAGTCACTGTCCAGGGATGACCAGGTTAACATTTTGCTTCATATACTTTTTTTTCCCAAGAAGTAAAAGGTCATATGTTTGTGAAATCTTCTGTTTACACCCTTTTAGTCTGTTCCCCTTCCTTGTTCCACTCCCTGAAGGACACCACCATCCTGCAAATGTCGTGTGCCCTTCCTCATGTGCATTTATACTGTACCATATGTATGTATTCATAAAGAATGAGTAGGATTGTGTGATGTGTCTTTAGGTTTTACCAAAGTGTCTTCCATTTTATAAAATGTTTCTGTCACTTAACATTGGTGTTATATTTGAAATGTGTTATTTATTTATAAATAAATAAATAAATAAATAAATAAATAAATAATTACTTTGTCCCTGACCTTGATGCCTAGGTCCCTCACCCGCCTTCAAAAAGAATTCTGTTAAGTCAGTTTAGCAAGAATCCCCCAACCTCTGATGTCCCCTTAGTAATTTTCCATCCGCTGATTCTGCACCCCCCGCTTCTTGGCTACAAATGCCCATTGTCTTTGCTATGTTCAGAGTTGAGTCGCATCTGTCTCCCCTAATGTGATAGTCTTGACACCTATTACAGTAGTCCTGCATGAAGTCTCCCTTATAGTTTTATAAGCAGCAGAACATTTGTCTCTCTAACACTACCAATAAAATAAGAATAATGATGATATTGACCTCATAGAGATATCATGAGACGGAAAGAGCTAGGACAAGCAAGGTGCTGAGCAGAGTCTCTAACACTCTAAAAACACTCTATAAATTTCAGGGATTACCATCACAGAGATATACACTTTTAAAAAGAAAAAGGAACAGAATGAGTAGGGAGCAGTAGACAAGATGGTAGAAAAAAATCCCAGAAGACCACAACAAATTATTAGTTATGAGGTTGCCGGAATACAAAACCAACTTTAAAATCAATACTAGCAGTAGCTCATATAATTTTTTAAAAGTTAAAAAAAATGCTGCTTTCTTCAGTAATGACAAAATATAAGGTGTCTAAAAATAATCTAACAAAAGATGTATAAAACACTTATGGGAAACATTATACATCGCTATTCAAAGACACGAAGACCGAAATAGGGAATAGAGAAATATGTCATGTTCACATGTAGAATGCCTCAGTAATATATGTCAATTCTCTCAAACTAATTTGTAAATTCAATTCATTTTTAATCAAAATCTCCATAATGCTTTTCTCAGAACCTAACAAACTGACAAATAGCAGTATTTGGACACAGAGATATCAAGATTACCATAAAGCTATAATAATCAAATTACCTGCCCTGAAACATACTCGCACATAAAATAAAAATAATAATAATTTAAATATGAAAGTTAATATTAATGAGTATTTATTTTATGTTAGGTTCTGCATGGAGGAGTCAAAGCGCAGTATTGCTCATTTAATCCCCCAAAAGGTATTTATTAATATTCCCTCCTTTTTGCAGATAAGACGGACTAAGATAGAAATGCAGAGAGATTATACAACTTGATGAAGATGATATCCTTGTTAAGGAATGGAGCTGGGCTTTGCAACCAGGTTGTATGTCTACAATCTCTGCTATAGCACCTCTTTTAGAAACATGGGATTCTACAAAGTGGCATTAAAATTCAGTAGGTAAAGCCTAGAATATTCATTAAGTGGGAACGGGACAATTAGCTAACCATACAAAACATACACACCCCCCCACATACACACACACATGCACATTCCAGAATGACAAAAGACCTCAATTTAAAAACAAAATTTTGGAAAAAAAAATATAAAGATTCTCTTCATAACATTGGGAAGAGATTTCTTAAGTTACAAAAACACTAACATTTGACAAAAAGTTAAATAAACTTACTTACTTTCACATTTACAACTTTTATACAATTTTTCATACATGTACAAGAAGATCTATACACATAGATGTTCACTGTTGTAGTATTTCACTAGCAAAATTTTGCTAGTACATCTCTAACAATAGGAGAATGATTTACCCTATTGTGCTATGTTCATATAATGATATACCTATGCTTATTTTATTAAATGAGCTATTTAAATGTTATTAAAATAAATGAACCTGGGGCACCTGGGTGGTTCAGTTACTTAAGCGTCCAACTTTTGATTTCAGCTCAGGTCATGATCTCAGGGTTGTGAGATTGAGCCTTGCATTGGCTCTGCGCTCAATGCAGAGTCTGCTTGAGAATCTCTTTCTGCCTCTCCCTCTGTCGCCCCTTCTATAAGGGAGACTTCATGCAGGACTACTGTAATAGGTGTCAAGACTATCACATTAGGGGAGACAGATGGGACTCAACTCTGAACATAGCAAAGGCAATGGGCATTTATAGCCAAGAAGCGGGGGGTGCAGAATCAGCGGATGGAAAATTACTAAGGGGACATCAGAGGTTGGGGGATTCTTGCTCAACTGACTTAACAGAATTCTTTTTGAAGGCGGGTGAGGGACCTCGGCATCAGAGGTCAGGGACAAAAAACATTAGGTATGAAAGGTGAGGATTCTCACTAAGCTGACTGAGCAGGATTCTTGCTATAAGTGGAGTAGGTAGGCCCAAGAGAGCCTGACTCAAGGTCAGGGACAGGGTCTTTGTCAGGTGGCAACTGGGGTAGAGGGAATTTGAGTATGCCCAAGATAGCACAACTAGTAAGAGGCAGAGTGTGAAACCCTGATAGTTTGGCCCTAGGGTCAACGTTTTCCATCCCTCATATAGCAGTCGAGGCGGCTGTGTGGACTATTGCTTTCTTCCTGATGTTGATGGGAATGAAGCTCAGTTTGCACTATTTATTATGATACTGAAAGTTTGGCTAAATGCCATCTACGTGGTAAGGGAAATTCTTGTATACTGCTCAGAAATTCTTTTCTTAATCTTAAGGAAATTTTGAATTTTATTTAATAATGTTCCTACATCTCTTGAGCTAATCTGATGAATTTTTTCCCCTTAAGTCTATTAATGTGGTGAATTACACTGATAGATTTTCTGATCTGAACCATCCTTGTATACCCAGGATAAACCCCAATGGGTCACAGTAGACATAAATTTATTATAAACATTGTCAGTTAGCATTGATTTTTTAAAACATAGTTCCAGGTTTTTTGTTTTGTTTTGTTTTGTTTTGTTTTGTTTTGTTTTTACAGAGTACTTGAGAAGCTGCCACCCGAGTGCTTTTGTGAATGAAAAGCACTAAAGTATCATCATCCATTGCTAAGAAAGTTAAGAAAGGAAGCCCTTGATTTTTTACAATTTAACATTAACTCAATGTTTATGTTAATCTGTGTTGATTTTTTATTTTATCACCAGAAAGTTGAGTACAGGGGCGTTTAAATGTTTAAAGACTTGCTTGGTTAGCTCCCCTGTGTGTTGACCATATAATGTGGGAACTATAAGGGCAAGCTTACCACTTGCTCTCTTTTGTGGAAGTTGTACAAGCACTCTCTGTTTGTAGGTCTTGACCGTATAACAAATTCTGAAGGGACCTGCTGTTGTGTCACTTAGTTGGAGAGGTCCCTGTAGCACAGGGTCAGGAGTCCTACAGTTTGGGGTTTGGAAGATTAGAGGCTTCCCTCTGAGGTAATGGCCGATCATGTATGACCAGCATATCCTCGAACCCTCCGCATTGTTGGCTGTAAAGTGGGCACAAAGGCAATCACCAGCCAGCCTAACATGTAGCTGCCTTTGAAATTAAATGAGATGGGGATTGTACATAAAAGCCCTTCGAAAGTCACTCTCCACATGCGAGATGCCGCATTCACCGTGGACTTGGTCAGTGGGAGGAAAAGCAAGCAGCTTGATGGCCAGGGCTCACGTCCCCCTACAGGTGCTTCTTCTCGACACTCTTACTGACTTCTTTCCACAGCTCTCCGCCTGCCGCAGTCTCTGCTCCTGAGTAGGCAGGGGGCTGAGAACACATGATTTCATTCATTTTGCAAAAAAAGGTCCCAAGATGGAAATCCTGGTCCTAAGATTGAAATCCTGGTGCTTGCTCTTCTGGTTGGATTCGGGCCCTGTGAGTTGAGTTGATCAGTTTCCATAACCTATAATTATCTTCTTTTTTCCTATTCCTTTTCTTTTCTCCTTCTAAAGCACATTTGTGGGGCGCACGTGGCAGTGTTCTGCCTTTGAGCTGCCTTCCCCTGGGGCCCCAACCCTTCCTGGGCCCAATTCCTATCTTTCTGAGAATGTCCCACTCTAGTTTGGCAGCTGGGATTCTTATAAAGGGGCTCAATTTTATTAATTCCCATGTTCCAGTTTTGTTTGTTCAAAGGGAAAAAGAAATTAAAAGAAATTCACTTTGCAGTTGAAAATCACGATGAGGCTCATAGTCCGGAACCACTTGGCACAGGAAACATCCCCATCTCTGCTTAGATGTACACAGACCAGGATTCTCTCCATCCTACCCCTTGCTTTTTATTTTCCAGTGGTTGGAATAATGCTCCCAGAAATCTGCTATGATGGGGGGTTACCTAGGTCCTGAAGAATACCTGCTATCTTGTGAGCCTTCTTCTAATTGTTTTTGTTATGATGAATGTCATTATGGTATCAATGTGTTTTAATGGGGACGTTTGTCTTCTTGCTGTTTGTGTATGTCATCTGAAGCGGAAAAATATGGAAACAGAAGGGCGCATGTCTTTACAAGTGTGTTTGGAGGCTAACCAAATGGTGCATTTCTCTTCGGATGCTTTCTGATTTTCAGTCCGGGAGTTTCAGACTAAAAATAGGATGCTTTCTTTTTGTGAAGGGCTGCTGATGTGACTCCTTCACGGGCTGGTTCTATCGGTACAAAAGGCAACTCCTGGGCTTGGGTGTATTGACTCATTAGTCATTAAGGAATTTACTCCTTGGCACTAAAGAATAATGTAATGCAGGTTTAATTAAAGCAAAAGCTTAAAGTTGATGTTAATTTAATGGTACAGTCAACTTTCAATTATCCTTGATGCTGAAAGAGGGGGTGGGATTTGATAATTCAAATTAACAAAAAGCCTAGAATACATTATACTTTTTCCCCCCTAAATAGATCAGGATTTGCTGCTCTAATTTTGCTACAAGGGGCTCATGTGGAAATGATCATGAAAGCCAATTTTGGGGAAAGCAGGCCATCGGCATGGGGAAGAAAGGTCACGGCCTGCCAAGCATGCATTAGGTGCTTTACCTTGTTAGTTTTTGAAAACGTCACAACTGCCTGTGAGGAAGGTATCACTAACCAAAGTTTATAATTTCGGAAACAGAGGCAGTGTTGAAAGACTTGTCCAAGGTCATTTACTGGAAATTAGTGTAATAAGTGTTTCTGTGTTTCTCAATCCAACCCATGTATTGAACAGAGAGGAAAACAATGTTTTAATCTAAACCTGAATTGCAATGTCTTCTATACTTAAGAAAATAGCGTAAAGTCTCTTCTGAATATATGGCATTTTCTTGTCAAGCAAAATTCTTGCTTGGGATAACAGCATGGTTTGGAAGAAAACAGCAAAACAGTTTTTCACCACAAATGGGCAAATGAGGGTGGGGGTGGGCAGGGAGGCCTATGCAGGTGAGGATACCTCTTATTACAGGGTTGATAGAACTTTTGAGAACAACGGCATCTAAAAAGTCAACGTTTATGCTACTGGCAGGGAAGTTCTTTGATGGAACAAAATGTCTTTCACTCCAAATCTTCAGCTAGCTGTGCCAGGTACAAATACCAGATATTAGCAGTGCCAGTGGGCTGTGTTGGGGTGGAGGAAAAAGAATGTGCTGGGAGGTCAGATGAGGTGAGCAGTGGACAGAGTTATGTATTAGTCAGGGTTCTCCAGGGAAAGAGAACCAATAGGAGATAGATACATACATGCAGACTTATTATCAAGAATTGGCTCACATGATTATGGAGGCTGAGGAGTCCCACAGCCTGACGGTGTAACTCTGTCTGAGTCCAAAGGCCTGAGAACCAGAGACGCCAATGTGTAAATCCCCATCAGAGGCAGGAAAAGATGAGATGAGATGTCTTGGCTAAAACAGTGAGGCAGGAAGAAAGGGACCGCTTCCTCCCGACTCCATCTTTGTTCCATCCAGCCCTTCAGTGGACTGCATGAAGCCCACTCACCTTGGGGAGGGCAATCCACTTTACTGAGCTCACCAATTCAAATGTTAATCTCAACTGAGAACATGCTCACAGACACACCCAGAATGATGCCTAATCTGGGTTCATGGCCAGTCAAGTTGACATGTGAAAGGAGCCATCATAAACTTCCTGTGAGAAAGTAAGCTATAGGGAATTAAAAGTCTCCCTGGGGAGGGTCTGATGCTCTCTGGGCTGTGAACAGTGAGTCAAAGTTCCTTAACGTAAGTCTTCAAGGGCAGGATTAATTCAGTAGGCATATGGCTTATGTATTACTGACAGCCTGACAAAGTAACTGGTTATCAGCTAGTTACCGACTTACATTCAGCCAATCAACCAGCAGATTTACAGCTCTGTAGATGCCGCCCTATCACATCCTAGAATCTTGCTACTCAAAGTGTGGTTCCAGGGCCAGAGCTCCTTACAAGTGTAGACTCTCAGATCTACCGAAGCGGAATCTTTATGCAAACAATCCCCAGAATTTCTCCAGATAATTGATCTGCACATGAAAGTCTGAGAAGGAGTGGCCTGAAACATACCAGGGGGTAAAATGCAGAGAGGTATGAGTAGAAGGCTGGAGTGAAGGTCACAATGGGGAAACTGAATTGGGATTTTCAGATATTTGCCAGGTATCACCTATGGTAATTAGACATCATTCAGAGTTGAGGATGGAATGTGCATTCCCGAAGTCCAGCCAAGCATAGATTTGCAGGCTGGAGGTAAGCGGAACAGCTCACCTTTCCCATGTCCTGAGCTGCTTGCCTTCAGACTTACTGCCCCACTCTGGTCTGGAAGCCCAGCCTGCAGCAGGAAACATTTGTTCTTTTCCACACCCTTGCATTCAAAGTGTGTTTGTGTGGTCACATGTATAGTTTAGTTCATGGGTCATCATTGTGAGGAAAATCAAGGAGGAATGAACATGACCAGGGATCCTGGATTCTGATGTTGGACTAGTGGAGGGGTGGCGTTGCTTCAGACTGCCTTGACCTATCTCCATAGGGGAGGGCAGCCTGTTTTCATCAGTGTGCCACGTTAGGTAGAGCTACCTCAAAATGCACAGGAGAAGGTTGCGGGGTGTGTGTGTGTGTGTGTGTGTGTGTGTGTGTGTGTGTGTGTACGTGTTTTGTTGTGTTTCCCATATAGCTAAATGTTAGGAAGCAGTTGCATAACTTCTGGGGTAGCTGCTCAGCTCATCACTTCATATTTTGAGAGAAGCTTCACGGCATACCAGGGATATATATATGTCCGTACTACCCGATCTCTTCTCTGACCAAGGCTGATTCAACCTTAACTTCTCTGGGGCAGTCAGGCACCTCTCTCAGTGGAGGTGAGCCTTGGAAAGAGTACATAGTTATGGAAGGTATAAAAAAGAGTGAACCTAGAGAGGGAGCTCCAGGAAGGATCCCTGGAGAGTGGCAGCCGACCCGAGTTGGAGGGACAGTAGGAGTGTGCTGGATGTGGGGGCGTGGGGAGAGGTTCCCCAGGCAGCACAAGGGCAGGTGCAAAACTCTGCAGTAGAAGGCAGTATGGCATGTTGTCGGAGCTGAGAGTGTTCCAGCATCTTGGAAGCTGTGCCGGTGAAGAGGAGTGGGTGGGAACACAATGGCATGGGAGTAGTAGGTGGGGGCCACATCAAGGACTTCTTTAAAGCAGAAGGCTAGGGGTGACTGGTCTGGTTTGTCCCAGACTGAGGGAGAATTAGGAAGAAATTAGCAAAAAGGTAGGGTGGATTTTGCAACTTGGGGAAAAGATGAATGTAGAAGCCAAAGAACAAACCTTTTAAAGATCAAGGCAAAACTGTGTGGTAACCAAAACTACTGCTCACCTGGGGTGTTTACTGCTATGAACACACTTTAGAAAGGGGCAGAAAAGCTGAAATGCTCCCAGCTGCTAGTGCGCTCCTAAAAGGCACAGAAATTGAGTTTTCCGTGATAGAGTCTTCTATGTTAGCAAAATCACAACTATATGGGTTACATGATTCTCCTTTTAAGCAAATCGGGAAGAAATTTTCCTTTACCAAGAGAGTCTCAATTTCATTCTCTAAGCAAAAGTCAAGGTTTGATCATCGTTTCAAGATGATTATTTATGGCTTAGCAGATAATCCCACTGTGCCCTTGGCTCTGGCAGTGCCTTTGCTCTGTCTCTTGCTGTCTCCTGAATTTATTGATTTCATTAGAAGATAAGAGTGACAAGGACAGCTTATACTACTTGGGAGAAATGTAAAACCATTAGCAGTCATTGTTGAAGTCAGAACATGTGCCAGTAAGCTCCTTAGGAGACCAGTGGCAGCCAACGATACAAGGATTAACCTGCCCGGGGTGCGTGTGTGTGCGTGTATGTGTGCATGTGCATGCATGTGTGTGCGTGTGCGTGTGTGAGTGTGCGTATGTGTGCAGGCTGAGCACCAGGTCTGCTGTGACGAGCTTGTATATGATAAACCCTGACACTGAACTGATGGATACATGGGTATTGACACCAACAACTGCTTTTTCCTTGCCTTTCCTTTTTCTTGCTTCCTAAGTTTGAGGTTCTAGATCAAAATGCATCCATGTTACCAGAGGGCTGCATTTGGGTGGGCAGGGGAGAAGGCTTTCGGAGCTTGGCATCCGCTAACTAGCTGGGGTCAGAGGGTGTAAGGGGGGTGACCACCAGCCTCTCCCGAGGCGCCCACCTGGTGGGCAGCTTTGATGTGGCCTCTGAGAAGCTGCCTCTGTTCCCTGTCCCCTCAAGGCAGGAACAGCTTCCAGGGGCTCAGTCTGGCCTGACCTTTCCTCAGGGGACGACATGGGGAAGGGGACGTTCACTGCTCAGTGTGAGGACATCCTTTAAAGAAAACAGAAGAGATTTTCGAGCGGCGAAGCGACCGGTGCTCTTGAAGGTTGGAGAGCCGGAAGGGAATTAATTCAGTTCCGCCTCCATTCCTGTTTATTCTGCCTGGTGTTGGCAGCGTAGCAGTTTGCACATACTTCATGTGGATGTTTCAAAGATCACGAGGTGCAGGGACTTGAAATAATTGCTTGATGCAAATGTGCATTGGGGTTATGCTTGGAAGAAGGTGGGCAGCTGGTCATGTGCTGAGGACAGGGCAGGTGGAAATAGGCTCCCAGGACAGCAAGCAAAGATCCAGGCCTCAGGCAGAAGGTGAATGAGGGACATCTCTAACAAAATACTGGAGACTGTGTGGCTTAAACATTTATTTCTCATCGTTCTGGAGGCTAGGGAGTTGAGATTAAGGCACGGAGGGATTTGCTTCCTTCCAGGCTCAGGCACAGCCATCTTACCGTGTCCTCACAAGGTGGAAGGGGCAAAGGAGGACTCTGGGGTCTCTTTTATAAGGACACTAATCCCATTCCACCCTCACTACCGAATCACCTCCACGTACCCCACCCCCTAATTCCATCTCCTTGAACATTGGGCTTTCGCATGAATTTGGGGGAGACGCAAACCTCTAGTCCATAGCACATCCGTGGAACCCTGGCTGGGGGCTCCCTGGCCAGCCTCCCCCCTCACCTGTCTGAGTGGGACTGGCTGAAACTCAAGAGGAAACCTGCACCCACAACAGCACCGAGGGACCTAAACATCAGTGTGGAAGCTGAACCATGTGGCTGCCAACCCTGATCATCCACGTGACCTTCAACAATTGTCACTGTGAGCGCCGGTCTCGTCTGCCTTGAAATGGAATCATACCATGCCTGCCTCTCTCACAGGGATTCTGAGAGCCAAGAAATTATATCTGCTAAAATATACTGAAAAATCTCAAGTGCATTACTAGCATGGGCGGACAGACTCATTGTGAGGCACATAAGAAGAGCAGTTATACAGAGGTCTAGAACGTTCATCTCTCTTTATTTTATCTTTTGCACTGTGAACCTTCTATTTGTGAGCTTCAGTGAATAAGTGACTTCTGTAGGTAAAGTGAGTGTGAGTCAAATTTAAGGTAATCATTTTGAAGGTACTTTCAAGGAATTTGCCTCCCAATAATTGACGACTATTGTCTTCGGTTTCAGATACAATAATTTATTACAGTCATGTTGCCGGAAAAGATCTAAGACATCCAGTTAAATTTGAATTTCAGATAAACAACGAATAGTTGTTTTTTTTTTAGCATGAGTATGTCTCAAATATTGCATGGGACATACTTATACTGACTCATACTGAAAAATTACTTGTTGCTTATCTGCAGTTCAGATGTCACTCAGTATCCTGAATTTTCATTTGCTAAATCTGGCCACCCTATACTAGAGATACGGGATTCTCACAGACATATAAGAATGAAGTTTCATTCCCATATAAACTGCTTTTTAGCCTTTTTTAAAAAAACATAAATAGGAATCACTGGATTAGCACTGGCATGTTAGGTAATTTCTTTGAGTTTCTCATTCTTCATCTATAAAATGCAGAGAATAGTGCCTTACTTGGTTCTCAGGTTTGCCTGCTGATTAGAATCACCTGGGGGACCATTTATAGCTCCTGATGCCCCAGCATCTTAGACCAATTACATCAGGATCTCGGTGTGGTGGAGCCCGGGGGGGTTACAGTAGAAAGCCCCACTCAGTTATTGCAGTGAGGCAGCAAGGGTGAGAATCCCTGGCATCACACCTAGTGAGCTGTGGGGCCAAGTGACCCAGCAGCTGCAGAGTACCTCACAGAGCATCTGGCAGGGTAAGAATGCCGAAGGCAGTCCCCGAGTTATGTTAGGAAGAAGGCTAGTGTGGAAGAGGAAGGAGAAGAAAGGGTGACAGGTAGGGTGACAGGCTGTGCTGTGGCAGGGTTTCAAAAGCACGTGGCCCGTGTGGGATTTTATGGGCCCATCTGTATGGACCTATGGGGCTGGAACACAGTTTGTGGAGGAGAGCAAGAAATCCGAAGAAGATGGGCTAAAGCCAGGTTATGGAGGCTGTGGGTCATAGCCAGGAGTTTGTGCTCTATTTTGTGGGCCTTGGGGAGCCGTTGCCAATGCTCTCGCTCCTGAAGGGAAGAGTCATGGAAGCCCATGTGTGCATCTCATAGGAGCCAGGTGGGATCCATGGGAGGTACCATCCCCCTAGTAGGTATCTGTCTTGCTTAATGTTGTATTTTCAGTGCCAGGAATTATGTCTGGTGCATAGTAGGAACTCAACAATGATGTTGATTGAAGGAGTAAACGGAAAAAACAAAAGAAAAGCTCCACAGAGGCAGCATGGCACGGCAGGACCGGTGGAGATGTGGAGGCAGAGGTCTCCAGTCTGATGCTGACCTCGG
Organism: Callorhinus ursinus; assembly: GCF_003265705.2. NCBI lineage: Eukaryota > Metazoa > Chordata > Mammalia > Carnivora > Otariidae > Callorhinus > Callorhinus ursinus. The sequence continues at coordinate 6,404,310 of NW_027397072.1, read as the reverse complement.
GCGCCACTGGACTAGTCATGGCCTCTTCTTGGCCTCTGTTTCTTGTCTCTTGAACAGAGGGCATGACCTTCAAGCTATAAATTTGAGAACTAGATTCTCCTGGTCCTGAGTAATGATTGACCTAACCATTGATATTTTGGTCCTTGGTGAAAACTCCCTTTGAGAGTGTTGGCGTTTCCGTGATTTCTGGAAGTCGGGCCCCCAGACTGCAGAGTCGTGCAGCTCATCAGGGCTGTTGGAGGAAACTCGGCCTACCCATGGGTCAGGCATCCCCACGTCAGAGGAGTGGCTGGACCAGAGTCTCAAAAGTTAGTTTCAGGGTTGTAGGTATAAGCAGTGTAATGGTGGAGAGAGGTCCAAGGCATACGTTGGGCAGCCCAGGGGCTCCCGGATGGGAAGGACAACCGGCCGGTTCTCATCTCAGCTCCTGTAACTCAGCACTGTGGCTCCAGGCAACTCACTTCATCTGTTTGCATTTTAGTAACCTTAGTCGTAAAACGAGGAGTTTAGATGAAGTCGACTCTGTAGAACATTCTCGGCTTTCAACTGCTCTGATTCCATAGTGTGCTCTTGGGTTTCTTTTATCTTTACCTCCATGTGCCTTTGTTTCTCAAGATCCAGGCCCCGTGACACTGTTCCTTCCCGGTGCCTTCAGAGACCTGCGTTGAAAAGCTGACTCTGCACCTCTGTGTGCTTCTGAGCCTTTTGCACATAAAGAAGGGAAAGCTGGATAGTTTTTCCCCCCCCCTTCTTCTTTAACAGATATTTTTAGCTTTTCTAAAAGCTTCTCACTTTGAGCCTTAAAAAGAAATAAGAACCTCTTCCAAAAATGCAAATGCTCTGGCAAGAAGCAAGAGGGGTGTTTTCAATCTTCCCAGAACAATTGTTTTCTCTTCCATTGACATTTGTGGGGTGCAGGGGTGAAGGTGAGGCCTGCGGAGGGGAAGGACGGAGGGTGTTGTGACAACCAGAGTGACTCCGTGGCCAGCACAGGCGCTTTCCTGGGGACTTCGCTATGGCATGTGTGCTATGGGCTCGCTTTCCCTAGTCGCTCTGGACCACTTCTGGGTGGGACACTGGATGAATGTCTTGAGTCCTGACAGGGCCATGAGGTGAAGTGGAGGTTCTTTCTCCCCACCAGCCCCCAGCCTCACGCAGACTTTGGAAGTCAGTAGGAGCTGCTGGTGGTGCTCAGAGATGCATCCCCACCCCAAGGGAGAAGTGACGGGGGCGAGTTCCAGCTGGCTTAGTTTGCGACCCCAGCTCTGAATTTTTCTACTTTGGAGGCTGGGTGGTTGAGGTCTTGTCTCCGGTGGCATCATGACTTCCTCTGTCCCTGCACAGCGCCTGGTTCGCACCACGGAGGAACACCTGCAGAGGAAGGAATGCGGAGTCAGTCGTGTCCTTCCGGCTTCCCAGGAGGAAGAGGAAGAGAGGGGAAGAGGACTGCCAGGCTCAAGGGCCACAGTGCGAGGCACCTGTGCAGCTATTATTCCACTGACTCTTTACAACCATCTCATAATTGTGTCTAATTCATCGTTTTGATTTCCAAGCATCTAGCTCATAGTAGCTGCTCGCTATCTGTTCAGTTGTCTGCATTAACACTTTTTTTTCATTTATGTCTTTCAGAGCTAATTCAAAGTTTGACTATATTCAGAAATAATGATTTGACCTACAGTCTTGTTGAAAAGCAACAATTTTGTTCTGTGTATGTCAAACTCAGGGGACATTGGTGAATACAGGCTCTTTAAGGGGCCATTTAGTATACTCTGGTTTGGTATTACTGTGCAGAAGATGATTATATTGACAAAACCATCTGAAAACGGGAGACAGCACCCTCCAGCCCTCACACTCAGTCACACTTCCCAGATGTTAGCGATAGAGGGGAACTAGGCAACGTGGGCAATGTTGTATACCACAGCTCCCAGAAGCACAGCTCAGCTTGCCTGTAACTGGACCACAGGCTTGGGGAAGGTCCATGGCCAGAGAATCAGGAGTCGATCAGGAAAGAGACATAAGAATGTAGACCTTCCACTGGTTTTCTGAGAGAGAATGAGCTCTGCTATTTACAACCGAGGAAGCCCACAGCTCTGGAAGGAAGGTGATAACTCAGCTATTAATTTTGTCTTGGCTTCTTGGTGGCTGGGGCCAGAGTTCACATCACTTCCCCTCTGCTCTCTGCTCTGCCGACCATGATACACCTCCAACCTGACGTTGACTTGAATTAATGGTGTTTAGTTGGCCCTCTGGACATTCCTGACTTATTTACTCTGAGAAGATAGAAGCTCTGAGAAGATGGAAATGAACCCAGTCTTCTCTAGATATCAAATATGAATTGAGCCAACTCTCCCTTGATAATTTTGAGGCATAATGGAGAGAGAGGCTATAATCATGCTGGTGACACACGGATCTTTGGTTTCTGTTGGTAGCACCACCCTCACGTTGAATGACTGTAAGGGTAAAGGAGCCATGAGAAGGAACACAGCCACACTCAGACCATGATTCCTTTTCTTTTTAAAGTATTTTTTTCGTAATACCACCAAGTAGTGTTCTAAATATCGACATGTTCAGAAGATGAATCCTGGCTAGCAGAAAAGAGAGATGGAATGAGCATAATTAATAGAATTAGAGATAGATTCAAATGGACACATTCAATGCTTATGGAGCAGTTAGTGTGTTCAGACTCGTGTGCATTAGCTTGTTGAATTCTCTCTTGGACCCGAGGGTGAGCTGCGGTTATACCCATTTATAGGGAAGGAAACAAAGGCCCAGAAAGGTTGAGTAACTTGCTCAAGATCATGAAACTAGTGTCAGACTCAGAATTTGAATCTAGCTCAAGCTGACACCAGTCTGATCTCATTCCACTACTAGAGAGAAAGCTCTAGCATCCCCATAGGCCCTCGCTTTGAGCAGGTAGATTAACCTTAGCTTAACCTTAGGGCTGGACACTTTGGGGTCCAGGAAATATAAAGCATTGTCTGTGGCCTCAAGGAACACAGTTGTGACCTATCTGAAGGAGGCTATATTTATATGAAACATTCAGTAATAGTTCAGCCGGTCATCTTAAATTAAATGCTGATTTTTTCATCCCAGCCAATAGGTTCAGAGAGGTTCATGTTGCTGACAGATTGCGGGGTCAGAGGATTTGACCCCCTCTTGTTGGTGTAATTAGGGTCTAGAGCTGGACACATGGGTGGTAGAAAGTGATCCTTCTAAATGGGTAGTGAGACCAAAGGAAGAAAGGAAGAGGTGGGTAAAGAAGGACTTTTATTTAAAAAAGGCCCCCACCTTGATTCAGCATCTTCTATGTGCTGGCTCTTTGGAAGGCAGGTGGGGAGAAATGAGAAAATACCATTTGTCATAGTTCAGTGTGTGTCTACAGCGCTGGGCTCCTTTACCTGTAGATGAGAAAAGAAGATCTTCGGGCAAGAGGTATTCTGAGTCCTCCTTTAGTCCCTGCAAACACTCAGTAACTGGCAACCACCCTGAAAGGACACCTTCCTTTGATGGCTGTCATCATAGCATCGTTATTCCCATGGAGCAGGAGTTAAAGCCACATTACCGTGCCATTACCTTTCACCCATGAGAACGGAGGGGAGTCAGATATCTTGTTTTCTTCCTATGATTATCTAGATTTTTATCACTTTTGTTTTCGTAAATTTTTAAAAAGATTTTATTTACTATTTGAGAGAGAGCAAGTGAGAGAGAGAGAGAGAGAGAGAGAGAGAGAGAGAGCATGAGTGGGGTGAGGGGCAGAGGGAGAGGGAGAAGCAGGCTTCCCACTGAGTGGGGAGCCCTATGCAGGGCTTGATCCCAGGACTCCGGGATCATGACCTGAGCTGAAGGCAGACACTTAAGTGACTGAGCCACCCTGGCGCCTGATTTTTATCACTTTTAATACTAGTATGTTCAATTTTTTGATTATTCGTAACTCTCAGAAAATAAGTTTTGAACAAAGGATCCTATACACATATAATTGTTTGTTTATAATCTATTCGCTACACCATTGTGTTAATATAGGGTGCCTTTAAAACATATGCCAAAAAAAGAAGTCTTAGATTAACAAGACACATAGAAGTCCTAGAAATTTCTTCCTGAGCCTCAGTGAATCTCCATGTGCACTTTAGGAGAACAGGGGTTTCGGCTGCAGACCCTGGAATAATGTCTTTCAACATGGCAAAACTGCTGTAGCTGTGGTAGCTAGGGCTACCAGAACAAAAGGCGACAGACCAAAGTAGCAGAAATATATTTCCTCAGAGTTCTGGTGGCTGGAGTCTGAGATCCAGCTGTCGGAGGAGTCGGTCAGCTGGAGTCGGTTCCTTCCAAGGGATCTGAGGGGGAGTCCCCTCCAGCCTCCCTCCTGCCATCAGGTGGTTCGCTGGCGGTCCTTGGCGGTCCTTGGCGGTCCTTGGCGGTCCTTGGCTTGTGGAAGCATCACCCAGACTTTTCCTTCATCTTCACGTGGTGCTCTCCTTTGGTGCATCTTTGTCCCTGTCCCCTTTTTATAAGGACTCTATCATATTGGATTAAGACCCACCTTAATAACCTCATTTTAACTTGATGACTTTTGTAAAGATCCTACTTCCAAATAGGGTCACATTCTCAGGTACTGGGGGTTAGGACTCCCACATATCTTTGGGGGGACACAATTCCATCTATTATACCTTGTAAACTTACACTTGTTTTAGGCAGTTAAGTTGTGCCTGAAAGAATTGTATTCATAAAAAAGTGTCAGTAGTGGGGGGTGGCTGGATGGTTTAGTCAGTTCAGCATCTGACTCTTGGTTTTGTTTCAGGTCATGATCTCAGGGTCGTGAGATTGAGCCTCGTGTCAGGCTCCATGCTCAGCACGGAGTTTGCTTCAGATTCTCTCTCCCTCTGCTTCTCCTCTCCACTCGTGCTCTCTTCTCTCTCAAATAAAGAAATAAAATCTTTAAAAAAAAAGTGTCAGTAGAGGCATGACTTATAAACTGGTCTCAGTGAGTTTATAAGTCACTCACTTATAAACCGCACCCCCCCCCCAGCTTTTTTCCAGTGAAAATTGATCAGTTCTTCCTCTACCTATCTCCAGAAAGTTTCTTTAACCTTTCTCTGGTTCATATTTATTCCATCTTGTATAAAGGCTGCCAATGGCTGATTCTCCCACAAAATTGAACTCTTATCAGAGAAGAAATATTTTCATTGACATTTTTGTTCACTTGCTTTAATAACAACCTCCTATCTTTCCACTTGCCAGTAGCAAACATCTCTTTTTACAGTCTTATACGTGGTAGGTGATCAATAAATACATCTTGAATTAAATTGACCTTTTTGTGAAGTGTAGAATTCTTTTCTAAAGTTACAACTTCCTGATCAATTATCTTTGTGCAAATCTTTGAAATTCATCTACTGCGTTAGGGTCAGTATGCAACCTCTCCCCTTTGCTCATCATCGTTTTCCCCACAGCTTTTCAAGGAGAATGGAAAGCATTTGCTAGTACGTGTTCAGGCTCACAGAACTTTACTTAATTAAGCAGAACTCGGCTAACATCTGGGGTGGAGACACGTTTTCCCCACAGAAAATTGCCTTGTTCACTCCGGATGAGTCATGTCCCTAAGTCTTGGCCCGGGAGTGGGTGTTCAAGGGAATTGTGTCCCGGCCTCCACAGACCATGAAATGCTCTTTCTGTAAGGGGCAGAATTTTTGGATGATGCAGAAACACCTGCGTTTCCCTCCAGCTTTGGAGGAAGTTATATTTTCCTGAGTGTCATGGAGACACTTAATTGAAATGTTCAGAGTTCCTGCTTATCTGCTGGCATGGCTACAAGACAGAGAGGGAATATATGATTAGTACCTGTGCCTTATTTTTGGTGTTATTACTTATTTTAGCTTCATTAAATAATTCTAGTTCCTGCCCTAGAAGAGGCTATTTTTCTAGCTTACTACTGACTGGCTATTTTGCTTTACATCGGCATTCAATCAACGCTAGCAGATGTCGGTTGCTACGTATATTACCAAAGTTAAGTGAGGAAAGATCAGTGGTTTTCAATCCATTTCATGTCAACCATCAGCAGGATTCACCACATAATTTCATCACCCAAAGTTATATCGTTCCCTTTGAGAACAAATCAGACAAGAGGCCCTTCTGATCAATGTCCTTGGAGTGTGGGGATTACCTCTGACCTTTTGACTCTGAAATAATTTGTCCTAGAGGGTTGACCAAGAAAAGTTACTCTCCATTTTGGACCAACATAACTTTTCCATGGGCAGTGTGTAGCAATGTGAGAGTGCCACTTGGATTTTCACTTCTTTTTAAGTAAAATGGGCATGAGTGGCAATTTTCTCCTTTCCAGAAAATGGCTTGTTGATAACTGGTTGAAATATTTTTTTACCTGTAAATAAACTTTGAGACAACAAGATAAGGATGTAGCAAAGTGCCTGACTATAGTATACTATCATAACCCACATTTTTGGCACATTTATTTTGTGCCAGACACTTTAGAATCATCTTATTAATCCTTAAAATGAGTTTTTTTAAAAAAATGTTTCATAAATAAGGCAAGTAGGGTACCCAGGAATCAGAAGCCAGGGATGAACAAATCTAGAACTCTTGCTATTTGCTGTTTTAGCGCCCACAGGCTTTCAGCAGATTTTGCTCTCCTCTGACCATTTCAAAAGTTTAGGAGTTTGCCCACCACACTGGACTTTCTAAAAGGACTGTGTCTAATGTAAATAAAGATTGCCGACCTGCCCTGTGGCACAGTGCTCATCTCTGTGATGTCCTACTACATGTTGGAGCACTTGCTTCACACGATGACGTAAGGGAAATATTCCATTTCCCTTCAACAATTGACCTTTTATTAGTTTGAAAGAGCAGCTTACATACCAGTGATTCAGTATCGAAAAGCAGAATTATTTGTTTTTGAGAAGGCTCACCACCCACCTGCATGTTCCCTTCCGCTAAACCCCCTCCCTCAGACTTCAAGACAGCAAGTTGCAGGGGATAAAACATAAGGCCCTTGTTAATTGCAAATTAATAGTGCCAGGAATATATACAGATGGCACCTGAAGTCAATTGCTGACAGCGTCATACTCTGGTTATGTTTTTCTTTCCTGCAACACAACTGTGCGCTGAGCAAAGGCAGAGTGGTCTTAGATTCTTAGTTAGTTCTGAGTTTCTGAAGGATGAAATCCATGTCCTTGCCTTACCACTCTGTTCTTATCTCACAAATTCAGTGGTTTTTGCTTTTATTTACTCATTAATTTGAACCAGTTCCAGGCTTTGGTGGTTCAGAGGATACAGGTGTGATGCTGGACAAACATTCTGTATATATTAAACTATATTTGCTAAACTAGTAAATATTTTGCTGTGTTCATTTTTTCCCCCCTCATTCTCAAGCAATCAATTGTGAACCTGCAGTGTTGTAACACATCCATAGGAAACATTTGTGCTTTAGCTGGCACTTAGATTAAATTAATCAAATAATCTTTTCTTTCTTTCTTTCAAGGCTGACATTTCAGTAAAAATTTTAAAGGTTGCATGCCAACTGCCAAAGTCAATTAAGTAAAGGCAAAACCCAAAATTTGTAAGAGGGAATGATCATTGTCTGAGACTGGATGACTTGGGTGAAATAAACCATCTTCCCGACTTCCCAAGCATTTTAAAACTCTGACTTTGAACTAATTGTATATTTGAATAGTTACTCAGAAAATAAAGCATGATCTAGGATTTTGATAAAACCTTGAGTTTCATGTTTTAGGACAAGTGGCAGCACCATTTGTGATACCATGACAGACCTCAGCTAGCCAACTGGACCCTAGCCCAGCCTGAGCTTCTTAAATAGCCATTCATCTTCCCAGTGCTTGTGATGAATCCTTCTAGAGAAGAAGAGCAAGGTCAGATGGAGGTCTATCTGGCTATAAAATTTTAGATCTGGGGGAACAATTGAAATATCCTATCATGGTAACTGCCCTTTTTGGGGGGGGAGCAGAAGTCCCTGCTCGGCACCCCTATGATTGTGTTTCATGAACACACACCAGCCTAGGAATGGGCACATGTGCTGTGGAGTGGTATGACTCAGATCACAGCCAACCTGAGAGCCTTGGGACCTATGAGCCTACTGGAGGGCCTCAGTTGTGGCTGGAAGCAATAAAACTAGCCGAAGGAATTGGCAGCAGGTTTGAAATCTGAAGACTGCCAAAGCTTGACTCCCACTTAGCAGCACCGAGTGAACCAATTCATGCCCACCTCTCCGTATGTTAAAAATGGAACCAGTAATGATCACCCATGGGTGTTCATTGCATGTTTCACTCCAGTAATTAAAAGTGTGACCCAAACTCTGAATAGTAGCAGGAACACAAGTTTCAATTCTGGGCTTTTCTCCAGCCGGGTGCCCCCTGAAATGTCCTTTCCACATATCACCTCCTCCAAGTCCCCTTTCCAATGTGTCTCTCATTTCGCTGTGTGGGTGTATCCTACCCACCCCTCCATGCTCTGGAGGCCTTACGCCCACCTCCCCAAGAACTGATGGTGTTGGTGGGAATCTCAGTCCTAGGCTTGGGTCCATAGGAAGCATTTGTGGGCAGAGAGCCTTTTGGCCCACTTTGCCTCACACCATTTGGATAACCACCACCTGCACGGTGACTAGACACAGAGCTCACCTCTGTGAGAGAGACCCAAGGAGAGGACAGGCAGGGCACCTGGGGAACACTGTGGTGGATGTGGGCGGGAGGGCTCGGAGCATGGCTGCCCACACCTGATAAAGCAGCTACCTGCTCTGTCTTCTTGTTCAGAGTGTTCAGAGAGCTTGCTCTTAGTCCCGTGTTGCTCTTGCAGGACATTGATGAGGGAGGAGCCCTCCTGGGATTCACACCTATGGAAAGGAGGAGACAAGAGTGAGATTGGGCAAAGGGAGAGGTTGAATTGAGACGTGGGCCCCATGAAGGCTCCAGATGAGCCCGTGGAGAGTGTTGGACTTGGGCTGGACCTTCAGAGAAGTCTAGAGTTCCCACCATAGGCAGGGGTGGTGTTGATGGGATGTTGGAGGCAGGCTGCCCTGGGAAGGAGGTGTGAATATGGGCAAGGCACAATGTTAGTCAGCACCGCACATACTATGCGTGGTGCTTAGCCTCCATGCCTCACCCCACTACTCAACTGCCTTCTAGGGGTCTTACCAAGTGGAATTTGGTCAGAGCTATCTGGACAGGGGCGCCTGGGTGGCTCAGTCATTAAGCGTCTGCCTTCAGCTCAGGTCACGATCCCAGGGTCCTGGGATCAAGCCCCACATCAGGCTCCCTGCTCCGTGGGAAGCCTGCTTCTCCCTCTCCCGCTCCCCCTGCTTGTGTTCCTGCTCGTGCTCTCTCTCTCTCTCTCTGTGTGTCAAATAAATAAATAAAATCTTAAAAAAAAGAACTACCTGGACATTTGCTGTGTAGATAATTATGGCAACTGCTGAAGACCTTTTTATTTTTAAATAAGTAGGAACTATAGCCCCTGACATCCCAGACCAGTGTGTGTGTGTGTGTGTGTGTGTGTGTGTGTGTGTGTGTGTGTGTGTGCGCGCGCGCGCGCATGCGCGCATGCGTGCAAACTGGCCAGGGAAGGTGGAGGAATCTTTGCTCAAAGACAAGATGGAACATAAATGCCAAAAGGAGATACGAGTAGTCCTGTGGGGTTTCACTGAAGGAAGGAGAGATCACATCCAGTTGTGGACAATCAGAAAAAAATCCTAGATGTCATGTATAGAACGATTGAATCATTATATTGTACCCCTGAGCTGATATAACACTGTGTGTTAATTATACTTCAATTTTAAAAAAAGAAAGGAAAAAGAAAAAATTCTGGGAGCGAGCAGTCTCAGGCATTTGGAGTTGCTATGCAGGGTGGGCAGAATTAGATGGGAAAGGCCAAGTCAACGGCATCCCAAACAGAAGGATGGTCCAGGCAAAGGCACAGCTATTGGAGCATATGAAACATGTTTAAGGCAGCATGTGGTAGGCATGGGCATTGGGTTGAGGGGACAGCCAATAGCTTACTTTGGCCAAATAATAAGGTTAGAAGGTAATAAGGCAGGGGTACGGCAATCCATCATTTTCCTACCCCCACCCAACCCACTCCCTGCTGGCCCCCAATTCTAAATGGAAATGTATCGAAAGACTGTTTTATTGGTACCGTACCAGGCACAAGGGGGATGCTCAGTAAATACCTGATGATTTCACTCAGTTGGGGTCTTTTAATACCTTTCTCTAAATCACACAAAAAGTAGAAATATCTGTTCTCTTGCTTTCTCACAGCCCGTGGAGGCTCTTCTTGATCCCACCTTCTTCCAGTGTGTGGATAAGGATTAAAGCATCCTCTGCTGAATCCCATAGCTCTCTGTAAAGGGAATCTGAAGTAAAGTGGCAGGTTCACACACATGGAAGAAGTAAACATCTTCAGTTTCTTCCAAGCTCTGCAAGGAGAGATTGCACATGAGCCTGAGACCTCCAGCCCCCAGCGGTGTGATCCCGGACTAGCCCCTCACCCTCAGGGTCTAGTTTCCCGGGGCTGTAACATTAAGGACAGTATTGCCGCCTGCACAGCATTGTTGTGCAAAGTAACTGAGAAAATGTGTGCTCCTGTAGAAGGGATTGCTGAAATGCAAGTTCAACTTTGGAGCACAAATGCCAGTAATGAAGATGCCTCCTGGAGGGTATCAGTCCCTGGGGATCACATTCCTCCAGAAGACGAGGAGGGAGCCTGTGGGCCATCAAATAATAAGGTCAGCTAATGGTTAAATTCTGTTACAGCGTCTAGCTGACAAAATGATCGGACGTTGGTGATTTTCACGTGCTCTTGATAGTCTGTCTGGAGCCAGGCAGGGGCTAATCAGCAGGCCGGCCAGCAGCCAGCCAGCCAGCAGGGAAACCTAGAGTTGATGAGATCCAGGTACTCAGAGGAGGGATGCTTTGGTCTGTAGAGAGGTCTGCCCCTGGGCAGTGTTGAGCTGTGGCCTCATGTTCACCTCTGTTCCTTCTACCCCAACTTCTCCACCCTGCACTCTGGGCTGCCAGAGAAAAGGAGTGCTATCGCCCTTTGGTACACAGATACAAAGCTGGGATCAGTATCGAGTACCATACACAATGTCTAAGAAGGATATGAATAAGGGGGTCCCTACATGCTCCTCCATCACCACGCCTGGCACAGAAGCCCTCCATAAATATGTAGCCATCGAATGAGTGTGTTTAGAGTTCGGGGGACGGTGTTTGGGTAGGAACGATCAGGGAAGGCTTTTTGGAGAAGATGGAGCCTGCAAGTGCAGAGAGCTGGAGTGAACCTGGCGATGGCCCAGGGAAGCCACGGGAGAGGACCAGCTCCACAGACTAGAGAGCTCCTCGTGGGAGACCGACAAATGGAGGGGGCACATCTTACATTCGGTGTAAGCCTTTGGAGGACTCCCCAGGCAGCCTGACAGGGCTCCACAAAGATGGGGAAGGAGTATTTGCTTGCAGAAGGCTGTTCTGTGAGTGGCGTGCTTACTGGCCTAGAATCAAGAGATCCCAGGAAAATCTGCAGTAGAGTCCTGGTCTGTGGTATGTCCTGCCGGAGGTGGGGCGCCTTCAACATGGCGTGCGGGGGTGGTCCGGAATTACCCTGGCATTACGCTCTGTTTTCTCCGAGGGACTCTCCGACCTGCTGGGCTCAGAAGCACCAGGGGCTGCATGCACCCTCTCTTCATGCTGTAGCTCTTTAAACAGATTTGATTTGATATTTTCACCTTTGGGGAGAGAGCGACTAGCCAACACCCCCCAGGGTCTATTCCCCTCTTCTCTGGAGGGCTTGGTGCCAAGAGGACCGCCTGATTAGCTTGCTCCCAGTTTACAAAAGGCCTTTGTTGAATGCTGGCAGGTCATTTAACGGCTTTGTCTTCATTTTCACTATCTACAAAACCAAGCTGCTCATACCTGCCTCCTAGGATTGGTGTGGGGTCAATGTGATCATTGATGTGAAAGTGTTGTTAGCCTGGTCAGGAAGAACAGCTTTGCAGGCAACAAAAGGATTCTTTCCTTTGAAGATGCTTTCCTGTTTGGTTCTTTTGAATGCTCTTTGAAATGAATCATGCCCTTTCAAGGGCAACTCAAGGTGGCTTGGAATGAACCTGGAAGTGGGATCCTTTCAGGTCCTTGTGTGTCACTGAAGGTTTGAAGGTAGTCGGGGTAGGAAGGAACGTTAGGAGAGGAATGTGTTGCAGAGATGAGCAAAGTACAGAGGAGGAGGAAGAGGAGAGGCAGAGGGAGGAGGGGAGGAGGGAGGAGAGGAGGGGGAGGCGGGAGGGGGAGGGGAGGAGGAAGGGGAGGGAAATCTATCGGATTTATTATCTTTTACTGTGGGCACCTGGAACTCCAGTAAGGATATCCTATTTCAAAATAACTTTCTCATTGATTCAGGAGAGCTCATAGAACTAGTGTCATGAATTTAAACAATTGACAAATATGTTTACGTGCCCAATAGTTATAGTGAAAGATATTTGAGAAGTGCTTTCAAATGCATGAAATTATTTTTCTTGTTATCACACTTTGATCCTTTCGACAGCTCTTTGGGGCTGATATTACTGGGGTCCTTCTTTAACATCCTTTTTAAAAAAATTGGGGTGCAGAAAGGATGCTCAAGAGGTGGATCGCATCCACCCTCTTTCTTTGTCTTCACATCAGTATTGCCAGGTCCTTGTCCAGGTCCACCGAGAGCTTATTTAGCAAGAGGGGGTGCCCGGCACCAATGAAAACATAACCGTTGGGCCCCTAGATCTGAAAGAGGGACGTGGGAGACGCAGGAACACGCATCAGCAGTGACAGTACCAGTCTGACCACCTGGCAGCCCGTGGAGGGCTTGCAGGGAGCTTCACACGGCCGAACAACCCTGTAGAGCGGACATTTGCACTACCCCAATTTTCAGATTTGAAAGTGGAGGGCGAGGAAGGGAGAGCATCCAGCCGATTAGCAAATGGCAAGCGGACTAGATTTGTTGCACAGGGAGTTGGCCTGCTGGGCGCCTGCACGGACTTCTCTGTCTCCAGCCTCTGGAGTGACTGAGTCACAGGTCCAGTGGACAATGGCCCTGAGGTCAGAGAGGAGCCGTGGGTGGGGTGGGGTGGGGGAGTCCTTTTTCCCTCCTTCCTGTTCCCGGTGCATAAATGGATTCTGGAGTACGATGCTGTGGCGGTACTGAAAAGACGAGAAACTCCATTCCTCTCTCTCCCTCCCCCACCAGCACTGCCTAGCTTTCTCAGAGCAGGGTGTGGCCTTAGCCTTTTTTTTCTGCAGTATGATGGAGCCACACTCGGCATTGGGGTCTTTCCTCCGCATACAGGCAGGCGTGGTGTCCAGACCTGGAAATCCACTGCACCCCTGGATGGAACCAATGGAGTGAGCGGCCCAGAGCTGTTAGTGCAGAGAATGCACAACCTTCAAACACCCCCGAATGGCATTCCTCTGCACCCAGTGCCCTAAAATCCCTTTTGAGAGGAGAGCCCTGAACATAATACAATTGCACTCCAGAACGTCCTGCAATTTCCTCCAATCCAATAGAGAATAATTATGCTGTTAAGGCTGCAATTCAGCTGCTGATAAGGCAGCCCCCTGTGGCTGGTCAGGTAGTCTTTTTTCCCACAAGTTATGTAAAATTTAAACAATCCTAAGAGCACTAGCTACACGTACTGCTTTAAGCCTGGCAAATGGAGTGATAAATCCTTAGTATGCATCAAGTTCAGTTTTGTCCTTACTGCCTTTCAACAATCAAATTAAACTTGAAAGGGTTTTTTTCCTCACTGTGGGGAGGAAAAAGTGCCATTGCAAAAAATCATCTCACTGGCAAATTAACAGATAAGGGTCTACCCTGCTGACACAATGCCAAGCAGAGGTAAAATTCAATCTATCACAGCAAAGCCATTTTTCCTAAATCGGGGAAATTAATGTACATCGGAATAGAGGGACAGTTTCTCCCCCTTGATGTGCTTTTTGACTTTGAGGTCTAAAACCAAAATTGAAACTGGCACGTGTTTGTAACTGACAACCCTATTCTCCTTTAGATTATACCCTATTTATTAAGTTTTTATGAGAATTTATAAAGATCCCCAAGGAATAAAAGTTATGTTCATGATGGCAGAGCAGAAGTCAGGGCCTATTGCTAAATAGCATATTCAGCATATTAATTGTTGCTTAGATAACAGTCCTATCTCTTTGGGGCCTCTATTTGGGTTTAACACCAGAACCGGCAAATTAATATAGTCGTTATCCAGCCAAAAGCTGTATCACTTACCAGTTCATTATCATTCAAATAAAAATTCATGCTTTTCCAGATCTCCCTAGGGTTACTAGATAGGGAAGGTTATCATTCTGCAAAATAATCTCTCCTGGTTCTTACTCCACTGTGTGAAGAGAAACAGCCAATCACAGTACATCAATTTTCATATTAGTAGATCCTGTGCAGAGGCTCCGTGTTTCTCACTCTACCCAGCCACCCTCTTCTCTCCCTGCACGGGACCTGATTTCTCACTCTTCCCAAGTCTCAGTTCAGGGTCAGGTAAGTGACTCAGCTTCATTTTTCCATCAACATACCAAGCTATGTCCTAATTTTGAGATTATTGCTTCTCAAGAATGGATACGATCTTGCCAACTTGGGTGCTGCAGGAAGGAGTCTCTGGGGTGGGCACAGGTCTCAGCAATGCCTCTGGGCCTCTACCTGGTGCACGTGAGTGATCTGTAGACAGTCAGAGATCAGGGAGCTCTACAAGACCCTAAATTCCAGTTTTTTTACTGATCAGTCCCTTTTCATCCAAGTCCAGGTTCCCGTGCCATGTAACCGATTTTACTCTACTTCTTCTATTTAGCTTTAATGATTTTGATCAACCAACATATTATCTGAACAAATGATGGTTGCAAACTTGAGGTCAAAATCTGAATTTTTTTTTTCTCTAGAATCATGAACAGGGACAGGAGAGGGATTTCTTCATTTCTAAGCGGATTATACTCTATCTGAATTGCTGAGCAACAGCCATTTTTTTTCCTTCTTGCTAGCAGTTGCCACCTCCGTTTGTACCTGACGCCCAGAGGAAGTTTGGAGAAACACGAATGTGGAAGGATACAGAGTCGAATCATAAACAACACATGCTACAGATGGAGCATTTTTCCCTAGAATTTTTCAGCAGCCTGAGAAACAATATGATCATTTCTCTCCTACTACCCAGTAAGAGGCAGTCCTGGAAGGTTCCAGAGAAGGTGCTGCTGGCTCCATACGTAGAAACTGCATCTGATTTGTGTTTTGGGGACAGAATCTTAACACTTTTCTGAAGCCTCCATGTGGTTTTCTTAGCTGTGAACACAGGATGCTCAGATGCTTCATTTAATCAGGACTCCTTGTTCTAGGACACCACCTACATTTCCACATGTGACTTTACGGCATGCTTTTTCTTCTGATTGAATTGAATCATCAATGTGTTCCCAGAGACCTCTCAACATTGCCTTGGTTTCAGAATCCAGAGCGTTTGTTTCTTGTTCAGACAATCCATGATTTCCTTCATTGCTTTTACAGTAAAACTTTTATAACAAACACTGGCCGTTGTATGAGTGCTTTCTCTAGAAAGACAATGGTATGAAGACACTTTCCGTAAAAGTTATTCCAGGGCATGATATGCTGTCATGGACCATGAGAATGCCATCCCCTGCGGACAAGTTATAATGACTTACATCAGTCTAAATTGAATCGTTTTCAAATTTATTCAAATGGCAAAACTTTTTAAGATGAAACGAGATGCAAGTCAGCAACGCGAGTTGGTGCCAGTGTACGAAGCTCCACTTGATAGTTCTCTGTAAGTGAAAATATTTATGACTTCTTATAGCTTACTGTCCCAAGTTACAAGACGTGAAATCTTCCTTGGGTTTCTCATTGCTGTGGTCTCTGATGTTTAGTTCAGGGAGGCTGCTGGCCTGTGTGGGGGTACGAGCTCACTGAGGAGTTTATACCGATGCCTGCCTCCGGTTCCCACAGCAACTCTGGGGTGTTGGAGTACAGCCAAACACATTTTTCTGCTATATGTCTTGTTATAAAGAAGTATCCTGTTCAGAGATCTGCTCTGATGGGCACTATTATTTTTATTTACATGTGGAATGAAAATCTACTAAAATGAAGGTCCAGCAAGATGCATATGGTATTGGTAAAAATGTAGATCTGGACTAAATTCATTTTAAAATTGAATTGGATATTTTCTTTATGGACTGGCCTGGAATGTGCTGTATTGAATCACTTATTTCTAAAAGTGTTTGTTCTCATTTTATTGGGGATGGAAGCAGGGGCCCCATGCAGGGTCAGTGAATGGTGTGTGCTGTGGTGTTTTGTGCACTGAGAAGGGACAAACAAGAGTTGCAAGAGTGGACACAAGGCCTTTCTTCCTTTGGTGCTGCCACTGTTCCAGAATCAGATCAGACAAACTGATATTTATGTTTTTTTTTCTTTCCCTCTCTTATGGAAAAAGGGAGAGGGCATAGCCCACAGTTTTATGCAAACGGATTCTTTACAGACATCACACATTAGCTGCATTAGCCTGGGACTTAGTTTCTTCAACCATGCGATGGGGGATTATATAATAATTAGGCCTCACAGGGTTGCCATAAAGCTCATAGATGTAAAAAGTTTAGAACAGTGCCTGGTACGTAGCACTAAATACATAAATAACTGCCATAGTGCTATGAGTACTAATCATTATTAACAATCATACCTAAACTACCTTCTGGAGGCTTTAGGTATTTTCAACAGAAAGCTGCAGGAATTCATGACTCCACGTGCATCTTGAGTCAGGCTGCTTCCATTCCTTCCTTACTGGCTCTGTAATTTGGGGCAACATACTTAAACTCTGTCAACCTCAGCTTCTTCATCCATAAGTGAGGATAATGAGAGCTTCTGCCTCATAGGGTTGTTGGAGCATTCAATGAGTTAGAGTATCATGTGCCATGTCAACATTATTTCATCCATATTGGGGCCACTTGTCTTTCCCAGTCTTCCTGTAGCTCTTACTGCAGTTCACTCCAGGGGTAACGTAGGGGGTCTTTGTGGCAAGCACATGGCCTCCCTCATTTCACACCAATTCTGACCATGCTGTGTACCTTTACGTTTACCTGAGATTTTGTAAACTGGACTGAAGCTAAGGTAGGATGAAGACTTGCCCATATTCTTTAAGCATTAATGAACTATATAGATGATTATTTTTCCTATAATAGTCATGTTCATCCTTCTGAATTTGAGAGTGACCCTTGGCTTCTTTTGGTTTATCGTCATGGCAAACTGTCCCCCCAAATTCAACACAGCGATATGCTTCTTCTACTATAAAGATGCCTTCGAGTTAAGAGTTGCAACCCCTGGGAGAAAAGTGGAAGATGTAAGATAACTGGTCCAAGGGTAGAGTTTTGGGTAGAATTGATCCACATTGGCCACTTACTCAACAGTGTTGCATATGAGCAATGTTCCCTGGTGCCTTTGGTTGCCCTGATTAGACAGACTGCAAATGACAGTTCTCAGAGTCATTCATATGCCTCCTAACCTTTTTGTAAAGGCAAGAGACTTAGGAGAGACCTGGCATGGGGTACAACGTAGGCTCTCGTTAATATTTGTTGCATAGACATCTCGTAATCTACTCAGAATTTTGTTTCTGAGGATTCATTTCATAAGACACAGCACAACTTTCAAGATAGATCCGAATCCCTGTTACAGTAAGCTTGGTGCTTCTCACTTCTCTCTCCCCATCTCCTTTATTTAAAAATAGGCACATGGAAGCATTGGAATCTCTGACCAAGAAAGCAAATGGACTGGATTCTATTCCTGGCTCTGCTGCCCTTCTCTTGCCTCCTGGCAGCTCACTTGACCTTTCTTGCCTTCCCATCCCCTAAGGAAGATGCCTGCTGTGTACAGACCCCACGGGGGCGTTGGGAGGATTTCAGGAGTGAACACAACTATCGTGGGTTATAATATGATGCTGCCAACTACTTTGAGGCCCTGGGATGAAAGATGCTGTGTGAAAGAGCATTGTTATTGCATTTTGTTAAAAATATGGATCAAAGGCTGGCTGTACAGTAAGTGCTAAATGTTAATTATTGTTATAATATCATAACAAAGCAGATGCCAGAATGCTAGATCCCACGAGAAAACCTATTATAATGAGCCAGTGTGAAATGTACATATTACAAAGATATTTGGCAAGGAGGCAGATTTGGTTTTGAAATCTCAATGAACAATTAAGCAGAATAAAAAAATAACTTTTAATGCTATGAAAAATATAAGTGTCTTGACAAGTCTTTAACATAAAAATAAGAACCTGCCTTTTCCCCATAGAAAAGAGGCAGCATTATTGCTTTTTTCCCTCTCTGAGCCGAAGATATATTTGTGGCATCCTTGCATGCAGGAAAAAAAGCAATATTCTTCCTTACAATGACCCTTAAAATATCTCTTTACAACAGAGTTGAATTGGGGAAAAATTCTCTAAGTTTATAATAGAATAAACCTAATTTTTTTAAACTTCAAATGAGTTCATGTTCTACTGCCTGTTTATCTTTCCTACTCTAAATTCATTTTCTATTTGATGGCATTAGCAAAATGGACTTTCGCAAGCACTCATAAATGCCAGGAGTTTCTCTTAGCTCAAGGTTTTCACTATTTTCAGCTCTAGGAAGCAGAGTACATCACGTAATATCAGCTAGGAAAAGGAGGAGGAAGGGGAGGGAAGGCACAGAAAGATGGATTTAGAGAGAGAGCCCTGCCCTAAAAAAACCAAGGTCAAGAGAAAATAATTTCCATGTCCTTGTGTTTTTAAGAATGGATTATGTGTGAACCCATCTAGCATACTTAGCATACTCAATCTTTTTGGGGGGGAACATTGTGAGAAATGAATAACCAACTCTCGGGGGAAAGTAAAAGCATATATTTGCAAGGGGATATGTTCTATCTTTGGGGAAGAAAGAGAGCGAGCAGGAGGACTGCACTTCCCAGAACAAACTTACAGGAGAATAAGTACCCTCAGCTTATAGTATTATGGCCAGACTATAATTACCCTGATCCAGCTCCATGTTTATCTGCCCTGACACCCAGCAACATACCTGATATTAATTCACTCAACATTAACTTTATTTTTTTCCTTTTAACATTTTCCCTATTACTCTAACTTAAAAAAATGCATCTGTTATTAGAAATAAATAAGCACTGTATTTGTTGGTTAAGTGTGCCATGTGTTATTCTGTGTGAAAGGGAGGTGGGAAACCGAATGCAAAAAGCACTTATTTGGGATGTGAGTTGAAACAATCCAGGCTTTTGTTACTGAAAAAAAAAAATTCAGGATGACTTGCAGTAGCGCCCAAAGAAAGCCACTGTCCTTGTGTTCATGTACTTCAAAGGGAAAAAACCCTCTAACACATGCCTGACTTTGGAAGGAGGTGGCCATGGCCTGGGAAATGTGCACTCCAGCTGGGATTGCATGGCGCTTAGGAAGCATGGATATTTTGTCTTTCTCAGGACACAGTTGTTGTTTTCCCAGTCCCTGTGATATCAAGATTTCATGAGCGTGCTTTGGCAGTTTTTGTTAAAAAATAAATGGGGACTGGAGTGGCAACTTCGGCATGGTTGTTGGGATTTTGGGAAGTGAAGCAGGTAGGCAGGCAGAGCAGGGTGAGGCAAAGGAGCAGATGAGAAGCTGGAGGTAAGGCTGGGAGGAGCTTCATCTTCCAATCAGGCATTTCCCTCCATCCCCACTAAATCTCAGCCTCTTCTGGGCGGGTGATTCCCCGAAGTGACCTAGAGTTGCTGAATAGCAGAGTGCAAGCCCCATTGGATTACCGTTTTTATCTCCACCACTGATAGCTCTCTCTTTGCCTGCTTATCAGCAACTGGTCTAAAAGTTAGGGACTTTTTAAATGATGATTTGGGGCTTTGGTTGATTCTTAAGGTATTTCATTCATTTTACAATCAATATTGTCTGTGAATGAGCATTTACCATGAACCACGCAGAAAGGATGAAAAGTTAGATAGGACCCAGCCCTGCCCTTGACCTGCTGATGGCCTAGTCAGAAATAGAGCCAATGCAAAATCAGTAAGTGCAGAAAGATTACACCGGCCATGAGACAAGACAGCATGGGATGGGTTAATTCTACTAGAGGTCAGGACAACTGTCAGACAGGAATCAGACAGCAACGACCTTTGATCTAGGTCTCACGAGTTGGTGAGTTCATCAGGTGGATGGCCTGGGGAAAAGCACCCAGGCAGAAGAAACGGTGTGGGCAAAGAGACTGCAGTGAGAAACCAGAAGGGCCCAGAGGGAGAATGGGAGCAGGTAGAAGTGGGCAGGACAAAGGTCAGGATCTAATCAGGTCTTAGGATGGATGTGTGAGCTGAATTGTGTATTTCCCAAATTCACCTATTGAAGTCCTAAACCCAATACCTCAAAATATACCTGTATTTGGAGATAGGGTCCTTACAGAGGTAATCAACTTAAACGAGGTTATTAGGGTGAGCCATGACGCAGTAAGATTGGTGTCCTCGTACCAAGGGGATCTTGGGACACAGCGACATGGAGGGAAGACTGTGCGGAGACACAGGGAGAGGGGCCTGGCACAGAGTCCCCCTCCTTGCCCTCTGAAGGAGCCAGCCTTGGTCTCGGACCTCTGGCCTCCAGACTGTGGGACAACATGTTCCTGTGTTGTAAGCCACTCAGCTTGTGGTGCTTTGTTGCACAGCCTCGGGAAACCAAAGTGGGGCCCAGAAGTTTGGATTTCGCACACGTGAATGCGTCCCTACCGCTCCGCATCTGATTAAAACGTACTCTGGATTCACCAAGTCCGGGCTCGGGCTCAGGCTCTATTACTACCAAACCCTTCACGATGACCGTGCTGTCACAGATACACGGCTACAAAAGCAAATTTCACGTTAGATCTCCTATCAAACTCTTAAAGTCCTGGTGCAGGTCTCCACCAACACCAATGAGACAAGCCTCTGCCAAGACCAACAAGACCGGGTTCGGCCAAGACCAACGAGATGCTGTAGGAGTCCTCCAAGACCAACGAGATGCAAGCCTCTGCCAGGACCAACAAGACCGGGTTTGGCCAAGACCAACGAGATGCTGTAGGAGTCCTCCAAGACCAACGAGATGCAAGCCTCCGCCAGGACCAACAAGACCGGGTTCGGCCAAGACCAACGAGATGCTGTAGGAGTCCTCCAAGACCAACGAGACAGGCCTCCATGAAGACCAACGAGATGCAGGCCTCCGCTGAGACCAAACAGGCGCGGGACTTGGCCGAAGGCCAAGGCTATTGAAAGTCGGCGGGGGGTCAGCCCAGCTGTTCTCCTTTCAAGCCCTGAAGGGAGTTGAGTGCTCGTAGTTGGGAATTACATGCCTTGGGGACTCACGGAAGGGTGACTTTGCAGAAGGGTCGGTGCAGAGCTGTGGGCCCCGGGCTGCAGGAGGTGCGGGGCCGTGGGCGGGTGGTCTCCCCAGCTTCCTTTCTCACCGCGGAGACAGCACCCACGAAGACACCTCCACACCAGCCAAGGGACCTGGCTTGAGAACATAGACTCCGGGACAGCTACAGCCAGGGAGGAGCGTAGGCGACGGGAAAGCGGAATCGGCGATGCCGCAGGGGAGGCCCAGAGCCGCCCGCGCGCCGGGCCCAGCGAGAGGCCGGCGCCTCAGGAGGGGACCGGAAGGGGCGGCCTCGTGCACGGTCGCTGGGAATGGTGCGCCCGCTGTGGAGGACAGGGTGGCGGTTGCTGCACAGATTGGCAGTAGACGCACCTGTAACCCAGCGCTGCCACTTCTGAGTGCGCCCGGGCAGGAAAGGGGAACGCGCTGTGGAGGCGGCGTCCGCGCGCGGTGGTGGCTGCCGCAGCCTTCACGGCGGCCGAGCTCTGGAAGCAGCCGCCGCCCGCGGGCCGGTGAAGCGACACGGGCGAGCTGGTGTGGACGTGCCGCGGTGGGTGGCTGTTCAGCCGCGGGACAGGAGGCGGCCCTGGCGTTTGCGACAACGTGCGTGCACCTGGAGGACGTCGTGCAGAGCGAGGTAAGTCCGGCCCGGGGAGGTCGACGCAGCGCGGTATCGTTTCTCTGTGAAATCGAGGGAGAGTGGAAGTGAGGCGCCCGGAAACAGTAGGAAAGTGGTTGCCAGGGAAACAGGGAGAGGTGGGTAAAAGGGTACAGACTTCCACCAATGGGACCCGTAGTGTCTGAGGGTCTGACTGCGGTTGATGACGCGGGTGTCCTTGACATTTGCGGCGGGAGCAGCCCTTGAATGTGTTCACACACACAGGATAACCGTGGGAGGTCGTGGAAGGGTTAGCTAGGTTGTGGGATTCCTGTCACAGGGCACGCGCGCCCCGCCCCCACGCTGTGCCCTTGGGCTGTGTTACCGTTTTGTCGGTTAGACCTCAGGAAAGCTGAACAAGCAGATGGTCGGCCGCCCCTCCCCCCGCTGCCTACCCCCACAGTGAATTCACGGACTCTGCCCAGGGCCGGCCCCAGAGCCGTCAGGGAGACACGACGAAGGACGCCGAGGGAACTGAACCTTCTGGGAGCTCTGGCTGCAACGCGCGTGGGCCAAGGCCCGGCGCCTGGCCACATGGACACGAAGGCGACACTGTTCTGTGAGATGCCGAAAGCCCGTGTTCTTCTCGCAACAAAAGTGCCCCCCGGGTACGGTGCCAGGTTGTGTCAACAACCAAGTCTTTTGAAGTGATGGTGACAAAGGTAGCGCGGATAGAACGCAGCCAAGCCTCGAGGATGTCACTAACAGCGGAATGTCTGCCCTGGGTGCTTTTGCTCACCTTGTTCTAGAGCCCTTGGCATCATGTTGATTTCTCATTTGTTGCAGTCGTTTTCATAAGGTTCGGAAAGGTGACATCCCTGGGCGAAAGCCACGAGGGGGTGTTGATCGCCGGAGCTGGACTGGAAACCAGATTCACTCTAAAGCTCGCGTTCTCACCACTATCTCCGCTGTTTTCTGCAGCAGCTTTGGCCCTAAGAGGCAGGCTGTCCTGTCATTTGGTAAAAATTACGGAAGCCAAATTGTGCTCTGTGTTTTCCTTCCCGCTCTGAGGCTGAGGCAAAGCCACCACACCCCTCAGTCACCGCTAAGAGGGACTGGGTCACTGAGGGAAGCCGGCTTGGTCTCCCCGGAGTGGAGAAAGGAATGGAGAGCCCTGTCTCGGAGGCAGGTCTCTCCAGTCCTGGTTGCAGGTTTCCATTTTTCGACACTTCGTTGAAAGGAATGGAGCGCTTGGGTTTTCCCAGGAGGACTCTGCGTGTAGTTACTAGGCCCCTTACCTTTGGGTGGGGGTCGCCCCACATCTGTGGACAGAAGCCTGCCCTTGTGGCTTATTTAGCTCGTAGGATTTTTTTCGATTAAAGATGCTATGAGTGAAAACAGCCCACGGCCTTTTCCTGAGCTCTCTTTTAACTATTTGTCATTCAGCGTGTGTGTGATTCATGGTATTTTAACGAAGAACCCTCCTCCGTGGGTTTTGTGTGTGTGTGTGTGTGTGTGTGTGTGTGTGTGTGTGTGTTTTGTTTTGCTTTTAAAGGATCCCGAGATGGGAACTAGAGGATCAAGGTCTTCAGGGTGTTGATTCTTTAGGAACAGCCCAGGGTGGGCATGGGGAGAATCTGGTGACAATGGCTTGACATTGATATTTGTGTGTGTAAAAGCATCTGATACTTCTGCACTTACGTACTTACTTCTCTGGTTTATCTGTCCTCCCCACTAGACTCTCCGTTTCCTGGGGTGGGGACCACCAGGGTGGGCTGTCAGCTTTTGCGGGTCGTGGCTATGTGGGGACTGAGGGGGCAGGGGGGCCAGCTGTGCCAAGGGAACGGGCTCATGGAGGCTTATAATCTTGAGTGTATTTTCTTGGTCATGTAAGTGCATAGCTTTTCTGGGTGTTGAAATTTATTTCATGTGGGGCTGAAAAACTTTATCTTTGGATGAAATTATCTTTGGATGCTGGGTTGACTCTTTCAGTAGCAAAGGAAGTTCAATTACAAAATTCAGTGTCCTAAAAACAAAGGAGTGAGAGTTATTTTCTTTACAATTCCAGTATGCACACCCCTATTACAGAGTAGTTTTCAGGGTGTTTATTTATAAAATAACTATTTCCTCTGGTCATAATAACTTCACAGTGGGGAGAGGTGGGGACCAGCTTCAGGGTAGACTCAGTAGTGTGTACTCTTTCTATGTAAGCACCAGTTAGTGGGGTAAGACCCTTTGTGTTGCTGGCAAAACCCAGTGAAGTGCTTCCTGAAGGAGATAAGTGGGCAGCTGGGTTCGGAGCCGTAGCTCCACGGGGAAGCCGCTCTCCCATGACCCCAGAGCTCTTTCTAGTCAGAAGGCAGCTCGTGACAGGAACATTTGACATCACCCCTCTGCCTGGCTGGGCCAGCGCCCCGGCACTGCTTCTGGCCAGGACTGGTGGCTGGCAGCGACGTGCCCTCCAGCACATCGCTCTCGCCCTTTGGAAGAGCGGCGCTGCTCGCTCCTCCGTGGCACGGCCCGCGGGAAGCGAGGACCTGACTTCATGAGGGCAGCTCATTGCCAAAAGCCGGTCCAGAGTCTGCACATGGTTAGGACGATTAGATTGTAAGTGATTAATGGCCCTTGGCAGGAGTCCACTGAGCACGGTGGTGCCTGTGACTGGACCGGGCAGGCCGCGTGGTTCCAGGTTCCCCCTTTCCCTCAAAACCGCCCGAGAAAAGCTGGTGGGGATCCTGTGAGCTCTCCGGGAATCAGCAGCAGCTTCGGAAAAGGAAGAAGCTTCAACTTTTCATTTCTAAAATGTTGGCTGATGACTCTTTCTTTTGCTTAGGGAAAATGTCATTGATAAATCCTGAAGCTAAATGTAGAAACTCTGGAGAGAAAAAAAAAAATAATGGTGGGATGAGACGTGGTTTTTAAAGCTAGAGAAAAAGTCCTGGAAAATTCCTGGTAACCGAAACTAACTTGTGAAGCCAGGAACTTCCAAACCAAACATATCTACTAATTCATTCCTCTGTTGAGTAATTCTTTGTGGACTGACTTGAGTGTAGGCATCCAATAAAATCTAATCTCTGGCACACAAATAAGCTAGGGCTTGTATGGGTGACACTAGAATGTAGTTTATCTGCGAATCAGGTATTAGCTTCGCAGAAGAGTTTTTTGTGTTTTTTTGGCAGTCCTGGGAAAGCTTCAGTATCGCAACAGACGCTGAATAAATGTTGGGATTCGAGAATGAAGTAACAGCCTCTGCCTTCATGCTTACGTTCTATGCCGGGATCGTAGAAGGGATTCACAAATAAAACACGTGTTTTCTTTAGCAAGCATTTACTGTGTGAGCCGTGTTCCGTGGAGGAAAGAAGGATGGGCAGGGTGCAGGAATGGTGAGTGGGGACAGAGGTGGAGGAGTGTGTGGGCAGGTTGCGTTCACCGGGTGGGCTGTTGAGGCTGAGCATTCGGCTTGCGGAGTGTTTGAGGATAGGGTGAGGCTGGAGGGAGGGCGGGCTCCTGTGGCAGGGAAGACCTGAGGCCCTTTGTCTTCCAGGAGCCGCGTGGTGTCCTCAGGGCGGATTCCTGTGGGTGATGCGGCCTGGGAGCTGGTGGCCACCTCGCCTCCTGCTAAAGTGCCCTTAGCGCCTCCTCCTTCCTGACCCCCGCGGGCCCTCCGGGTGTGGCAGCCGCAGACGGAGCTGGCTTTCTCCTCCAGCCCCGGGCTGCTCCTTCTCTCCCCCGAGAGGAGGAAGCACAGACCAGTCCTTGGGTGAGTTCTTTATGTGCCTGGAGCCCCCATCACCCCCGCCCTCGTGTAGCGCCCCCCGAAGCAGATCTCACTCTTTTCATTTCTAAGTGGCTGCAGCCAGGGTGAGTGAGGCCCCCACCCAGCGCTGGCATGGCGTGGGCGCGGCCAGCCGATTGGAAAAGGCGCCAGGCGGCTCTGAGCTTCTGGTGCCACCATCCTGGTGTGTTCCAGGGTGTGTGCCCTGGTTACAGCCTCATCTACTGCAGGTGTCTGGGAGCGGAGGTACACAGAGCCGCACCCCAGTCTTGAATCTTGCCATCTGCTTTAGAGTCTTTCATGTTAACTCTTCTAGTCGGGAATAGTCAGGGTATGGGTGACCCAGAAGTTGCTTGCTTACCTGCATTACTTGGTGGGGTTGGCATGGGGCAGGGTGGGAGGCCGGTGGGCTCGGGCTGGTGGGGAAGGCCTCATCTTGACTCCTGAGCACCTCAGAGGTTAAGGGAGGCAACAAACCTGAGTGAGGGCTGAAGGAGCCTGGGGGGCTGGGGGGGGAATCCACTGAGGTGGCAAGTCTGATCCCAAACAAGGCTTTCCTGGAGCAAGTTTAGATAGCTGGCGTTGGTACCTGGGGGGTCAGAGAGCTGGGACATGCCGGGTCTTGGTGGGGGGGGTGCTGGTCTGGGGTCATAGCTGAGGTGGGGCAGGAGGGGAAAGGAGAGGGTGCTGGAGGGAGGCGATAAGCCACATCTGGTGTTCCAGTGGCGTGCTGTGTAGACAGTGCAGCCCCGTTTCTCTTAAGGCCTGACATAAGGAGAACATTCTGTTCTGTGTTCACAGCCCCTTTCCGACTCTGTCTGGCTCATGTGCCCCTAGCTGAGAATGGTCCTGCCCTTTCTCCTTAGATGTGGGTGATAACCTTTCCAACGTACACCTCATCTGATCCCAAGTGTAAATGTTTGTGAGGAAAAATCAGCTTGTTATTTCAGCTTCAGTATTTATACCCACCCATAAAACTACACATGGAAACGACAAACAAATTTATTTGCCATTTTTGAAAATTTGGCCCTTAAAGGGCATTAGCAAGAACATTGTGCCATTAGCACAGATTGTTTTTAAAACACTTAAAAAGATCCAAATTCTGCTGAATTTGGGGGCCAAGTAGATTGAAAATTGCATCTTGTATCCCAGAATCTCCATGCAGTTGAGCCATGTGCACGCTGGAAAAGAGTGCCGTTTAGACATGGCCTGTGTCCCACAAGGGGATGATCCCACCCTGGGCCACAGAAGGCCACGCAGCAGATAGCGGGAGGAGACCAGAGTGTCTGGTGGTCTGGGTCCTCCTGCAGGGGCAGGGCCCAAGGGAGGATAAGGTGGGCTCATTTGAGGCTTAAATGCCCGAGGGTGCCTTGTGTGGAGCCATCCCAGACCCGTGTCCCAGGAACAGACCCAGTGTTGCTCCAGTCTTACCACACCCTTCACGAGGATAAAATCCGCACTCCTCTCCGTTCTGCCCCTCTGCACAGACCCCAGTCTCCAGCAATACCGAGCCTTCTGGGTTGCCTTCAGAATTGGTCTGTCGGGGCCCCTATCTGGCATGTCCTTGCAAAGTAGAATGGCTGAACGTCGGTTCCCCTGTCACATTGACTGCCCCCGCCCCAGGTTAGCCAGTCAGAATCTCTGTCCTGGGAGTTGCAGGCGGTGCCCAAGTCCACCTCGCGGGTGTCTGGAGCAGAGCCGTCTGAGGCCATCCTGTGGACAGCTGCCCTGGCTTCAGTCCTGATGTGGCTTGATGTTCAGTCTTTCTTCTGCTCTGGGCCTGATCTTTATCAAGTTTCCCCCCCCCCCTTTTCCTTAGTAATTGTGTGTAGATTTTCAGAGCTTATTATGCATGTTGCTAAGGACTTCACATACAATATTTGTTTCAAAAACTACTGAGTCCATATCACAGATGAGGAAACAGGCTCAGAAAGGTTGCATAACTCCCTTCAGCAGGTAAGGTCAGTGTTGTAATGCCTGCGACAGATAGCTCTTGAGTCATTCCAGGTGTCTTGTCAGTTTCTGTAGTTTGTGAGCAAAAGACCCTTAAAGGATTCAACCTTTCTCTTTTCTCGTCCAGGGTGGTGTCAAGACTAGATTCATATCACCTTTGTGATGTCCTTCTTGGCTGGGTCGTACAGAGTTGGAAGGTTCCCTCCTCTGGGCTCCCAACAGGACGTGATTCAGAGTTATCCCGTAATTATTGGTCCACTGCTCTCTTCTCTGGAGGTCTATGGCTTTGTCAGTGACAGAGCCGTGAATTATTTATGTCCGTCACCCAGAGCGAAGTAGGAGTGCAGTGACTGTTGTTGAATGGAGGGATGAGCCCTTCCCTGGGGTAGATGAGCGGGAGGGGAAGAAAGAGGAGAGAGAGAAGCGAGCGGTCACAGCAGGCCACCTTCTGCACATTCCAGCACACGTGCCGGTGCAGGCGCGTCAGCAGAGGAACGGGAGTGACTTTGAGAGGCAGGGCCTACTCAGATCAAATCACTGTTGGCATCACCTCATTTAAGTGAATCTAGGAAATGCATGCTGGTGATCTTGCCAAGTCTCAGTAGATACCGGGACAGAGGCCGGCCAGAGTGAGGTGTATCTCTGGACCCAGGGAGTCCAGGATCGACATGCGTGGGCTGGCCAATGTCAGAGGTGATCTGTCAGGGGCCGCTGTTCTGACCAGGAGCACCCAGAGTCTCCACTGAGAGATGCCCTCAGGGTCAGTTTCAACAGCAGGGGGGAGTTGCTGGTGGAATGACGCCCGTGGCAGAGAAGCCGGGTGGATGCATGGAAAGCTGTCTTTTTGGGGAAGGAAGGTTGGCAGCCAGGGTGCGTGAGTGTCACGGAACTTGGAAAGGGAGTGGAGTCTGACTTTGCCCATGGGGACACCCCAGGTTTTCCCGCGCTGTTTATGTGTTCATGCCATTTTATGTAGAAGGACGGAAAGTACTGGTTTGTGAAGCTCGGCTGCAGCTTGCACCCGTGGCTTTAAACTGTGGCCCCGGGTCACCAGGATCCTTTTAAATTGCAGGTTCCTAAACATCCCTACAGCAATTGCAATTCACTGGCCTGAACGGAGACCAGGAATCTGCATTCTTACCAAACACCACAGGTGAATCTGATGCAGCAGGTTTTTCTAATCCAGTTTGTAAACCATTTCTCTGGGTTCCTGTGGAAAGGACACCTTGGCTGTTGATTTAGGAAAATGTGTGAAGGAACCTTTTGGTTATTTGATGGGATCGTGGTTGTGGGGAGAGTCCCGCTGGCACGTTGAAACCCAGGGTCAGTAACTCTTTTCTATAGAAGGAACTCCGGTGCCTCCTTCGGATCTAGGGCAGTTCTGCTATGCAATGAGTTGGAGCTTAAGGGCAAATCCTAGGAATGGGAGTCGCAGCTGGGAATTGTGGCGGGTGGGGGGACAAGCACTGGGGAAGGAGCTGGCCCTGCAGTGAAGGGACAATCAGAGACCCATGCTCTGGTGATGAGCCTTGGCAGCAGTCTTGTTGGATGTTATTTCTGGTTCTGTGCAGTAATTTCCCTCTTTTGTGCCCAGACCTTCAGTGAAAGTCTGTTGCTCACGACAGCCCTAGGTTAGGAGTATTCTGGAGAACTGAAGACCAGATCCTCATTTACCTTTAGAGTAGAGTGTGGGAGTAGAAAGTCATGGCTGAGGGGGCGTGGTGTTGCCTGGGGCTGCCATAACCAGGCACCCCCAGCTGGGTGGCTTACAACGATGAAAATGTGTTCTCTCATGGTTCTGGAGGCCAGAAGTCTGAAATCAGGATGTTGTGAGAGCCATGTTGCCTCTGAAGCCTGTAGGGGAATCCTTCCTTGCCTCTTCTTAGCTTCTGGTGGTGGCCGTCAATCCTTGCTGCTCCTTGGCTTGCAGCTGTCACTCCAGTGTCCCTCTGTGTCATCACGTGGCATTCTCTCTGTGTGTCTGTGTCCCTGTGTCCAAATTTCCCTCCTCTTCTAAGGACACTGCCATATTGGATTCGGGCCTGTCCTAATGACCTCATTTTAACTTGAATCATCTGTACAAACCCTATTTCACTGTAAGGTCACAGTCACAGATACCAGGGGTTAGGATATGAATATCTCTTTTTTGGAGGACACAGTTCAGCCCATTATAGATGGTCAGGTGTGAGAGTGTATGCCCTTCCATCCCTCACCTCTTGCAGAACCTTCAGAAATTTTGGAGGGGGACTGAATTATTGGAAGACTTATCAGCAACCTGTAAGCTAGAAGTTTGGGTATTTTATCAGGACATTACGAGACAAGGTGACCCCGGATGAACTTGGGCCCACTCTGGTTACACATGTGTCAGGAGTGGTTACAGCTTAGCGCACTTGTGTCAGATGAATTACCTAACTTCACTTGTGCTGCCGCCAGCTCTGCGTCACCATCACGAGATTCGAGTCCGGCTTGTGTAGGGCCAAGTTCAGTTCTCCATGAAGACAGATGCTTAATAGATGCTTCCAGTGTTTAGACAATTAAATGGAATATCTGTGGGGCTCTTAGGTTCTCGGACAAACAGATTGCTGTGCGAAGTCAGAGCCTCGTTATTTCACCAAGGGTTGGAAAAATAAGAAGAGACATGGTTACATAGTCCCCTTGGCTGGTAGTTGTAGTGCTTTGGACACGGGTCACATTCTGATGTCTGCTTGATCATAAACACCTGGTCCTGGAAGCATCCGCAGTTTGTTTCATTTTTAGAGACTGGGATGGCAAATTTAAAGTGCAGATTCCTTGAACAGCAGAGAGAATGTGGCTATAAAGTGTTTCAGACCACAATGTTTTAAATGAAGGTTAATTTTCTGATAAAGTAGGAAGTGAAGGAAAAATTATCTCCCTGCACGCAAGCATGGTTTAGAATACTATAGCTCAATTAGATGTTCTGATTGTGCAAACAATCAGCTTCATGTCTTGTTAAACTTCTCCTTTTCAAATTATGAAGCTTTTCTATACTAAGATTAGCAGGGGTATTAAGGATACAACAGATAAAAGATCCATCGGAGCTCAGAGGAAAATTATAACTTAAGAGGGTTCAAAACTAAATGAGGACTTCCTAAAATCCCACGGCGTAGCCAATGTTATTAAAAAATCGTCCAGCATGGAAATTAGCTGTTAGACTCAGAGGAAAGAAAAGTTATTATTCTTTGCTCTTTTTCCCTAAAATATCAAGTGCTTCTTACCCAATGGAATTTTGCTCTGTGCATACAGAAATATACATCAAGTTTGTTAATCAAAGTATTATTTGCAAAATAGTTTTTGGGATACAGAATGTTTATTCCTTGTTGGCCAGACTTTAGGAAAAGGAAGCTAAGACCGTTAGAATTTCCCAACTTTTGCTGCAAATAAAATTGGTGCTCAAGTTTTAATAAGTACATCATTTTTCTGATTCATTCTCAAGTGTTTTTGTTCAATTCTAATTGGGTTGTATCCAGAACAAAGAGATGTGCAGTCATTTTGTGCTGAGCCTTTTCTATTTTCCGTGCTGATAGTAAAGTCCCAGAATGTGTTCGCACACACTTTATGGCAGCTCATGGAGTTTGTTCACTGAGTGAGCTAGTGATGCCTCATCTTACGAAGACACTGGTTACCATCATGCCTGTCTCCCGTCTCCTTCCCACTCTTAATGTTGCTTCTTTACTGTCTGTGCTGGGAGCTGTGGCCATGACTCCTAACAGCTCCCCCTTCCTCCCAGTTCCCTCCCGCCCCTACAAGTGCCGAGCCTGTGTCCTGCCCATCCTGACTGACAGCTGTTCACCATCACTGTGCCTCCCTATGTGTGGCTTCTCTTGAAATTTCTTTGGGTTATCTTCCCAGGCTTTGTGCCAATTCAGAGGTCACGTCTTCCAGGAAGGTTTCCCTGACCCCAGGCTCCTTCTGATGGGTTAGGCATCCCCCTCGGGAGTGTTTTCCACACTGTCATGTTGTCACTTGCTCCTTGTCTGTCTCCTCCTCAATCATAAGCTGTGAGGACAATGTCTGGGTCGTATTTGCCCTGATATCTCCAGCGCGTAGCACGGGACCTGGCATGTACTACATACTCAACCATCATTTATGTGCTTCTCATGTAAGGAATTAATATATTTGGGGGTTCCCAGAAGAGACCCAGCCTCTTCTTTGAGGCTCTTGAAGATGACATGCACTCTTACTGAGAACCTAACAAAATGTGACCCTAAAAGTCTAGGACTGACGGGGCTGAGTAGAGGTTTGTCACAGTCTGGCTCCTATGTTGGGATAGGGTTGTGCCTGGGTGTTTGGAAGAAGAAATCTTAGGTGGATTGGTGGCTATCATTTGACAGGTCCTGTCACTTAAATTCGGTCAAATGAAATGAATTATTGAAAGCGATGGTAGATGAGATATCATTTATTTCAGAAAAGGGAACTGAGAAGCACTGTCCTGGGTACTTTATACATTAGTACATTCTTTTCTGAAGTGGATCAAGTTACTTGCATTTTATAGTGAATGACTTTGGGATAATTGTCAAGATGAGAACTTTGGAGTCAGATAGGCTATGTGCAAATCTCACCACACTTATTAGCCGTAAGATCTAGGAAAAGGGCTAATCGCTGTCTGTCTTGGTTTTCTCATGTGTGAAATGGGATTTTAAAAAGCACCATGAAGTTGTAGTGATGCTAAAATGAGATAATACATGTGAACATTTACCATAGTGCTTAGTGCATAATGAAGGCTCGATAAACATCTTAGTTCAAACAGAGAACCTGAGGCTCAGAGGATTTAAGTCCTGATCACTTAGCTAGGGAGGAGTGACTTAGCTAGCTAATCACTTAGCTAGGGAGGATTTTGAGTCCTCAGATTTGTTCGTCTTAAAAAAACAAGGCCATTTCTGCTCTACTGGACGATTTCCTTAGAAACTCACCGTTATGTGTACCGTTGTTGACATTGGTGTTTTGAGGCTTTTGGCCCCTGTAGTTTGCTGCAATGAATTTAGAGATTTCCCCATCAATAGTGGACTGCCCATATGTTGTACTGTCAGTTAACCAACACCATAGACATTTTCATGGAAATCCAAACTATATGTTGTTTTTACTAAATTTTTAGTTTTCAGAAGACATTCCTGGACCCGGCTGCAAAATCCCATAAATTAAATTGAAGTCAGTCACATTTATGATGGGGTTGTTAAAAAGCTGTAAGTGTTATGAATTTATGACTCTGTGCTCACATTCAGCTGTTCACTGCTTCTAGGTCTTTCTATCCTGTGTGGGATAAAATTTATATTTGTGGGTGAGATCATTATAAATCTTTTATGTACCACGAGTGCAATTTTAAATGTTTGCAAGCATGGAGAACTAGGCCCAAGAGATATCTACTATATTCCATGGATTATGGCTCTTGTATAACTAGCAAGAAAAAAAAAATCTCTCAAACCCAAACCCAAACACTGAACTCCGTAACCAGCACCTAAACCTCACTGAAGAGGGAGTGCTTTATGACAGAGCTAAACTTTGACTCTGTGGATATTGTTTCAAAATTCTCTCTCTCTTTTTTTCACATAAAAACAAAAAACAAAAAACAAAACCCTCTCATTGATGACTACCCTTCCAGGTGTCCCTTATGGCCATCTAGCTGAGTTTAGTGAGAAAAGAATAGAAAAGGAACAGTTTCTCTGCATCAGGATTTCATGACTCCTTTTGGAGTAGGGAAAGTGAGGCCAGCAGAGAGCAGCTGGTGGCCCTCTCCTCATCATTGTTTGGAATCTTGACCCCGAACTTGGGCGTCACTGAAGTCAAAGTACCTAAGAAAATGCAGACATTTGGAGGAGACTTTAAAAAAAAAGTATTATGAAAATGAAAATGTATGTT
Organism: Callorhinus ursinus; assembly: GCF_003265705.2. NCBI lineage: Eukaryota > Metazoa > Chordata > Mammalia > Carnivora > Otariidae > Callorhinus > Callorhinus ursinus. The sequence goes on along the minus strand of NW_027397072.1, from coordinate 6,370,704 downwards.
TACTTTTTGCCAAGAGACAGCTGGGAACTAGGTACCAGCCCCACTGGGTGACTTGATAAGCTCTGCGATGACAGGGTGAGGCCTCATGACCATCCTGATGAGAAACTGGGAATTAAGCCCACTTGAATGATGTGGCCAAATTAAAAGGGATAGGAGAATGTGATGAAGTATCATTAAAAGCAATTAATGAGATAGGATTTAATATGCACAAACATTTTGTGCTGACATTGTGCTTTGGAGCACGAGGCCATCAGTTTTGCTGTGTTGTCAGTAAGAAATGATTCCGAAATTAATCCAGGCAACAAAATAATCTGGAGGAACTTTAATAAAAAAAAAAATACATGTTCAGGCCCCCATCTCAGATCTGAATCAGAATTTCCCAAAGCCACAGCATATGTCTCTGCTTGCCATGAGCTCCGTGGATTGATTTTTGGGAACCAGAGCATAGTTTGATGGTCCCCTTTCTCTATATCTTTTTGAAAATGTGTGTGAAGTCCTTTGGCCATCTCTTTACAGGAGGGAATTCTAAGTAAGTTGTGATTTCAGGGGTCCTCATTTCCCTTCTGTAGACCGAGAATTGAAGCCCAGAATGGTTTGCTGCTTGATCAACAGCTTGCCCAGCTTATCGCAGAGTCAAGACTTGAGGTCAGGCTTTTGGCTGCCCAGCCCAGGGATCTTTTACTAGACCTGTCATTCCCACTCTGGCCTCTGAAGCACCCCACGGTACTACCGTGAACTTACATGGACCCTACAGAATGTTTAAATTTTTGAATCTTCTAAGGAAACACAGTGATGCTCTGTAGCTGTCAGAGAGTGTGTGAACTACTAACTTGAGATATTTCACTTTTGACTCTGGGTAATGCTACATTCCTTTTAATAATATTTCTTTGCAAAGCTGGATTTCTGAAGGTTGCTAAGATAAGAAGCAACTATTGCAGAAAAATCGGTATGAAATGGGAAATAAGGGTGGTGTTGTCCTCTCTGAATCCAGGGATTAAGAGATTGTGATGAGCCCAACAACAGGTACACACACCCGCTAGTAAGTGATCATGTTAGAATGGGAAAAAAAATGTTATTTTTTCTTTCATTTTGTGTCTTATTTTTCTTTAATTTTTTATTGTTATGTTAATCACCATACATTACATCATTAGTTTTTGATGTAGTGTTCCATGATTCATTGTTTGTGCATAACACCCAGTGCTCCACGCAGAACGTGCCCTCTTTCATACCCATCACCAGGCTAACCCATCCCCCCAACCCCCTCCCCTCTAGAACCCTCCGTTTGTTTTTCAGAGTCCATCGTCTCTCATGGTTCGTCTCCCCCCTCCGACTTACTCCCCTTCATTCTTCCCCTCCTGCTATCTTCTTTTTTTTTCTCTTAACATGTATTGCATTATTTGTTTCAGAAGTACAGATCCGTGATTCATCAGTCTTGTACAATTCACAGTGCTCACCATAGCACATACCCTCCCCAATGTCTATCACCCAGCCACCCAATCCCTCCCACCCCCCACCACTCCAGCAACCCTCCGTTTGTTTCCTGAGATTAAGAATTCCTCATATCTGTGAGGTCATATGATACATGTCTTTCTCTGATTGACTTATTTCACTCAGCATAACACCCTCCAGTTCCATCCACTTCGTTGCAAGTGGCAAGATCTCATTCCTTTTGATGGCTGCATAATATTCCATTGTATATATATACCACCTCTTCTTTATCCATTCATGTGTCGATGGACATCTTGGCTCTTTCAACAGTTTGGCTATTGGGGACATTGCTGCTATAAACATTGGGGTGCACGTACCCCTTCGGATCCCTACATTTGTATCTTTGGGGTAAATACCCAGTAGTGCAATTGCTGGATCGTATGGTAGCTCTATTTTCAACTGTTTGAGGAACCTCCATACTGTTTTCCAGAGGGGCTGCACCAGCTTGCATTCCCACCAACAGTGTAGGAGGGTTCCCCTTTCTCCACATCCCCGCCAACATCTGTCGTTTCCTGACTTGTTAATTTTAGCCATTCTGACGGGTGTGAGGTGGTATCTCATTGAGGTTTTGATTTGGATTTCCCTGATGCTGAGCGATGTGGAGCACTTTTTCATGTGCCTGTTGGCCATTTGGATGTCTTCTTTGGAAAAATGTCTGTTCATGTCTTCTGCCCATTTCTTGTTTGGATTATTTGTTCTTTGGGTGTTGAGTTTGATAAGTCCTTTATAGATTTTGGATACTAGCCCTTTATCTGATATGTCATTTGCAAATATTTCCTCCCATTCTGTCGGTTGTCTTTTGGTTTTGTGGACTGTTTCTTTTGCTGTGCAAAAGCTTTTGATCTTGATGAAATCCCAATAGTTCATTTTTGCCCTTGCTTCCCTTGCCTTTGGCGATGTTTCTAGGAGGAAGTTGCTGTGGCTGAGGTCGAAGAGGTTGCTGCCTGTGTTCTCCTTTAGGATTTTGATGGACTCCTGTCTCACGTTTAGGTCTTTCAACCATTTGGAGTCTATTTTTGTGTGTGGTGTTAAGGAAATGGTCCAGTTTCATTCTTCTGCATGTGGCTGTCCAATTTTCCCAACACCAGTTGTTGAAGAGACTGTCTTTTTTCCATTGGACATTCTTTCCTGCTTTGTCGAAGATGAGTTGACCATAGAGTTGAGGGTCCATTTCTGGGCTCTCGATTCTGTCCCATTGATCTATGTGTCTGTTTTTGTGCCAGTACCCTACTGTCTTGATGATGACAGCTTTGTAATAGAGCTGGAAGTTGGGAATTGTGATGCCGCCAACTTTGCTTTTCTTTTTCAAGGTTCCTCTGGCTATTCGGGGTCTCTTCTGGTTCCATACAAATTTTAGGATTATTTGTTCCATTTCTTTGAAAAAGGTGGATGGTGTTTTGATGGGGATGGCATTGAATGTGTAGATTGCTCTAGGTAGCACTGACATCTTCACAATGTTTGTTCTCCCAATCCATGAGCATGGAACGTTTTTCCATTTCTTTGTGTCTTCTTCAATTTCTTTCCTGAGTATTTTATAGTTTTCTGAGTACAGATCCTTTGCCTCTTTGGTTAAATTTATTCCTAAGTATCTTATGGTTTTGGGTGCAATTGTAAATGGGATCGACTCCTTGATTTGTCTCTCTTCTGTCTCGTTGTTGGTGTGTAGGAATGCCACTGATTTCTGTGCATTGATTTTATATCCTGCCACTTTACTGAATTCCTGTATGAGTTCTAGGAGTTTTGGGGTGGAGTCTTTTGTGTATACTCCACATACAGTATCATATCATCTGCAAAGAGTGAGAGTTTGATTTCCTCTTTGCCGATTTGGATGCCTTTGATTTCTTTTTGTTGTCTGATTGCTGTGGCTAGGACTTCTAATCCTATGTTGAATAGCAGTGGTGATAGTGGACATCCCTGCTGCGTTCCTGACCTTAGGGGAAAAGCTGTCCCCATTGAGAATGATACTCGCTGGAGGTTTTTCATAGATGGCTTTTATGATATTGAGGTATGTACCCTCTATCCCTATACTCTGAAGAGTTTTGATCCAGAAAGGATGCTGTACTTTGTCAAATGCTTTTTCTGCATCTATTGAGAGGATCATATGATTCTTGTTCTTTCTTTTGTTAATGTATTGTATCACGTTGATTGATTTGCGGATGTTGAACCAGCCTCGCAGCCCAGGGATAAATCCCACTTGGTCATGGTGAATAATCCTTTTAATGTGCTGTTGGATCCTATTGGCTAGTATTTGGGTGAGAATTTTTGCATCCATGTTCATCAAGGATATTGGTCTGTAATTCTCCTTTTTGATGGGGTCTTTGTCTGGTTTGGGGATCAAGGTAATGGTGGCCTCATAAAATGAGTTTGGAAGTTTTCCTTCCATTTCTATTTTTTGGAACAGTTTCAGGAGAATAGGTATTAATTCTTCTTTAAATGTCTGATAGAATTCCCCTGGGAAGCCATCTGGCCCTGGGCTTTTGTTTGTTGGGAGATTTTTGATGACTGCTTCAATTTCCTTAGTGGCTATAGGTCTGTTCAGGTTTTCTATTTCTTCGTGGTTCAATTTTGGTAGTTGATACATCTCTAGGAATGCACCCATTTCTTCCAGGTTATGTAATTTGCTGGCATAGAGTTGCTCATAGTATGTTCTTATAATTGTTTGTATGTCTTTGGTGTTGGTTGCGATCTCTCCTCTTTCATTCATGATTTTGTTGATTTGGGTCCTTTCTCTTTTCTTTTTGATCAGTCTGGCCAGGGGTTTATCAATGTTGTTAATTCTTTCAAAGAACCAGCTCCTAGTTTCGTTGATCTGTTCTACTGCTGTTTTGGTTTCTACTTCATTGATTTTTTGCTCTGATCTTTCTTATTTCTCTTCTCCTGCTGGGTTTGGGCTTTATTTGCTGTTCTTTCTCTAGCTCCTTTAGGTGTAGGGTTAGGTTGTGTATTTGAGACCTTTCTTGTTTCTTGAGAAAGGGTTGTATTGCTATATACTTTCCTCTCAGGACTGCCTTTGCTGTATCCCAAGGATTTTGAACAGTTGTGTTTTCATTTTCATTGGTTTCCATGAATTTTTTAAATTCTTCTTTAATTTCTTGGTTGACCCATTCATTCTTTAGTAGGATGCTCTTTAGCCTCCATGTATTTGAGTTCTTTCCAATTTTCCTCTTGTGATTGAGTTCTAGTTTCAAAGCATTGCAGTCTGAAAATATGCAGGGAATGATCCCAATCTTTTGATACTGGTTGAGACGTGATTTGTGACCTAGGATGTGATCTATTCTGGAGAATGTTCCATGGGCACTAGAGAAGAATGTGTATTCCGTTGCTTTGGGATGGAATGTTCTGAATATGTCTGTGAAGTCCATTTGGTCCAGGGTGTCATTTAAAGTCTTTATTTCCTTGTTGATCTTTTGCTTAGATGATCTGTCCATTTCAGTGAGGGGTTGTTAAAGTCCCCCACTGTTATTGTATTGTTGTCAGTGTGTTTCTTTGCTTTTGTTATTAATTGCCTCATATAATTGGCTGCTTCCACGTTAGGGGCATATATATTTACAATTGTTAGATCTTCTTGTTGGATCGACCCTTTAAGTAGGATATACTGTCCTTCCTCATTTTTATTACAGTCTTTGTTTTAAAATCTAATTTGTCTGATATAAGGATTGCCACCCCAGCTTTCTTTTGCTGTCCATTAGCATGGTCAATGGTTTTCCACCCCCTCACTTTCAATGTGGGGGTGTCTTTGGGTCTAAAATGAGTCTCTTGCAGACAGCATATTGATGGGTCTAGTTTTTAATCCAATCTGATACCCTGTGTCTTGATTGGGGCATTTAGCCCATTTACATTCAGGCTAACTATTGAAAGATATGAATTTAGTGCCATTGTATTGCCTGTACAGTGACTGTGAGTGTATATTGTCTGTGTTCCTTTCTTGTCTATGCTGCTTTTAGGCTCTCTCTTTGCTTAGAGGACACCTTTCAATATTTCTTGTAGGGCTGGTTTTGTGTTTGCAAATTCCTTTAGTTTTTGTTTGTCCTGGAAGCTTTTTTTTTAAAGATTTTATTTATTTATTTGAGAGAGAGAATGAGAGAGAGCACAGGAGAGGAGGGAGGGTCAGAGGGAGAAGCAGACTCCCTCCTGAGCAGGGAGCCTGACACAGGACTCGATCATGGAACTCCATGATCATGACCTGAGCCGAAGGCATTCGCCCAACCATCTGAGCCACCCAGGCGCCCTGTCCTGGAAGCTTTTTATCTCTCCTTCTATTTTCAACGACAGCCTAGCTGGATATAGTATTCTTGGCTGAATATTTTTCTCCTTTAGGCCTGTGAATATATCATGCCAGTCCTTTCTGGCCTGCCAGGTCTCTGTGGATAGGTCTGTTGCCAATCTAATGTTTCTACCTTTATAGGTTACATATCTGTTCTCCCGAGCTGCTTTCAAGATTTTGTCTTTGTCACTGAGACTCATAAGTTTTACTCTTAGATGTCGTGGTGTTGACCTATGTTTTATTGATTTTGAGAGGGGTTCTCTGTGCCTCCTGGATTTTGATGCCTATTTCCTTCCCCACATTAGGGAAGTTCTCTGCTATAATTTGCTCCAATATACCTTCTGCCCCTCTCTCTCTTTCTTCTTCTTCTGGGATCCCGATTATTCTAATGTTGTTTCCCCTTATGGTATCGCTTATCTCTCGAATTCTGCCCTCGTGATCCAGTAGTTGTTTCTCTCTCTTTTTCTCAGCTTCTTTATTTTCCATCATTTGGTCTTCTGTATCGCTGATTCTCTCTTCTGCTTCATTTATCCTAGCAGTTAGTGCCCCCATTTTTGATTGTACCTCATTAATAGCCTTTTTGATTTTGACTTGGTTGGATTTTAGTTCTTTTATTTTTCCAGAAAGGGTTTCTCTAATATCTTCCATGCTTTTTTCAAGCCCAGCTAGTATCTTTAAAATCATGATTCTGAACTCTAGGTCTGACATCGCACTAATTTCTGTATTGAGTAGGTCCCTGGCAGATGGTACTACCTCTTGTTCTTTTTGTTGAGGTGATTTTTTTCATCTTGTCATTTTGTCCAGAGGAGAATAGATGAGTGAGAGAACAAAATGCTAACAGGGTAACAACGTCCCCAGCAAATATACTCTATACAAATCAGAAAAGACCTGAAACCAGGGGAAAAGAAAGGGAAAGAAAGAAAAAAGAAAAAAAAGAAAAGGAAAAAGATAAAAAGAAACAAAAACAGAACAAAACAAAAAAAACAGAAGATGATCAAATATGATCAGGCTGATGCATAGATCAGTGCCACACACTAGATTTTGGCTGTATTTTGGTCTGTTAGAAGAAAGTGCCTCCTAAAATTTTAAAGAAAGAAAGACATATATGTACAAAATAAGGGTTGATACGATGAAGGGATGGAAGATGACTGTAAAGATGAAAATTATAAAAAATTTTAAAAAAGGAATTGATCAGAAGGTGTTTGAAAAAATAAAGAAGAGGATTAAAAAAAAAAAGGAAAAGAGGGCTCCTGGGTGGCTCAGTTGGTTAAGCGACTGCCTTCGGCTCAGGTCATGATTCTGGAGCCCCGGGATTGAGTCCTGCATCGGCCTCCCTGCTCAGCGGGGAGTCTGCTTCTCCCTCGTACCCTCCCCCCCTCATGCTCTCTCCATCTCATTCTCTCTCTCAAAAAACAAATAACATCTTAAAAAAAAAAAAGGAAAAGAAAGAAAGAAAAGGGGAGAGAATGTGATCAGGCAGGAGACTGGAAAAAAGCCATACAGTAGAGATTTAGGATATTTTTTGATATGTTAGAAGAAACTGTATCTCAAAATTTTAAAGCGAGAACAACTTATATATATATATGCCATAAATAAAGGTAACTATTATGAAGGGATAGAATATGACTCTAAAAATGAAAAATAAAAATGCTTTTTTATAAAAAGGAATTGATAAGATGTTGGTTGGAAAAGGGAAAAAGAAAAAATAAAAAAAAAACCAGTTAAAAAAATTAACTTTGAAAGACTAATGAATCATGGTTAAAAAAGGCATGAATTCTATGTGCAGTATTCCCCTAGCGCTGGAGTTCTCCCGTTCTCCTTGATCGGTAAACTTGGTCTTGGCCTCCTGGCTGTTCGTGCTGATCTTCTGGGGGAGGGGCCTGTTGCCGTGGTTCCCAAATGTCTTTGGGCAGAATTGCCCCGCCGTTTCCGGGTCCGGGCTAAGCAATCAGTTCCGGTTTGCTGTCAGGAGGTTTTGTTCCCTGCAAGCTCTCGGTACAGCTTTGGAGGATGAGAGTGAAAATGGCGGCCTCCTAATCTCTGCCTGGAGGAGCCGAGAACTCGGGGCTCCGCTCTTCAGTGCGCCCCCAGAGAAAAGCAGTCACTCCCGTGTCCCCGGTCTCCGGCCGCACTCCGTGCTCACCCGGCCTGTGACCGAGCGTTTCTATCTCTGGCACCCGACCCCGTGTGGAGTCTCCAAACCCAGCAGATCCCTGCGGTCCGGTCCCGCGCCGCTCCTCCCGGGGGAGGAAGGGGAGTCTCCCCGGCTCTGCCGCTTGTTGGGTCCCTGCTGGAGGAGCAGTGGCCCGACTGGGCTGCGGATCACAGTTTATGGCCACCCCGAGCTGAGAGCCCGCGCCTCGGCTCCGTCTCTGCAGCCGGCTTCCCCGCTCCGATCCCTGGGAGCTCTGCCGCACTCAGGCAGCCCCGGTCTTTCTGTGACCCCGAGGGTCCTGAGACCACACTGCCCCGCGAGGGTTCCACCCCCCGCTTAGCCACTGCAGCGACGTCCCTCCGCGGAGCCGACTTCTAAAAGGTCCGATTTTGTGCTCCACAGCTCTAGCACTTGCCAGAAGCGGCCGAGGGAGGCCCCTCCCCCGCCGTCTATCCTCCCGAATATCGCCTCGGATTCACTTCTCCGCACGTCCTACCTGCCAGAAAGTGGTCGCTTCTCTGTTCAGAGTTGTTGCTATTTTTTTCTTCGTGCTCCTGTTGTGTTTGTAGGTGTTAAGAATGATTTGATCCCTATCCAGCTGAATTCCTGAGACCAGACGAAATCCAGGTCTCCTACTCCTCCGCCATCTTGCTCCGCCCCCTGCCACATTTTGTGTCTTATTTTTAAAATGGCTACTAACTTCTAGGATATAAATGCTTATAACCTAATTACTTTATAAGCAGACATATTGGATACTGCTTTTGGTTCAGCAACACTGAAAAAACTACTGAGACACTTAAGGACACCATGAACGAAGAAAGTTTAGGAGCTGAATCCTACTGTCTTCCCCTTGTCACACACTACATTTTGACTTGTATATTTAAAAGGTTTGGTTATCTGGGTTTCGAGACACAAAATGATGTCTTTTCCTTTTCTTTTGGTGTCACACTCCTACCATTTCTTTTGGACTGCTTGCTTCCAAAAGGATATCTGTGACAGTGGTTTTTATTTCAGCAACAAAGAGGTATGTTTCTGTTGAAAAGAGGTTATATTCAGAATTGTTTCATTGGAGGAATGGGGTCCTGAGGAGGAATGGACACAGGGCAGTTCATCCATACACAGTATCAACCTGACTGTATGTTAGCTACCATTACAACTCCATCCCTCTGGGTTCTGTAGACAGTAGGGGTATCTCCGAACACCCACTGAAATGCAGGTATTTCTTGGCAGGCTTGTCTTGGAAACCTTGGTTGTGACTAAAGAGTCAGGTTAGAGGAAGAGCATGTAATTTACCAGAATGTGCAGGTAGAAGATGCTGTTAGGGGAAGTGCAGTGGGAGCCTGGGTGCACATGTTGCTTCTGGGTCTGACTGGTTCTGTGGAAAATGGGATGACAATCACCAAGGACCTCATGGAGAGCTCTGATTGTTTAGCTTATTTATATTTTACCAAGTAAATCCATTTTACCTTTTGGTCATTTTGTTTAATTGGTAAAAACAACCCCTTCCATTTACCTGTTGTTTTACTTTTCTAGAAGCTTTTGTCCCCCAGTCTCATTTGGTTCTTGCCACAACTCTCAGAGGTATGAGTTCAGGATTACCATTCCCATTTTTAACAAATGAGGAACCTGAGCCCAAGAGAGGCCAGATGCCTTGGGCTGGTTAAGGAAAGAGATGGAATAGGATTCGAGGCTTCTGGTTCTTAGTTCAGTGCTCTTTCCCTTGGTCACACCTTTACAGGCTTATAAAAATTCCATAGAGGCCATTATCAACAGTGAACGCCAGAGGCCATCAGCATCCTCGCTCAGGGCTATAGTTACCGTGAAGGTCCTCGGTTCAGCCCCATGCTCATCTTCCCCTTCAGTTTTGCTGCTTTTGTCTCGGCTGCAGCCACTGCTGCCTTCTATGGATCACCTGGTATGCTCCAGGTCCTCTGGGTCTTTTCTTGTTCCTCAAACACGATCTTGAGATATGATCATCAGCACAGAATTCAGCTTTCTGCGCCTCTGTATTTCCCAACACATGAATTCAGACCCTTTCCGTGGGAGCTCCTTCCATGAGGAGTCAGAGGGCCTTGCTGCATACCGTCAGTCTGTCTGTCTGGGAACCCTGGGCTTCCCCAGTTCCATGCCAGAGAGGTGTGAAACCCAGGGAGGGGCCAGCTTGTTCTTTTGCAGGGGTACGAGTGCATGAAGGAAATGTTTTCACGACTGCAGTGCAGGGAGAACAATAAAGCCAGTCCCGCAGGGAGGAAGCGCACAGGGTGTCTCCAGGTCTCACATGGAATAAATCATTTCTAAGGGCTGTGGTTAATGTTCAGTTTGAACGAGGCCCACACAGCTTGGACACTCTGTGCTTTTGATCTGGACTTTCAAGCTTGGGTGATGCCAGGAAATTGCATTTAATGGACTGAAGGCTACAGTATAGAAAATGAGAAGGGATTGTTATTAAAACAATGGAGACCATTTCCCCCCTCCCTCCCCCCACACCCGTTGAGCCTGTGAAGTCTGTGAATCTCCGCTCTGTGAGGGGCACCTAACTCTGGAAGCCTGGGAAGCCCAGGGACACTTTGCCCTGCCTGATCTGCTTTTGGTTAGAGCCCTTTCTAGGACTTCACACACAATGAACATGTCAGAGAGCCATGACACGTGTCACTGAGTCATCTCCACCAGGCCAGTCATTTCAGCATAGGAAGCCATGCACCTGCACTTTTTTTGTGGTGAAAATAACTAATTTGGGTGAAGTGTTTAGTCAGCCTTGTCAGAGCTCAATTGATTAACTTTGTACCCATGGCCACACCCAAACCCTGAGTGCTATGGGGATTGAGGTAACACCAGAATTGGTGCTGCAAGGCTAGCTTTGCCTCTTTACGATAGGACTGGAGAGTTTATTTCAATAAAAGAGGAGAGAGGGCAAACCATCCCACGCTCACTGCATCCCCACACCTGACAAGTGGACCCAAAGAAGAGTTTCCTTCCTTCCTCTCATTCTTCGCATTGTGGACCTGAGTGGCAGGGTGGGCTTTCCACATGACTTCGAGTGCTGGGGCGAGTGCCAAAGCAGAAGGGCATCAAAAACAGCGGATTTTGCCGGAGAGATAGAAATACTTGCTAGCTTCCTATTTCCATATGACTATGTCACTGGGGACTGACGTGTTTCCAGAACAAAAACCCCCTCTTGTGATAGAAGTATTGAAATTAAGTAGTTGCACACCATCAGGGTGAATGTACTGATGAATGCAGACATGGGGGGCTTGTTAACTCCATATGAAGAATCCTAGTATCCAGCTGCATTTGATCTTAAGTGATCCTGTGGATAGAGGAAGCGAGTATCAGTGTCATCTCCCATCATGCCGATGGGCACATGAGTCTTACCAAGCAGGTCAGGGAAAAGTGGGTGTGGAGCGGAAGGGCAATACATTAATAATTGGCACAGAGGCTAAATTATGTGGCCAAGGTCTTCAATCACAATATGACACTGAAGCAGAAGTGGGGCTACAAAGAAGAAAACCATTTACTAGATGAGACATTGATCTTTTGGCCTGGGGTAGTTACGAGTGGAGATGTGCAGAAAAAGTTGGTGGGACACATTTTATCTTGGTGATTTTAGTTTGAGGGAGCTAGTTACAGTGGCCTGTGTTCAGGTGACTTCTACGGTTACTTAAATCTTGAAATGAGGGCGTGCTTGGTTATTCTCTCAGCTTCATAATTTACCTTTCATAACAAAAGCATTTGGCAAGTGGCTAACAGTAAGGATGTTACCAGTCTACTTCCTACCAGTTCTCCTCTCATGTGCTGCACCAGATCTGCTCCCAATAGATGTGTGGAAAGATCTTCACAGGTTCTCAGGGCTATGTCACCGTACTTGGAAAACTGAATGGGCCTTTTCACCTCCATCATATTCTAGTATATATTAGTATATTCTAGTAGAATATTAGACAAACCTGAAAAGCTATATTAAAAAGTCATCATCATAGGTAACTGGAAATGATTAAATAACACATGAGCATGGTCTTGGCCCTTGCTGTAGAACCAACATAGGAACAACTTTGGTGTGAAAAAAATATTGGACTGATGAACTTAAGTCATTTTCCCCTTCCTGGGCCTCAGTTTCTGCTTATGCATCTGTGAAGGTACTTTAACTGCTGCTGTAGGTCAACCCTCTAGTGGCTTAATATAATAAAAGTGTCCCATTTGCATAGAGACCCAGTGGGTGTTCTTGTTGCTTGCCAGACTTTCTTACGCTTGTCAGTGAGCATATTCTAGCCCTGCCCTTTCTGTCTTGTCATTGAGTTGGTCAATGAAGAAGGGCTGAAGATTATGTGGGAAGGTACGTTGTTGTTGGTTTTGTTGTTGTTATTGGGTTTTTTTTCTTGGATTGTTGGTCTGCTCTTTTTTTTTTTTAAGGTTTTATTTAAATTCCAGGTAGTTAACATACAGTGTAATATTACATACAGTGTAATATTATTTCTAGGTATACACTGTAGTGGGGAAGTACTTTCTAATAGACATACGTTATAGCTGCTCATATTTCATTGGCCAGAATTCAGTCAGATGGCCATTCTTAATTGCACATGAGGCTCATTAATGAATTATAGTTTTGTGCGAGGAAGAAGAAAAACAGATTTGGTGAACAACTAGTTAGTTCCTACTCAGCCTTTAAAAATGAGGCATTGCAATATGACCTCCTAAATTCCCTTTTTGGTCTGAAATCAACCACTGCAAGAGTCCAAGATCTCTGTGCTTTATGGACTCGTGCCCTTTATGTGAACTGCTCCCTATAAGACATCCCAAAGGTGATATGAAAGATGACCAGTACCTGAAGGGTGAAGAAAACATTTCCATCAAAATAGTTCAGTGAGTCCAAAAACATCAGTGACCAGTAAAATATTTTTTTAAAAATTAAAAAACAAAAACAACCCAGGGAGTCATGATGGAGTAACTGGGACCATAAATGAGTAGAAAATTGGATCAAGCATATGGAACAGTTCTTTGCAGACACGGAGAACAGACTGTGCATAGTGGAAACAAGTAAGGTGAACCAGTAGCCTTGGATTTCCACCTCGAGGTACTTTCTAGACCAGGTGTGGGGAGAATGGTGCTTTCCAGACAGAAAGCAGTGGTGTTGACAGAGGTTAGGGCTCAGGGAGGTGGAGGTGAGGAACTGTGGTACCGGATACCAGACAGGCAGAAGCTATGCAGAGAAAGAGTGCCAGAGATCTGCACTGTTTTCCTCTGGGTTCTCTTGCTAATTATAAAACTGAACATACAGAATATGAAGTTCCATGATTCCTGGCAAGAATGACTGAGAAGATGTAAGATGAATAATTCCTGGAGCTGGGGCACCTGGCTGGCTCGATTGGTAGAGCATGTGACTCTTGACTATGGGGTCCTGAGTTCGAGCCCCACATTGAGAGTAGAGCTTACAAATAATAATGATAATAATAATAATTATTATTATTCCTAGAGCTTACACGGGAGTAGGAGATGTTCAAGTTCCATCCAGCCAAAGCAGATGGTCCTGGTTGAATACTTGGGACATTCAGGAGAGACACTAAATGAACCGTGCCTGTAGTATCGTAGTCCTAGAGTAAGAGCACTTGAATGTGTATTTTCAGTTGTTGGGTATAGTGCTGTATACATGGTAATTAGATTATTTGTTGCTTGTACAGATTTTCAGTGTCTCTACTGATACTCATGACTACTTGCTTTTTCAGTTACTGAAGAATTGTGTTACACTCTTCAACTGTGATTATGGATTTATCTTTTTACTTGCCTTTAATTCTGTGGATTTTTAAAATTTATATATTTTTTAGGTTATATTATTAGGTATAATCAAATTTAGGTTGTTAGATCTTCTGGTTGGATTGATCCTGTTATCCTAACGAAATATATCCCTTTATCTCTACTGTTGTTAGTATGATCAGAACACCTTTCTTTCTGTCAGTGCTTACACAGTGTATATATTTTCCGTCTGTGTACTTTGAAACTTTGTGTCTATTATATTGAAGGAATGTCTTTTGTATATGTCATATATACTTATATATACTTATGTATAGTTGATTTTTCTTTTTGTAAATTTAGTCTGACCATCTTTGTATTTTACTTACAATCTAATCTGTATTTAATAAAATTATCGATTATTTGGCTTTAAATCTGTTACCTTGTTAAATGACCTTCTGTGGCATTTGAGCCAATACATATGTTTGGGTTTATTAAAGCGTTAAGTTTAACCTAAGTAATATAGGAAAATAACTTTAAAAAGAGAAAAAAAAGTACTCTTTTTTAACAACTTAAAGGGTGAAATGCACCATTATTAGATAACATTTTATCTGTGATGACTGGTGGGTGGTTGTATTCTTGAATGTACATCCATCCCTTTGCTTTGAAGCCTGCCAGGTGGCTCGCATCACCCTGTGAGTCCTCCTCCAGGAAGGGCAGGTACCTTGTCCTCTGTCCTCACCCTCATATCTCTCCAGTCATTGCATCTTACTGCATCTGCTTAGTTACAAGTCCCTGAGTCTCTGGGTCTCTGGAGAATGAGAGCTTCTCAGCAGGAATCATGTCCTGTTAACTCCTATCGCTCAGTCCCTGATGCATAAACAATTTCTAATTTTTGTTGAATAAGTGATGCATGCAAGGCAAGTTTTAGATTAACCCCAGTGGCATAAGTTTGGTTGGCAAGGCCAGGAGTGACCATACAAGGTCCAAGATGATCCTGAATATTCCCTTCTTTGAGGGGTTCTAAAGGAATCTGGGTTAAGCCAAGAATTGGACTGCTCTCTTTTGTTGACCCAAGCTCTCACAAGTGGGGCCTAGAATCAAGTCTCTTCTTTTGTGATGACAGACAATTAGTTTGGGAAAGAAAATTTTCATGGAGGCTTTCCCATTATTTATCAATTTTGGGGTTTGTGAATAGGTTTGAATACAAAATTGCATGTGAAAATCAGTGTGTCTGCTCTTGAATAATTGACTGATCTGTCGCTCAGAGCCACTGAATGAAGGGTCCTGGGTAATTGCACCTGCTAGCTACTGATTGCACCTGCAGTTAGGCTATTGAGGGCAAAGCTTTGCTGCTTCCGGTTAATTGCCCAGGCTAAAATGGAGAGTACCCTTTACAAATCTTGCCTATTATCTCATTGTAGGCCTTTGCAAATATAGGATGACCCCAGGAATGACAGAGAAAATACAGTTTTATTTGCTGCACACCAATTAATGTCAGTAATCTAGCCAACATTCCTACACTTTTCATTCAAGCAAGAAATTTAAGTATATCGGGATCAATCAGTAGCCCATAATATAACTTACCTCTTCAGCATCTAGTTTTGCTGTGTCATTATGACACATATATAGAAAGGGGTTTTAATTTTTAAAAAGTTTCCAAGTTCACATGATCTTGTCAGAGAATCTGTTGAATGTGATTATTGTAGTTCTTCTACTTTTTGCGAGGAATATAAGACCCCACTGAGGAGATTTGGCCCTTTGAGCAACTAACTTAATACTAGAGTGTTTTCTGTATTCCCCCAACTCCAAGCTGTAAAACCCTGCTCCATCTATTATGTACATTACTTCTTTGAACAAGGGTTCTGTGTTAAATTTGGTGGGACTTTTGGGAGATTTTTACTGTATTTATTGAGTTTTTGTTTTTGCCTTTTTGGTGAATTTGCTGTGTGGTGGCTACACAGAGGTGCTGCTCAGATGTGCTTTGAAAGTGGACTTGCTTCCTACAGAGAATAGTGTGATTGGCTGACAGCCTCCAGCCATTAGTTTGTTCAAGATCTGCCTCAGATTTCCAGCCACAAGCATGCTGGTTTCTGTGCGGAGTGGTGGAAGGAGGTCCTGCCCACGTCTGCTCAGTGTGGGACTCTCCTAAAGGCAGCCTTTGCCCTGGGGCTCCCGAGGGCGGTACTTGCTGGGTCATTTGTCATCACAGTCAGCCAGCTCCTCTGCTCAGTCCTGCTTCCCATCCCCCACCCCCCTTTTTTAAATAGATGCTATTCCTCAATAAACCTTCTCTGTTCTCACCTACATCCCAGCATCTGCTTCCTGGAGAATCCAATTTGCAGCCACCGTCAGGTAACAGTAAATTAGGAATAGCTCAGAGGATGTTTATTTTATTGGATCCAATGGTTTGCTCCAAGAACAGTTTTCAGGGAAATCCATTTTTCTGTGAGGTTATATAAGAATTCCTTCTTCTCTATTTCTTTTTAAAATTTTTTTCTCTACACCCATATCAAGGGATAAGGTATGTAAAATGATTTAGAGCAAAAGAATGCATTTTGTAAGTTTACCTAAATTTCAAATGATTTTTGTTTTGCCAAAGTAATAATTATTATAAGTAGTTGCTATTAAAATTGTTAATAATTTTACTTATACAGACCAACTCTTCCAGACATTTCTAAGTGAAATAGAACATAACTCTAAACAGGTGCTACAGATTGTAAGAGACTTTTTATCTTTGTGTTATTATAACATCAAAGCAACATAGCTTCTATTTTATAAACTTGATTCACCTTGAATTCAACTTCCTTGGGATGCTTTTTCATATTAAATTTTTTTAAATTTTATTATGTTAATCACCATACATTACATCATTAGTTTTTGATGTAGTGTTCCATGATTCATTGTTTGCGTTTAACACCCAGTGCTCCACGCAGAACGTGCCCTCTTTAATACCAATCACCAGGCTAACCCATCCCCCCACCCCCCTCCCCTCTAGAACCCTCAGTTTGTTTCTCAGAGTTCATAGTCTCTCATGGTTTGTCTCCCCCTCCGATTTCCCCCCCTTCATTTTACCCTTCGTACTACCTTCTTTTTTTTTTTTAACATATAAAGTATTATTTGTTTCAGAGGGACAGATCTGTGATTCAGCAGTCTTAACACAATTCACAGCGCTCACCATAGCACATACCCTCCCCAATGTCTGTCACCCAGCCACCCCATCCCTCCCACCCCCCACCACTCCAGCAACCCTCAGTTTGTTTCCTGAGATTAAGAGTTCCTCATATGAATGAGGTCATATGATACATGTCTTTCTCTGATTGACTTACTTCACTCAGCATAACACCCTCCAGTTCCATCCACATCATTGCAAATGGCAAGATATCATTCCTTTTGATGGCTGCATGATATTCCATTGTATATATATACCACTTCTTCTTTATCCATTCATGTGTCGATGGACATCTTGGCTCTTTCCACAGTTTGGCTATTGTGGACATTGCTGCTATAAACATCGGGGTGCATGTACCCCTTCAGATCCCTACATTTGTATCTTTGGGGTAAATACCCAGTAGTACAATTGCTGGGTCATACGATAGCTCTGTTTTCAACTTTTTGAGGCATCTCCATACTGTTTTCCAGAGGGGTTGCACCAGCTTGCATTCCCACCAACAGTGTAGGAGGGTTCCCCTTTCACCACACCCTGCCAACATCTGTCGTTTCCTGACTTGTTAATTCTAGCCATTCTGACTGGTGTGAGGTGGTATCTCATTGAGGTTTTGATTTGGATTTCCCTGATGCTGAGCGATGTTGAGCACTTTTTTATGTGTCTGTTGGCCATTTGGATGTCTTCTTTGGAAAAATGTCTGTTCATGTCTTCTGCCTATTTCTTGATTGGATCATTTGTTCTTTGGGTGTTGAGTTTGATAAATTCTTTATAGATTTTGGATACTAGCCCTTTATCTGATATGTCATTTGCAAATATTTTCTCCCATTCTGTCAGTTGTCTTTTGGTTTTGTGGACTGTTTCTTTTGCTGTGCAAAAGCTTTTGATCTTGATGAAATCCCAATAGTTCATTTTTGCCCTTGCTTCCCTTGCCTTTGGCGATGTTTCTAGGCAGAAGTTGCTGCAGCTGAGGTCAAAGGGGTTGCTGCCTGTGTTCTCCTTTAGGATTTTGATGGACTCCTGTCTCACATTTAGGTCTTTCAACCACTTGGAGTCTGTTTTTGTGTGTGGTGTAAGGAAATGGTCCAGTTTCATTCCTCTGCATGTGGCTGTCCAGTTTTCCCAACACCATTTGTTGGAGAGACTTTTTTCCATTGGACATTCTTTCTTGCTTTGTCGAAGATGAGTTGACCATAGAGTTGAGGGTCCATTTCTGGGCTCTCTATTCTGTTCCATTGATGTGTCTGTTTTTGTGCCAGTACCCTACTGTCTTGATGATGACAGCTTTGTAATAGAGCTGGAAGTCCAGAATTGTGATGCCGCCAGCATTGCTTTTCCTTTTCAACATTCCTCTGGCTATTCAGGGTCTCTTCTGGTTCCATACAAATTTTAGGATTATTTGTTCCATTTCTTTGAAAAAAGTGGATGGTATTTTGACGGGGATTGCATTGAATGTGTAGATTGCTCTAGGTAGCATTGACATCTTCACAATATTTTTTCTTCTAATCCATGAGCATGGAACGTTTTTCCATTTCTTTGTGTCTTCCTCAATTTTTTTTCATGAGTATTTTATAGTTTTCTGAGTACAGATTCTTTGCCTCTTTGGTTAGATTTATTCCTAGGTATCTTATGGTTTTGGGTGCAATTGTAAATGGGATCGACTCCTTAATTTCTCTCTCTTCTGTCTTGGTGATGGTGTATAGGAATGCCACTGATTTCTGTGCATTGATTTTATATCCTGCCACTTTACTGAATTCCTGTATGAGTTCTAGCAGTTTTGGGGTGGAGTCTTTTGGGTTTTCCACATAAAGTATCATATCGTCTGCAAAGAGTGAATTTGACTTCTTCTTTGCTGATTTGGATGCCTTTGATTTCTTTTTTGTTGTCTGATTGCTGTGGCTAGGACTTCTAATACTATGTTGAATAGCTGTGGTGATAGTGGTGTGATATAGTGTCCTTCCTCATCTCTTATTATAGTCTTTGGTTTAAAATCTAATTTGATTGATATAAGGATTGCCATCTCAGCTTTCTTTTGGTGTCCATTAACATGGTAAATGGTTTTCCACTCCCTCACTTTCAGTCTGGTGGTGTCTTTGGGTTTAAAATGAGTCTCTTGCAGACAGCATATGGATGGGTCTTGTTTTTTTTTATCCAATCTGATAGCCTGTGTCTTTTGATTGGGGCATTGAGCCCATTTACATTCAGGGTAACTATTGAATGATATGAATTTAGTGCCATTGTATTGACTGTAAGGTGACTGTTACTATGTATTGTCTGTGTTCCTTTCTGGTCTATGTTACTTTTAGGCTCTCTCTTTGCTTAGAGGACCCCTTTTAATACTTCTTATAGGGCTGGTTTCGTGTTTCCAAATTCCTTTAGTTTTTGTTTGTCCTGGAAGCTTTTTATCTCTCCTTGTATTTTCAGTGACAGCATAGCTGGATATAGTATTCTTGACTGCATATTTTTCTCATTTAGTGCTCTGAATATATCATGGCAGTCCTTTCTGGCCTGCCAGATCTCCGTGGATAGGTCTGTTGCCAATCTAATGTTTCTGTCATTGTAGGTTACACATCTCTTGTCCTGAGCTGCTTTCAGGATTTTCTCTTTGTCTCTGAGACTCATAAATTTTACTCTCAGATGTCGGGGTGTTGACCTATTTTTATTGATTTTGAGAGGGGTTCTCTCTGCCTCCTGGATTTTGATGCCTGTTTCCTTCCCCAAATTATGGAAGTTCTCTGCTATAATTTGCTCCAATATACCTTCTGCCCCTCTCTCTCTTTCTTCTTCTTCTGGGATCCCAATTATTCTAATATTGTTTTGTCTTATGGTATCACTTATCTTTCGAATTCTGCCCTCGTGATCCAGTAGCTGTTTATCTCTCTTTTTCTCAGCTTCTTTATTTTCCATCATTTGGTCTTCTATATCACTAATTCTCTCTTCTGCCTCATTTATCCTAGCAGTTAGAGCCTCCATTTTTGATTGTACCTCATTAATAGCCTTTTTGATTTTGACTTGGTTGGATTTTAGTTCTTTTATTTTTCCAGAAAGGGTTTCTCTAATATCTTCCATGCTTTTTTCAAGCCCAGCTAGTATCTTAATAATTGTCATTCTGAACTCTAGTTCTGATATTTTACTAATGTCCGTATTGATTAGGTCCCTGGCAGTCAGGACTTTCTCTTGCTCTTTTTATTGAGGTGATTTTTTTCCACCTTGTCATTTTGTCCAGAAGAGAATAGATGAATGAGAGAACAAAACGCTAACAGGGTAACAACGACCCCAGAAAAATATACACTAAAGAAATCAGAAGAGACCTGAAATCGGGCGAAAAAAAGGGACAGAAAGAAAAAAGAAAAAGATTAAAAAAAAAAGAATATGATCCAATATGATCAGGCTGGTGAATAGATCAGTGCCACACACTAGATTTTGGGCGTATTTTGGTATGTTAGAAGAAACTGCCTTCCAAAATTTTAAGGAAAGGTAAGCTTATATATGTACAAAAATAAGGGTAAATACGATGAAGGGATGGAATATGAGTGTAAAGATGAAAATTATAAAAGATTTTATAAAAGGAATTGATAAGTTGGTTGAAGAAAGAAAGAAGAGAAATTAAAAAAAAAGGGGAGAGAATGTGATCAGGCAGGAGACTAGAACAAAGTCATATGCTAGAGATTTAGGGTACATTTTGGTCTCTTAGAAGAAACTGTATCCCAAAGTTTTAAAGAAAGAACAACATATATATACCAAAAATAAGGGTAACTACTATGAACGGATAGAATATGACTCTAAAAATGAAAAATAAAAAAGATTTTTAAAAAAGGGATTAATAAGATGTTGGTTGAAAAAAGGAAAAAGAAAAATTCAAAAAAAAATTTAAAAAATTAACTTTGAAAGACTAAAGAATCAGGGGGGAAAAGGCCATGAATTCTATGTGCTGTATTCCCCTAGTGCTGGAGTTCTCCCGTCCTCATTGATCAGTAAACTTGGTCTTGGCTGGCTGTTCTTGCTGATCTTCTGGGGGAGGGGCCTGTTGCCGTGGTTCCCAAATGTCTTTGCCAGAGGCAGAATTGCCCCGCCCTTGCCGGTCCGGGCTAAATAATCGGCTGGGGTTTGCTCTCAGGAGCTTTTGTTCACCTGCAAGCTTTCTGTACAGCTTTGGAGGAGGAGAGTGAAAATGGCGCCCTCCCAATCTCCGCCTGGAGGAGCGCAGAACTCGGGGCCCCACTCCTCAGGGAGCCCCCAGAGAAAAGCAGTCAGTCACTCCCATTTCCCCGGTCTCCGGCCGCACTCCATGCTCACCCGGCCTGTGACCGAGCGTTTCTATCCCTGGTGCACGACCCCGTGTGGAGTCTCCAAACCCAGCAGATCCCTGCGGTGCGCTCCCGCGCCGCTCCTCCCGGGGGAGGAAGGGGAGTCTCCCCGGCTCTGACGCTTGTTGGGTCCCTGCTGGAAGAGCAGTGCCCTGACTGTGACGCAGATCACAGTTTATGGCAACCCGAGCTGAGAGCCCGTGCCTTGGCTCCATCTCTGCAGCCAGCTTCCCCGCTCCGATACCTGGGAGCTCTGCTGCACTCAGGCACCCCTGGTCTTTCTGTGACCCCAAGGGTCCCAAGACCACACTGTCCCAGTGAGGGTTCCACTCCCCCGCTTAGCCACTGGAGTGACGTCCCTCAGCGTAGCCGACTTCTAAAAGGTCCGATTTCGTGCTCTGCTCTATCACTTGCTGGTAGCGGCTGACAGAGGCCCCCTCCCCCGCGGTCTATCCTCACCAATATCGCCTCGGATTCACTTCTCCGCACGTCCTACCTTCCAGAAAGTGGTCGCTTTTCTGTTCAGAGAGTTGCTGCTATTCTTTTCTTTGATCTCCTGTTGAGATCGTAGGTGTTCAGAACGGTTGGATCCCCATCCAGGAGAATTCCTGGGACCAGACGAAATCCAGGTCTCCTGCTCCTCCGCCATCTTGCCTCCCCTTCCGGAGAGATAGATCTTAAGTAGCCCTATTAGCTTCTATTACGATGGCGAATATTATTATTGGGGAAAAATTCTAACTTTCTGTCTGCCAAAATCTGCATTGCAAATCGTGCACCCTTTCTTCCTTAACCACTAGGCTTAGTGTTTCCAAATTCCCACCAAACATTAATATTTGGCATCTGAGAATGAGAACTGGAATTCTTGGGAGGACCAGAGAATCCCTGAAATTATAAGTTAGTCTGTGTTTTTCATAATATTTCATGTGTGTATTTGAAATAATATTGAGTGATCATAATAATACATAGCAAACTTTTTTATTGTAACAGAGTTATGCTAAAAGCTTCAGAAAATTTTTGTAAACAAAAGATAACATGATAAGTATATGGCTTATCATCGTTATGTACATTGTAAAAAGATTACCTCTTGTGATAACATGTAAAAATGATTTTTGCCTGATAGAAATATTTGCTAATACTTTTTTTAAGAAGATTTTTTATTTATTTATTTTGAAAGAGAGAGAGAGAGATCACGAGCAGAGGGGAAGTGCAGAGGAAGAAGCAGTCTCCCCACTGAGCAGGGAGCCTGATGCAGTACTCAATCCCAGGACCCTGAGATCTTGACCTGAGCCAAAGGCAGACTCTTAACCAACTCAGCCACCCAGGTGCCCAGAAATATTTGATAATATTAAGAGAAGAGAACTTTAATACAAAATATACACCAAATAAAAATCATTTTAAAGTGGAAAGATATTATCCTAAATATTTAGTATTTAAAAGTTTACATACTTAAAAGTCACATTTTAAAACACTTAGAACATTAGTTACCCTCTGTGATATTCTTGATCTTTATTTTGTAACAAATATATATCAGACACAGTTTTTTTTTTCCCCTACTTTGTTTTGAGTTGGTTTAATTATTCTGTGTCCAAAAGCAGGTACAATTTGGGCTATAGAGCATAGGTCACTCATTTTCTTTTTTAACAATCAATATGTTTTGTCTACTTGCCCTGATTTTGGTTTTGCTATTGAAATCAGTGTTACTTGCTAATCAGTTTCTGATTTCATGTAATATTTCACAGCATTGACAATTTCTCTTTGTGTTTTTTTTTTTTCTGTTAGTGTATTTATAAAGGACTGTAGCCTATAGCAAATATTCAAACACTAGAAAATACTTGTGAATATTATTGGGTATTATATGAATAATTTAACATTTAGATCTCCCAGCACAGGTAATAATAGCACCATAAAGAATGACATGTCAATATTTCTAATTTAAGTATTTATTTTGCTTCCCAAATTTGCTAATTTGTAGAACACTACTCATAGGTTTTGTGTAAAGTATACTCTGTGTATCAATGTATTGATACTTATTTCATTTGTGATAATATTATACCATTAGCAGCAGTGGGGCTTGGATACACGCTTCTAACATGGCAACAGCTATGAGTAACATCAGCTGGTGAAATGATGAGACTTATCTGCTCCTTGCTCTTGTCTCAGTTTCCAGAAACTTTGATCTTAACCTCGGACTCCACATATGGCATTTCCTTCTCTTGTTTGACTTGAATCAGTGGCTTCTATTCAACCAATAATGTCTTGCCTACTAACTCTGTTTATTGCAGGAAAGTTATAATATTTATTCCTGTTTTTCTGTTTTCACAGTTGACTTTCTTAGGGTTTGAGAGTCAGAAAAACAAATTTCCTGAGAAAAGCAGAGAAGGAACTCCTGCATAAAAACACTGATTGTTGTCTTCAGCTGAACAATGGAATTTGTTGGGAATTCCACTAAAAGAGGATTAAATTTGACTCCCTTTGTGATCTGCAATCATGGGAAGGTGTTGCTGTGAACAGTGGAGGCATTTATGGACAAGTGAAATGGTGTCTCTGCATCTCTTTGTGCCTCAGTGGTAGTTGTAATTAATGCTGTTATGGATACCAGAGTAGCTGAGTGTGAAAGTCCTGTTCTTTGTGGTCATCCTGACTAATAAACAGCAATCAAGACAGTTGGTCTGGGAAGGGACAGAGGTCTAGTAAACTAGACTGTACCACGGACCATCAATAGACAATGAGAAGAAGCTTTGAGCAGAAACTCTTGTAGGTGCTGTAGTTAAAGAGAGGAGGATTTGCCACTTTGGCAAGGAGGCGTGGACTGTAGCAGGGGAGGCCCAAACCCTAGGCACCATCCCTTCACAGTCTGAGTTGTTCCCAAACCCATACAGTGTCCTCCCAGCATAACAAGAGGCAGAAGGAAGCAAAGCATGTACAAGTCTGCACTGAGAACCCCTTGCTGAGGCCGGGCCAGCCTGGTGGAGACACTCCTCATCCTTGGCCTGACTCTTGCTCATTCTGCACAAACTAGAGTCTGCTGGTTGAGGTCTTTGTGAAGGTTTGACGAAGTATTATCCATTGACATGATATTCATGTGTTAACAAAGGGAACTTTTTAACTATCCCCACAGGACTTAATATAGTTCCGAAGTGAAGGTCACAGTAAAATGCTTACCCTCCAACCGGTACCAAAAGATGTTCTGATTGCCTGCATGCCTATGTATGGTTTTTGCTTTTTAGAAAACTGAATTTATGAAACTGAGGATCTTCTTATGGAGGAAAATTTTGTCTCAGTGAGTTGGATGAACAGAGCTCTGAAATGGATTTTTTTTGTGTGTACTTTGGCTCCTGATGTTTTTTTATCACCATTCTGAAGCTGATTGTAATGGAAAGTTTATAATAGAGAAATGTAATTTTACACATTTAGACAGCATCCTACTCTCATAAATTTATAAAATAAACTTATGTAGAGAGGAGATGAGGCTGGTATTCATTTTAAAGTGCCTTGTTGGCCCATTTATATGAAGTTATTTGAGTTAATACACTGTAATTATGAGTCACATACATGGGTTGGGAGAATATATGTATTAGACAGTTGATTAGATTACCCCAAATATAATAAGCTAATTTGCCATATATTTTATTATAGTGATGTAGTATTGGAGGTGATGATATGTTTGTGAGCATGTAGAAAGGACATTTTTTGCTTGAAACTGGTAATTTACTACTCACTCAAATGCCGTAAATACTGGTTTGGGCCAAGGGAAAATCATGGAATTTATCTCTGATCTAAAGTGTGAGTTGAATTTTAGACCAGCAAGCATGTTTAGAGTTTCTTTTCGAGTTCAGTCTGATTCTTTTTATTAGTCTGCCCTGACTATACCCTCCCTAAGTGATGGCAAACCTTGGTGCAGTGTCAAGTCTCTGGACCAGTGCTAGAGAAGCCCACCCTGGTTCTGGCTCTGTGATGCTGAGCACATTGCCTTGCCTCCTTGGGCCTGCTTCTGGTGTTTGGATGTGTCAGGGTTCACTCCGGTTCAGAAATCTCGTCATTTTGTGATCTGAATTGTAGCCTTGAGCAAACCTATGATTCTCTAGACAGTAAACAAGTGATTCCAAGCTTATTCCACACAATGCTTATGATGTTACAAGAGGAGGGAAGAGAGACTGGACTAGTCCTATGCCAGGCTGACTCAGGGTCCCTTTTCATTTGAGGCATGTCTGTGTAAATTATTGATCAGACATTTTACAAGTATGTTTTCTAAATGACTTGTAAACGCTGAGTACCCTGTGGTTTGCACCTTGTTTTTCCTTGCCCATGGGGATCCTCATAAACATAGAGGCCCCTGGAATGGACACCTGCAGTGGCTTCCTCTCGGCCTCGGCTGTTTCCTGAGGCAGAAGAACAGTGACTGGCTCTTGGCAGGGTTAATGCCTCCCTCCCTTTCCTATTCTCCCCTCCAGACAGTGGTGTTCTTTGTAATGGGGTGTGAGCCAGGGCAGGGTGGGGCGGTCGGCTGGACTGGGGATGCCGTCAGTCTCTGGGGTCCACAGGAGAAGACTCAAAATAGGACAGCAAATGTTTTTCTTTTTTCTCCAAAAGTCCATTTGTTTCATGCCAAAAACAGGGATTTTTAAAAAAGATTATCTCTAAAGTACAGTAGTTTCTAAGTGACTGTGTAGAACCACCAATTCATCCATCCGTTCATTCACTTGATGAGTATTTACTGAACATCTGCTAAGTGCCAGACCCTCCGTGCAGTGATGACCGAGGTTCACAAGAGAGGACCAGCCCTGCTGTGGTTGGTAATTTTAAGTGTCAATGTGGCTGGGCCATCTTACCCAGATATTGGGCAAACACCCGTCTAGATGTTGCTGCGAAGTTTTTTTCAGATGAGGTCGTTTAAATCAGTAGACTTTGAGTCACACAGATTACCCTCCATAATGTGGGTGGGCCTCATCCAAGCAGTGGAAGGCCTTAAGATAAAAACATTGGTCTTCCCCGAAGAGGGATTCTGCCTCGAGACGGCAGTATCATCTTGCCTGTGACATCAACTCTTTCTGCTGAGTCTCCAGCCAGGATGTGTCCGTCGCCTGGACTGCTGAGTTCTTCTTGATAATTACAACAGTAGCAGTTGTGACAACAATAGCTAATGTTAATTGAACACTTACTGTCTGCCACTCGGGCTCGAGGAGCTTTACACGTGTTGACTCATTTAATCTGACAAAGTGTACAAGTTGTTATCATCCCTCTAATGGGTGAGGAAACGACGGGTGAAGTGGCTTCTTCAACTCGTAAGTGGCTGATTGGGGTGAAAGTGCTGGCTGCCCCGCTGGAGCCTTTAACAGTGTTCCTGTCCTCACTGCTCCCACAGCCACGGGGCAGGCCCCTTGGGCCTGTTGCCCTGCCATGTGCATGTCGTCTCTTGATTCCTGCAAGGGTTCTGTGAAATAGGAAGGGCCGTGACTGTCATTCCCATCTCACGAGTGAAGACACTGAGGCTCAGGGCATTTGCACGGCCACTGCCGGGTCCTGGGGCTTCTGGTCACTGTATCTGCGCTGCTTCACGGCCCCAGGTGGGTGTGGATTTCGCTACCACATATCTGTCCCTCCACGGCTCGCCGTCCTCGCTGGGATTGGAAAATGGGCTGTGTTCTCAGCCCTTCAGACTCCCAGGTCCGGGTGCCATGGGAAGGAGGCAAAAGTGCAGCCAGTGGTCTTCTTGCTTCCTTACGTCTTCTGAGGCTGTGCTTGCCAGGTCTCCCTTCCAGACAACCTCATTTCCTTCTCTCCAGCTGCAGTTTCCCTTGGTTTATGGGTTCAGCTTAAATTCATCCCTCTAGAACCTTCCTTGCCGGCCCCTCCCTTTGTTCTTTTCCTCCACGCTTTTCTTAGCCCTGTGCCCTGTTCAGTAATTAACTTCTGGCACAGTACACATGTACTTCAGTACTTTAAAAACTTCAGGTATTGTGAGTTCCCTTTCTTTCCACGAAGCCTCTTGAGGTTTCTTTATGGCTTCCTGTGGTTGAGCCCAAAGCCTGGCACACAGGGGGTGTGGAGTTTGCATTTGTTGATTGGATGTGATTTAATATGATTGAAAACGTGGGTCAGTCAAATTGGAAATGACCCAGTCACCTAACAGTGTTTCAGAGGGAGGCAGGGTAGGGCAGCCCGCAGAGCCTGGCAAATCCCCTGGTGGGAATCCTTCCAGGCCCCTGCTGTGGTGTCCTGGAATTCTTGTCCAGAGCACACTAGGAATTTTAGTGTGTATAATAATGACCCCGTGACTTAGAGGTTCAGCTTGAACACAAGTAATTTCCTCAATTCAGTTCCCCACCAGGGAGCATTTCCTGGTGAGAACTCAAGAGTGTGTTTTATAACACCTTTCTTAATTTGGGCACTTCTTAATTCAAACCCCGTGCAGGCAGCCAGAGTGCACAGCGCCTCTCGCTGACCAGACTGACTGCAATGGCTACGGCATTTCTAGCACAGAACCATAGAAAGGGGCAAACCAGGTCATTGCTACACTGAGTTGGGAGGTGGATGGGGCGTGTCCACGGCAGAGCACGCGAGGACAGGACATGCAGGTGACAGGTGCCCTCGTTCTTGGGGAAGTTGGGTGGGGTTTGAGAAGCAAAGAAGAGCCACCAGTGTCCCATGACCACGTAGAGTTCAGCTGCGCTGAGACCCTAGGGCCCTCATCCTAGACCTTTCAGAACTTGTATCAGTGAGTTCCTAATCTGGAATTGGTCCTGGATATCATCAAAGTCAAAGCCTTTAGGTGAGATAAGGGGACAGAGGTGCAGAGAATGGACCAACCTCTTCCTCATGGGGACAGCATGGAGGTCTCCTCCCTTCTCCCCTCCCAGCCCTGAGCTCCTGCCACTGCCCCAATGAGGGGCCAGCCCTGGGTCACTGTTTGGCATCACAGGAGCCGACTCTGAGTGCAGGTCCCGCAGGGCATTTGTAGCTTCGCCATCAGTGAGGAGGGAGAATGGTCCTGAGACCTGTGGTAGTGACCCACGTTGGTTAGGGCGACGTCAGCGTTTATGGAGCACTTTGGAATGTACCAAGTGATTTTCTGACACATTAGCTCATTTAATCCTTACAAAATTCTCTGATAGCATTATTAATATTTCTGTTTTGTAGGTAGGCAGGAGTGGGTCTTCCAGGCCTCCGAAACCCCAGCCTCACTCACATGCCTATGCACATGCCTCCCATGTGCTTCCCACACGACCTTGCCAAAACACTGCTTTCCCGTTCTGTGCAGCAAAACCTCCCATTTTTCAGTGAGACAGCCACCTAACCCGTCCTTTCTGTGCATCAGTCCCTGGCTGCATTCCTTGGCCTAAGAGTTCAGGTCATGGAAATTGTGCAGACATTCCCTTATCTATTATGCATCAAGGACCAAATGGGAAGGTGCTGTGGGAGCCACTGAGCAGATAGGAGGGGTCCTTTCCTTCCCGGGTTAATGGTCCACATGGTGAATTGGGAAATTGATTCCAGGTAATAGACAGAGAGGCTTCTTTGAAGAAGCAGCATATGGCTCCATTCTTGACCAATAGGCAGGATTTGGAGAGAGATGCAGGAGGGACAGAGAGCCAGGAGGTAGATGGAGCAGTGTGAGCAAGGCACAGGTGGCAGTGGCACGGGGGTTCCTGACCTGTCTGCTCCTTTCCTGTCCATTTGTGGGAGACTGGCTTGTGCTCTGTTATTGACCATGAGCTGCCAAAAGCAAGAGAGACATCAGAGTGCTGGGAGGTACCTTGAATCACCTGCGATTCAGGGTCTTTTTCTCTGCTCATGCTCTTCCGCCTCCCACCAAGCCCTCCTCACCGGCTCATCCTGTTCCAGTCCTAGCGACAGAGCGCAGGCATTTTGCAGCATCTGGGATTCTCTCCGCCTCCAGGTTAGGATAAATGTGATCTCCCGCACTTCCCTGTATTGGAGAGCTTCCCCTCTTCTTGATCGATATTTTGTCAGTGACATAGTTAAGGTATAGTGGGGTCAGCCAGGGTAGACTGAACAAAACTTGTTTAGGTAGAGACAGCATAAAAAGTAGGTGGAGACCGTCAGATATTACGGCCTAACTTATAACTTCGGCATCTTACTGGTACCGGATCCCAAAGTTCATTTGAAGGCAGCGTCTGTGCGAAAAGCAGTTAGGGTGAGTGAACAAAACAAAACAAAACATCTCTTGGCCTTGGCATCAGACATAACTGAGTTCGGATTCTGGTTCTCTTGCTTATTAAAGAGGAGACTGCAAGGCACTTACTAGTTTAGCTTAGTTTCCTACCTCACGAATTCTTGGGTGCAAAGTGCCCGGCCCACAGCCCCATAAATAGATCTATTCTCACATCGACGGGCTGGTGTCTGTTTCTGCTGCATCATGACTTCTTATTTCTGGGTGCTTCCAGACTGTGACCTAAACCAGCATCTGAACTGTGCTTGAAGTTCTGTGGGAAGTCTCAGAGCTGGCTATGTCTGGTGTGCCGGCTGTTGGCCCGAGTGTGACAGCGTTAAATATAACATCTGATGATTTCAAAAGAGCCTGGTGAAGAGGCAGCGTCTGCCAGCATTGCAGCCTTTGGCGCCTTGTCTGCCCACTGTCCTGTCTGCCTTGCCGTGGTGGCCAGGTGACCAGTTGGCCTGAGCCTCCTCATCTGTGAAGCCAGAGCGCTGGAGGGGACCTTGGAGGGGCTCAGCTCCAGAATGGTGTGATTCTCTCGCACACTAGAGGGGGCAGAGATCCAAACTGTGGCTGCCTTTCCTCTCCATATTGCAGGCCCAAGTGCCATCACTTCCCGGAGGCATTGTGGAAGCATGGGCTGGCTCCAAGTAGTTATGTGGACCTGTGAGGAGGGTTCGAGGTATCAGGCCCAGGAGCAGCCCTTGGGCCTGGATGGTGGGGCGGGGGGTCGCAAATGGAAACCAAACCAGGTCCTAGCCACCCAAGCCTGCACTCACCTGGGGCACGGTGGCAGCTCCCACGTTGCTGGGGCCGTTTCTCTGGGAGCTGGTACACCCAGGATCCATGCATGATTCCAGGTCTGGGCTCCTTGTTGCTGCCAGGCATTCTGTGCTGGGAGGTGCATGGCGTAGGCTGATGGGCATCTTATTTCCCTGGGAGACGATTCTGAACAAACTCAGCTGACCAGGATGAGTCCCATGTATTTGTGTTTAGGGCTGAAATAAGTAAAATAATACCTACCCCCAGCCTCAGGAGAAACAGACAAAATATATCTTGCTAAATCCCAAGTGCTTTTTTTCCAAAAATGATGTTTCTGCTGGTTGCCTTGCCTGGAGCCGCTGACCCACCACTGGGGGCCTGCTGAACGCCCTGCCTCACCCTCTCCTGTATTCACTGGCTCAGCCTACCAAAGCGTCTTACAGAGCCAGTTTCCCCAGGGGCCCTGGTTGCATGATGAAGTAATAAGATGAACCCTCCATGCTGTCTTCTGGTTGTGACCGCTCCCCATATCCTCGCTGTCCTTGTACGATGTCATCACCTGACTTCACCCAACTCAGCAGAGAAGCATTTACCCAGCACTCACTACCAGTGAGACAGTCAGGACTCTTGGCTTTTGTCATAGGCTCCTTTTGTGTTGCTTTAGTTTTGGTTCTACAATAAGTTTAAATTCTTAGAGGGCGGACACTTTTCTTTGTATCCACATCCACAGTACCCAGCCAATAGGGGTTTCATTAAATATTATTTTAGTGTTTAAAAAAATGATAACAAAGCAACAATACTGAACTAAAAAAACTAAACCCAGTAGTGATATATAAATGATGAGAAGTTTCCCAAGAGAAATAAGCTTTAATTCTAGTGGGAAAATCGCACAATAGCCATGGCACGCACTTTGCCCCTGACAATCGTACCAGTCCTTCAAGATATATATTATTATCCTATTTTAAGGATGAGGAACCCAAGCCCTGCTCAGGGTAATAAATATAGTAGGTTGTGATATGAGTTATGGCCATAGGTGTTTCAGACCTTTCAGACTCAGAACTGTGATGTTTTGTTAAGCCATGTGGCTAATTATTTTCATTCGTTATGCTCATCTACCTGTCCGATTTACTGTAAAAGACCAGTGTACGGCGTTCGGGTGCCTACGTCATGAAGGGACGTGAGCAAGGACAAGGTAGATCAGGTAGATCTCATTCTCATGGGTTGGACATGCACTCATGGATTATGATTAATGTGTCAAAAAAGTATATGATAAGTGCCACATCGGAGGCAGAGAGGACAGGTGTGTTGTCTGAAATAGTCCTGTTGAACATTCGTGTTTCTTTATAAAGCTAGTGGCACAGCTAGAAACTGGTGCCAGAAGCATTTTTGGGAACTAGATTTTAGCTCCCTCTCTCTTGCTGACAGTTTTGACCTTGTGATCCTAGTTACTTATCTCCGAAATATGGGTGTTATAGCTTGCCCACCCAACTTGGCCTGGTTACTTCAGTTTTAATGAATAGATCCAGTTGGTTTTGAGAGAGCTCATCGATAGAGTTCATGCTTTGGGAGTGGAGGGGGTGTTGATGCTTTAGGTGTGTTCAGGCTGAGCTGGTCTGGGGTGATGAAAAGAGCATCCCATTAGATCTGTAGCTTTTCCTTCCCTCAGACAGAAAGGCAGGGGGACATTAACAATTAGGGGACCCCTTTTAGTAAATGAAATACCCCCCTCCAAGACCTTTACATATCAAACCCTTGGGAGTTAGGAGGTCACACACCTGCACATACTAATGAGATTCGTTAACTCTAGGAGACCAGTAAGGTTTGCAAGGGACGTTATTGTGGCTATTCTCTTCTTTGACAAAGGAGTCTTCATTGTCACTTTGCCTTCCTTCTGTCCCTGTCTATCATTAAAATGGAGTGGGGGCAGTGGCTGGAGAGAGGAACCCTTCCACTGCTTCCTGGAACTCCAAGGGGCTCAGCTGTTCCAGGGGCAAAAATGAATGCAGTGCGTGGCACATAGCTGGTTGAATATATTCCTCACCACTGGGAGAAACTGCCAATCCATGCAGATTTTGAGTCCTTCTAGATGCATAGAATACCCAGGAATGGTGGGGCTATTTTGATAGCATGTCCCTCTTTAGTATGAAGACTTATGTGGGTCTTTGAAAATAGTGCGTGTTTCCTGTAGCTGGCTCGAGAAGGGGGCTCTGAAATACAGTCCATTCAGGATGTGCCCGAAATGTTGTGCTCTCCCGCAGGAGGATGCAGAGGATGGACTGGGGCATGTGACTGGCACAGCACACCTGCAGGCTTAGCACAAGAATTCAGCACTTCTAACATGTTGCCAAAAGAACGTAAGCCATTGAAAACAAGCTGAGCACTTTCTCACGCAAGGAGTAGGTGTTTTTTGTCTGCCGTGAGGCTGGGAAGACGCCCCTCCATCTACCTGGCACTGTTGGAGGATGTCTAGCCAAAGCCACCTATCCTGTCTTTGCAGGTCTGATGGAGTTTGCCAAGTCAATGTAGCAACTTTCTTATACTCTTGTGTATGGGGTTCCTGTAATCTTAAAATATCTAAGATTTTCAGCTCGGGAATGGAAGTGGCCAGCAGCAGATAGAGGCTGTTACTCCAAGTTTTTGTTTAAAATGCTTTCAGGGAGTCATCAGTCTTTTGGCTGCTGTTATTTTCTTTCCTTTTTGTTTTTTTGTTTGTTTGTTTGATGTTTGTAGTAAAGTATTTTAAAAATATTATATGCTCATGGAAGAGAGTGTGGAAAATTCTATAAAGTATAAAGAATCTAAGAAAAGGTTATCTGTGATTGTCCTATCAGAGGGCAACCATAATGAATGTTTTGGCTTACTCATCTCTAGTCTTTGCTGGAAGAGATTAAGGAGGTTGCTGAGTGTGAGTGTGTGTGTGTGTGTGTGTGTGTGTGTGTGTAAATTGTTTCTCCTAAAATTGTATTATCTATTTAATTTGAATTCTGTCTTCTGAACTCAGTATTATATAAAATAATCCCTCCCTATGTTACTAAAACAATTTTGTCAGCATATTTTTTTCTGTCTTAATAATATTACTTTCTTTACCACTTTTTTTTTTTTTTTTTTGGAGGGATTAAAAAACAAACCTACCTGAGAGGAGCATTAGTTGGAATATAAACAAGCCCAGTTGTTTTAAAGCATTTCCCCCCCCTAGGGAAAGACATTTCATTTGTTTCTGTTTACAAGTTATAAAATGTTTCATCCTTCTGTGACCTTTTTTGAGGGGGGGGGTGCAAGATTGTGAAACTGTACTCTTTATTTGCATTTGCTGTTCCTTGGTGAAATTATGACACCTAATTCTTTCCAACAAACACACTGCTCTTCCTCAGATCTAATCTCTGTGTACATTTCTCAGTGAAAGTATCATCATCTTATTTGTTATTGTTCACCAAATTGTTTTTTTTTTTTTTAAGTGATTTTCATGGGACATAAATTCCCTTTATCATGTAGAAGGGCTGCAACCAGGTCAGGCTCCATGAACGGTCCCCAGCTGGAGGGTCCACCTGCTTCCTTATATCTCATGTGATGCTTGCTGGTCTTTTCCCCGCTTCTCTCCCTCACACACTTTTGGCTGGAACAGAATGTTTCCGTGCAGGTGTGTCCTAAAGCAGAAGCCTGGGTTTAAGGATGCTTTTGTAAAAACAATTGAGCAATGAGCATATTCAATGCCGTACAATTAGATCTCAAAATAGCAACTCTAGCTTTTTTAAAATAAAAGATACCCTACCCAATGGAAGGGACATGGTTCCCAAAACACCTACGGTATAACATTTCTACATCAGTAAAAAAAATGAAGATACAATGAAAGAAGTGTTGACAGAGAGACAGAGAAAGTGGCGCAGTTTAGGCAGGAGCTAACTCACATAAGGAAAAAAATTGACCAAAGAGATAAAAGCAATGGAAGTGACCAGAGAATTTTCTCTTCTCTAGAAACACATGCACAATGAATGCCAAGGAATGGGAAAGAAAACAAAATAAGCTTTTCTCTCCTTTTTGTGAAATAATGCATGTATTGAAGTAGAGTTTCAGCAATAGGAGGCTCCTCGTCAGCGTGGGTGCATAGCCTGGTCTGCTCGGGACAGTCTCTGTTCTTATAGCAATTGCTTGCATAGTTTTTAAGAACAATGCCTTTCACTCACAAAATTGTAGCAGTTTGGACATTAACTTATATGGTCTCTCTAACAGCAAAACTCAGATGTTTGTGCTATGAAGAATAATTAGTAAAGACGTTGGTTTCATTCAAGGTTTTTGGAACGTCAAGTCAAAATGACAAAACAAAATTCAACCTATTTACGTCTGCAGTTCAGATCTACAGTGACCGTGGAGAGCTGGCTGAATGAGGATTTCAGGAGAGCATATAGAACGGGGTATGGAAGAATAAAGTTACCATCATGATTGTAATAATGACTCATTATGTTTGTAGAGCCATTTCCAGTTTCCAGAGACTTTCCATATTCCTGGACTCACGTGTTCTCCTGTGACTTTGAGTGGTCTGGAGGGAGGACATGACAATGTACCGGTGATGAGGGAGATGCTAACCCACCTTTACTCTCAGGTTGGGTGACACCACAGTGGGGGTGGATGCCATCCTTTCCTGGTTCTGGAGGGAAGGGGATGAAAACAGGCTGGAGCACATTCAAAGAGGGGTTGGGGCTTCAGGGGCAGGACTTAAAACCCTGCATAGAGCCTGTTCTTTGCTTTTGGTTCTGCTGTGATCGATGGCCAGTGGTGTTTGTTCTCACAGGAAGCCTCCAGGCTCCTTACTGTCCTGGGCCGGGGACCACGGTTGAGAGAGCTCTGAGGAACAGGCCCAGAGGGAGCTATAGTTCCTCTGCCAAACAGCTCATGGTGTGTGTGTGATTTTATTCTTTTTAATCACTCTAAATCAAAGTAGATTTTAATATAGTAGGGAGGTGGTCTTTTATTTAAAGGCTTTAGAAGAACGTTAGAATGAGCTGTAATAAATGACATAATAGTTTAATTTTAAATTTCATGTCACTACAAATAAATAGAACTGGTTTTCTTAAGACTTGTACCAAAAAAGTTTTTATTCTTTTAATTAACTAATGGACACACCTGCCTCTGCCTTACAATTTGAACTCTCTTTATAATAGTTCCCATGTTGCAACAAGCTTCTGGTTTTGCTAGGCTGCTCCTCAAAGGTGGAAGCTTCGCTAAGGATTTTGTGGGGAGACCCAGGAAATGGTTTTCCTTGTATAGCATATGGCAAAACCTCAAAAATCCCCCTGAACACATGTGTCCTTTTTCCACATGAGGCTCCCTAGACAGCAGGGGGTTCACATTCCTTGTTTCCACATCCCTCTTGCCCTTCCCTCAGGCAGCCTCTGCATTTCCCCAGTTCAGCCCTCCTTCTAGATCTTTCCCTGGCAGTCTGTTCACTCTACTTTTTCCGAAAAAGTTATTCTTTAAACATTTGGTAGGATTTTCTGGTGAAACTATCTGGGTTTGGAGATTTCTACTTTGGGGATTTTATTTTATTTTTTATTTTTATTTTTTAAAGAGAAAGTGAGAGTGAGGGGGGTAGGGTCAGAGAGAGAGGGAGAGAGAGCATCTGAAGGCGACTCCCCGCTGAGTGCAGAGCCCAACGCAGGGCTCTATCTCATGACCTGAGATCATGACCTGAGCTGAAATCAAGAGTTGGACACTTAACTGACTGAGCCACCCGGGTGCCCCTACTTTGGGGATCTTAAAAAACACACATTTAATTTCCTTAATAGTTATAGTGCTATTCAAATAATGTAATTGGTATCCAGTAAACTGTAGTAATTTGTGATTTTTGAGTAATTGGTCCATTTCATTTAAGTTGTTAAATTTATGTGTGTAGAATTGTTCATAGTATTCCTTTATTATGCTTTTGTTGTCTGCCAAGTGATATTTTATATTTCACTCCTGATATCGGTAATTTGTGTCTTTTTCTCCTTTCAGTTCTATCAGTTCTTCACATATTTTACAGGTTGTTGTTTGAGGAACACATGTTTATGATTTCTATGTCTTTTGGTGAATTAGACATTTTGTCATTATATAATATACCCTTAGTAATTTTTTTAGTTCTGAAATCTGTTTTTATCTGATATTAATATAGCCACTCCTGCATATTTTTTGATTTATGTATGCATGGTATATTTTTCCCATCCCTTAATTTTTAGTCTACCTATATCATTATAGTTGACCCAACCAGAGCAGATCTAGCAGTTTCTCCCTCAGCTTTCACACATCCATCTGGCCCTGCTGCCTATGGTCTTTTATTTAATCCATTCTGCCAATTTGTGTCTTTAATTGGTATATTTAGACCATTTATATTTAATGTAATTATTAATATGTTAGGTCTGGAGTCAGCCGTTTTATTTTTTGTGTTCTGTTTATTTTCTCTTGTTTCTTTGTTTTATTTTTCCTGTCTCCCTGTGGGTAACTTGAATATGTTTAGACTTACATTTTTGTTTATTTATAGTGTTTTTGAGTGTATTTCTTCATATGGCTATGTTAATCACTGCTGTCGCTTGATCAGTCAATCAGTCCATCTGTCATCAATTTATCACAGCCTACTGGTGTAATTTTACCAGTTAGTCATTTTACCAGTTCAAGTGAAGTGTGGAAATCTTACCTCCTTTTACCCTTACCCATTAACAATATAGTTTTAATTGTTTCTTCTACATTATTAAGTGTGTCACATTGTGTTCTAAGTTTTGCTTCAATTGTCAATCATAAACTTAGAGTGAGAAATGCATTGTTTTTGCTTGTATTTTCACTTTTTCTCTATATCGTTCTTTCTTCCTTTCTGATGTCCCAAGATTCCTTCTTTTATCATTATCTTTCTGTTCAGAGAGACTTCCTTAACCCTTCTTTCAGAGTAGGTTTGCTGGTTACAGGTTCTCTTGGTTTCCTTCCTCTAGAATGCCTTGATTTCTTTTTATTTCCTGAAGGAAATTTTTGCCAGATAAAGAATTCTGGGTTGACAATTCCTTTTCTCCTCCCTCCCCCCGCCCCCATCATTTGAAGAATATTGTGCCACTTCTTTCTGGCCTCTGTGGTTTCTGATCACAAGTCCACTGCCATTCACATTGTTTGCCCCTGTAGGTAAAGTATTGTTTCTCTCTTACTGCCTTCAAGATTTTTTTCTTTGTCTTTAGTTTTGAGACCTTTGACTATGATGTGTCTTGATGTGGGTTTCTTTGGGTTTACTGTGTTTGAGGTTTGCTCAAGTTTTTGAATCTGTATGTTTATGTTCTTTATCAAATTTGGGGATTTTATTATTTCTTCAAGTCATTATTTCTTTGAGTGCCTTGTCAACCTTACCTTCTCAGTTTTCTCTCCAAGATTCTGATGATCTGAATATTGGCTCTTCTGTTACAGGCCCATAGGTCTCTAAGGCTCTGTTCATTTTTTTTCCCAGTCTATTTTTGCCCTGTTGCTCAAATTGGGTAATTAATTTTGTTTTGACTTCAAGTTCACACGTTCTTTCCACTTTCCCTTCTATTCATTGATGTATTTATTTCAGTTACTATATTTTTCAGTTCTAAAATTCAAAGAATTTTAAGATAATAATTATAGGTACATTTTTTTGAAATAGCATGATCATAAAAAGTCAAGAGACATCCCTGGATCAGTCAGATGGACTGTAAGTTCATTCAATCAGGTTTCTTACAGGGTGCAATTTTTGGCTCATTAGATTATTCAAATATGATTTTTGCAATCTACTGTATACTTTCTGGTATGTTCAGAGAGGATTATATGATGTTTACAATAATTGTTCTCAAGTTGGAAGACATTTAAAAACACCATTGCTAGCCTGTATATCTCTGGTTACCTATATTGGGCACATAGGTTGGTCATTACTTTCACTTATTCTCTGAATAAATCAAGGTCATCAGTCCTTTTCTCTCCAGGTTTAGTCAGTTACCTTTGCTGATTCTTAGATGTGGAACGTCTTAGAGATGTAATTGGGTTCAGTGGCATCTGGGATGACTTTGGTGTACCCAGAACTGCCGTGGTCTACACAGGGAACAGTCAGGGCAGACCCCACCTGAGGGACTGTTATCTTTGCCCAAACCCTCCCCACTCTTTACCATGAGTGGCTCTCCCTGACTTCCCAGTGGCTGAGCCGGCTTTCTTTCCCCAGCTCCTGGTGCAGCATCCTTGACCCTGGAGGCCACCAAGTACTGAGCTTAGTGTACATTTTCCCCCTCCTCAATAACTCTGAGGCAAAGCAAAGGTGGGTTTCATTGCATGGTATCAACATAAACCAGTCATATACCTTTGTGAGCCAAAGTTGAAATAGAGACTAAAAAATACGCTTCCAGGATAAAGCCAGAATGGCAATTGGAAGGAAGGGCTCTAAAGAGGAACTTGGCTTTGAACTAGTTTCTGCATCTTTCTGCTCCTTTATCTTGTGATGATAAAATATATCGCCCATGGTTGTATGAGGATTAAATGAGAGAGTGCAAGGTCTGGTACTTGGTGCTTGATGATGCATCACTGTTGCCTCCTTGAGAACTTCATTGTCCATAACACCTAACACATTTTGTGGGGTATACTATTACTTAACAGAGCACATCTGACTGGTTCAGGGGCCTTCTCACAAGACGTCTCTTGGCTTTTTATGGTCATGATATTAAAAAAAAATATGAACCTATCATTATTATAAATAATGGTAAATATAAATAAAATAGGCACAAAGTTTATTCAGTAACTGTGGCTTATCCATTTGTGGGTCAGATTATTTTTTAAGCTATAAATCCATAAGTTGATAGGAGGTAAGTAACATAAATATTTAAAGAACAGATATTTAAAGGTATAAAGAGCCTTAGTCTTTTAAATTGAGC
Source organism: Callorhinus ursinus (assembly GCF_003265705.2). Taxonomy (NCBI): domain Eukaryota; kingdom Metazoa; phylum Chordata; class Mammalia; order Carnivora; family Otariidae; genus Callorhinus; species Callorhinus ursinus. Next base: position 6,331,786 of record NW_027397072.1, on the reverse strand, counting down.
CATCTCTCACTTGAGGTAGAAATGTCTCTATGTTTCAGGTACTGCTTGAATACACTATTCGTTTGTTCATTCATCCATCCATTCAACAAGTATTTGTTGTGCAAAAAATATTTTTTAAAATAATTTTTTAAATTTATTCATTTGAGACAGAGAGATACAGAGAGAAAGTGTGGGAGCAGTGGGGAGAGGCAGAGGAAGAGGGAGAAGCAGACTCAAGCCCTGACATGGGGCTCTATCCCAGGACCCAGAGATCATGACCTGAGCAGAAGGCAGATGCTTAACCATCTGAGCCACCCAGGTGCCCCGCATATACAATTTTGTTATGATTTATTTATTTTAGCCTGAGTGTGTATGAGTTGGGGGAGGGGCAGAGAGTGAGGGAGAGAGAGAATCTGAAGCAGGCTCCACACCCAGTGCGGAGCCTGACACGGGGCTTGATCTCATGACTCTGAGATCATGACCTGAGCTGAAATCAAGAGATGGAAGCTCATTCGACTGAGCCACCCAGGTGCCCCTATGCATATAGTATTTTTGATGTGCTTTGTTAGGTACTGGGTAAAATGGTCTTTAAGAAATTGAAAATCTAGTGGGAGAGACAGGTAAAGCAGTAGGTACTTGCATGAAATGCTGTTATACTTCTTGAGTGTTTATTCTATACCAGGAACTGTCCTATGTGCCTTACATGTGTGGACTCACTTGATCCTTACAACAAACTGTGAAGTGGAGCACGTAGAGAACTGTATCCCAATCATTCCTGTTTTACAGCGGAGGAAGGATTATTATCTATCGCTAACAAAAAGCGGAGGGGGACTCCAAACCAGGCAGTCTGAATCCAGAATCTAATGATTTTTTTGACTGTGCGTTTAATGACTGTGCCATGGAAGATGCTGGGACATAGTGAAGAAGCACCTAATTCAGGGGGCAGGGGATGGTCGAGGCTTGTTTCCTATGAAGGGGTATTTGGGAACTGGGCATGGGGCATTCACTGTTTCTAGAGACAGGCCATTCGCTTTGGATAGTTCTTGAATGTATTCCTGAAAAATAAGAAAATACAAAACTTAGCACTTCTAAATGTTACAAAAGGAGGGAGGAAGGGAGTGGGAGTGAGTAGCCCAGGGAACAGCAGTCTGTGGGGAGACAAGAGAGCAGTCAGTGAAAATTGGGGAGCTTTTTCTCATTATCGTGACCATCATCTAGACACATGCTCCAGAGCGTCTCCCTTTCTTTAGTGTGTCAGATCCGTGCCCTCTGCCCAGCAGCCTCACACAGGCTGTTCTCTCTGCCCGAGACACTCGTGCTCAGTGCTGTTTCCTGGGGGAGGGTTAAGGCCCGACCCCTGGATTGTTTTTATCCTCCATTCTGTGTTCTTACGTAACCCTTCATAGCTCTTATCACAACTGTAGTTAGGTAATTATGTGGGTGATTATCTGAGTGCCTGTTAAATATCTATCCCTTTTCCCTGACTGTGGCTCTATGAAGACAAGGATCGTCTCTTTTTTTTCACTCTTACCCACCTGGTACCTAGCATAGTGCAAGGTCAAACGAAGTACCTGTAAGGGTTGGACTGTGTCCCTCTTACCCCCAAGAAAGTTAGGTTGGAGTCCCAAACCCTGGTACTTAGAATGTGACCTTATTTGGAGATGAGGTCTTTACAGAGGGAACCCAGTGAAGATGAGATCATTAGGGTGAGCCCTGGTCCAGTATGACTGCATGCAGAGGGAGAACCCCACGTGAGGATGCAGGCAGAGCTCTGTAACCCAGAGAACACAGATGATTGCCAGAAAAGCACTCAAAGCTGGGGGGAGGGGGTCGGGGGGGATGGAACAGATGCTCTCTCACAGCAGCAGCTGGTTCAGAAGGAACCAACCCAATGGACACTTTGATCTTGGGCTTCTGGCCTCCAGACCTATGAGAGAATAAGCATCTGTTGTTTAAGCCCCCAGTTCGTGGTGCTTGGTTACGGCCCCCAAGGAACTAATACAGTGCCTCATCAATATCTGTTGAGTGCAGGAAGGAAGACATAATACATGGAATCACACAGCCCTTTCCCTTAACTTGGAATAAGGGTTCCGTCAATGTTTGTTGCTAATAAGATGTTTAACACGTGCCACTTCTTATTTGTTTGTTTTTGGGGTTTTTTTGGTTGTATTTCTTATTGTTAATTTCAAAACCAGAAGAGTTTAGCATTTTGTATATGTCTCAAAAAACCCAAAATGACATTTTAACTCCCCAAATATTGTGATTATTCTTCACCCCCTGAGTCCTTGACCTGAGAGAGGGGAGTGGGATAGAGACCATGTGTGACACTAGCTAGAAGCATAAAATCTCAAAAACCACATACTGTGGAACCAGCATTAAATTGTAAGGGGAAAAATGTGAGTCATCCATGCATTTGTGATGATCTTGTCATGCACGGATTGGTACCTGGCAGGCTTCGTTTTCTCTAGGATTTCTGCCACCAACTGTCACTACATACTTTTCAATTTGCACAATCTCATCATTGCCAAGAACGAAGTACCTCTCTGCGACTTGTAATTACAGAACTGCTCCTGTTGCCCCCTCCCCAAATCCCTAGAGGTTAAATTTGCACATTCTGACTAAGTAATTTCTTGATTTTGTTTTCCATACGAATCTTTGAAGGTTTTCTGAACGAGCTCCATTGTAAACAGTGAGTAGTCAACTTCAAAAAGTACTTCGGCCTCTGACAATTTCATTGTTCTCTTGGTTTCCAGGCTTTTCACCTTTTATGAAATATGATGCTTTCTCTATATCTTGTCTAAATGTAGGTATAAGAACATTGGACTGGTTTATATGCTAAAGAGCTAAAGTCTAATTGGAAGGCAAATGTGATTTTTGCAAATATGTGTAAAAACTTTTTCAAAGACAGTTCAGGTTTCTCAGGTGCCCTGGATGGCTTGAGACTCCTGTCCAAGGAAGCAAAATGCACAGGAAGGGCAGGGGTTCTCTGGAATGCCATTCGGGTACCTGGGCACTTAACCTCCACTTTAGATATTTCCTTATTGGACCTTTCGCCAAATGCCTGCGTACCTTGGCTGCACTGGGATTGCCTTGCCACTCTGATGACCATAATGGAGCCCCGGTGCCTGGAATCTGTGTAGCCACTATGCGTTCACCTCTTGTCTAAGGTGAGTCCCCTACCCGTTCTCTTCACTCTGTCCCCCCACACGCCCCAACCAAGTTCTGATTCTGCCACTTGCATCCGTTCTGTCTCTTTGGGCTCTCCCTGTTGCTTTTCTCTGACTCCTTTCCCTCAGCCTATAGACACGTTAAATTATACCATCCTTAACCTAAACAAAACAGAACAAAATCCTTCTGCTCAAGGTAGGACCCTCCTCTCCCCCATCTCCTTTCTTCCAAAAACCTGGAAAGTCTTTCTAACCTTCTTGTCTTCTTTCTTGACCTGTTCACTTCAGCCTGCTGCACCGCTGCCTTACTGTACCTGCTCTTATTAAGGAAACCACTAGTTTCCTAGCCCTGGAGACTTCTCTTCCTCATCTCACTTGACCATGGAGCTAATTATCAGTGGAGCTGGAGCAGCCATGTGCTGGGCTAAAACCAGAGGGTGGGAGAAATAGGGAACAGGGGCAAATGCTTAGAGGAGGTCAACCAGCAGGCTCTGCCTCTCTGATAGTGGTCCTCTTGAGTGAACCAACTTCTCCTTTTCCCTTTCATGTCACCTTAATCGGGGTTTATCATATCTTTCTCTTTCTCATATCTTTCTCTTCTTTTTCTTTTCCTTCTGTCATCTTATCCTCTCTTCTTTTATGTTTCTATGGACAATGTCACCATTTCCCCCAGCTTCAAGTACCACTCCCTACCTTGACTTCCAAACCTCTCTCTTCGTCGGGAGCCTGTTTGCTGAGCTCTAAACCTATATTTCCAAAGTGCTCACTGGAAATGACCCCAGCCAAGTTTTATAGGCACTTGGCATTAATATATCACAAGGGGAACTTTATAATGTCTTCCAAATTGCTCCTTTCCTTATATTCCATATTTTAGCAAATGGCAGAACCCCCTGACCCCGGCGTTCAGCTGGCATCTTGGGTACTTCCTTGATCTCCCCACCATTGCATTTTTCACGTCCAGTGTTATCAAATGTGGTCAGTCCTCCCTTGTGCATAACTCAAATTTCTTGTTCTTTTTCCATTTGTTCTGCAGTAATTTGGGCTCTTCCTTTAGCATCTCTAATGCCTGTTAATTAAAATGTAGCCCAGCACTTTTTTTCTTAAAGTGCAAATCACCTGGAGATCTTTTTAAAGTGTGGAATTTGAAGGTCTGTGGGGGGACATGAGATTCTGCGTTTCTGGTAAGTTCCCAGATGATGTTGCTGCCGCTGGGCATGGACCACCCCTTGAGTAGCGGTGGTCCCAACAAGTAGGACCTTCCCTCAGGTCCTTCTCCCTCCGCCCTGTTATTCCCTCACTCTCCCATTCCCCACCCTGACCATAGCACCTTCCTACTTCCACGGGTCATTCTTTGCAATGTTGACAACCTTCTAATTTCTTAAAGCACAGACATGGCAGTATCATTAGCTTGTTTAAAAAGCTTTAATGGGGATTTTGTTGTCTTCACGACAAAGTACAAACTCTGTGGTGAATATGTAGGATGATTTTAATGATCTGAAATCCACCTGCTTTTTATTCTCCCCTGGTCTTTTAAGCCACAGAATATTTATGTACTTTTTTGTTGTTATTGTTAGAGAAAGAGGCTAAAGAATCTGTTGGATTCTCCAAGTGGTCTTTAATCCCAGAAAGGGGAACAACTGCTGTCCTTTCTCAGTGGGGAAATTTGATAGATGGAGAAACGACCCGCACAGACTAGATAATTTCCCTGAGCTCATGAGACACAGATAGCTGCGGAGACTAGACTAGACCTTGGACCCTTGGAGCCCCAGTCCAGTGCTGATCACACTGAGCCCTACACCAGCCCTTGCTAGTGGGGTGAGGTCAGGGTCAGAAAGAGACATAGCCATGAGGAAGTGTGGTGGCTTAGAGCCACAACTACACGGCAGTGTGCTTTCACTCCTTGAGGTCCTTTCCCTCCAGTGTGTCCTTGCTGGGGGACAAGGTGTGTGCTGTGTGCTGTGTGCTGATGAGAAGAACCAGAAAAGAGAGAAGTCTGACAGCATGGACTGTATGTGGCTGGAAGTGTCAAGTGTCAAGATGGGGACCTTTTCAGCCACGGATGAAGGCATCTGACTACTGAGCCCTGGGGGAGGGAGGGTAGGGGCGGGAGACCTTTCCAAGGAGTCCTGTGATGGTTCTTTCCCAGTATCTGCCAAATAACTTTGTTGGTGGAAGTGGCAGGAAGCAGACTTCTGCCCAGTAGAATTGTCCACATGGGATGGGCTGCACTGCAATGTGGGAGGTGTTTGTCCAGCAGTGTGTTCATGACCGTGTTGCATGACTTCTGTGGATGTGACTCCTTCATGGCACAGGACGTTGGCTCAGAAGCCTTGTAGTGGGTGCTCACCTAGGGGACACTTCTGTGGTCACAGATGTGGGTGAGTAGATGTGATAGGTGGCGGTCATCATCAGAAGTATTTTTTGTCATGTCGCCTCTCCTGAATCTGCTCTGAATGGTGACTGTTTATTCTCTTGCAATTTTCTAGGATGTTCTGTGGCTAATCCATTTCATAGGCTAAACCAGAGTTTGTCAAAAATTTTCTATAAAGGGCCAGATAGTAAATTTTCAGCTTTGTGGGCCATAAGGTGTCTGTCTTGACTACTCAACTGCTGTTGTAGCATGAAGGCAGCCCATAGACAATCTATAAATGAATGGGTGTGGCCGGGTGCCAAAAAAAAAAGTTTATTTACAAAAACAGACAGCAGGCCCAATTTGTCCCAACAGATTAAACGATCCTATAGAGCAAACCGACTTTGTGTGTAATTTGATACACTGGTTGAAAAACAGAAAATGGATTCAGCATATGTTGATTGGATTTCTATGATGTGCATGTGACCGTGTGTATCTCTTTGTGTGATCTTTTAGAAGATTTCCATGGGAGTGCTAGTTTTAGTTTTGGCGAGTGTTATGGAAGGAAGCATCACCTCTGAAGATCGGTGTCGTTTCTTGTCCCACCAGCAGAGCAAAGGAAAGAAATAGAGGTTGACTTTCAAAGCTGTAAATTTACTATCAGGATTGTTCATCTTTAAAGATACTGTTTTGACTCTCAGAAGACATTTCTTTTTTAACGTCAAAATAAATAGCATTTGACATTTTAAAATATAATTAGTATTGAGCTTTTGCTACAGAGTGGGTAGGAGAAGCAGCTCGGCATATGGAGGAGGCGTGGTTTCTGGTGTCCCCTGTTTATTATACTTTTGGAATGATGGCAAAAGGTGGCAATGGCTGCATCTTTGGGTCTGTTTAGTCTCCAGCTGTGAACATGTGATTAATCATCTCATGGACAACAAAAGGGTCTTCCCAGGACCAGCAGTGATCTCTGTGTGCTCACAAGGCCCTGATGCTGCATTCTCTGTGCTCGGCCACGTCCAGGGAGCTCACCAAGAAGCCTCCGCACTTCTGCTGCTACTGTTGGCCTGCAGCTGACTTCCTACCTCGGTGGGTGTGCCCCAGTGCTCTTCCTCACAAAAATGAGGGATATGGTACTTGTGAGTTTGCAAAAGCTATTTGAAATTTCAAATGCAAGTATTATCAACGTGCCAATTATTATAATTCTCTCTCAGTTGCTGCCTTCTATTTACAAACAGCTGAGCCTCTTCCTCCCACTTCTGGGTGAGACATAGAAAGGGGCCTGAAACCAGCCTCAAAAGTTCCAAAGGAATCATGTGTTGCCTGAAACATGGCTAACGAGGAGTGCTACTTGCAGAGCTTAAGAAAAGGCAGGTTGTATCTGCTACCAAAGTTTCAGGCTCTTTGGCTAAAATCCCTCCTTGTATAGGGGTGTATAAGGGTGAATTTAACTCAGCTGACAAATGCTTTTCTTTTCTTTTTTAAAAGATTTTATTTATTTATTTGACAGAGACACAGTGAAAGAGGGAACACAAGCAGGGGGAGTGGGAGAGGGAGAAGCAGGCTTCCCGTGGAGCAGGGAGCCCGATGTGGGGCTCGATCCCAGGACCCTGGGATCATGACCTGAGCCAAAGGCAGATGCTTAACGACTGAGCCACCCAGGTGCCCCTGACAAATACTTCTCAATTCAAATTTGAACTGAGAGAGCTGTCTGAGGCAAAATTATTTTTCAGAATCTTCTTTCTCTATAGCTTGTTGGAATTGAAGTTGTCTTAGAAAGAAGTCTTGTTTTATTTTTAACCAGTTGAAAACATACCATGGCAAGAACATGAAATCTACCATTGGAATGCCCATTTCCACCATTTTCAAAAATGGATAGGGCTGGTCGAGAGCTGGAGTGACACTTGTGGAGGTTTTCTGAGCTGCTTTCCATCATGTGCTTGGTGAAATGTGGCAAAGCATATGGATGGCTGGTGATTCATGTCTCTGTACGGTTTCCTGGGGAAAGCTGAGATGCATTCAGATTTCACAATTCCCCCCACTGTACCCTGTTGAAGCTTTTGCCTTAATGGAACAAGAATTTGCTCTATTTCAGACTTTCAGAATATGATCTTAGAAATGTTTTCTAAATGAACGTCTTCCTCATTTTTTTGTCTTTGTGTGGCCCCATCTCCTTTTTGTAGTTTCACTTGGAAGGGTCCTACCCTATCCTGGTAGTTGGGGAGGGATATTTTAGCTTATATATTTGGTGGTGCTGTTATAGGTCAGAGGGCACTGCCCCATGTGTCTGTAAGAGTGTAGGTGTCCCTGAGTGGAGGGGCATTGTAAAGTCAGGAGGAGTATTTCAACAAATAGATGGCAGTATGTAACTTAGTGATGGTGGAAAGTAAATATTTAGGAAATAGAAGCTGTTGATTACAAGAACTAATTTTGTGGGAGGCCAGGGTCAAGTCTATGTACTAACAGTCTTTGATTTATCAGCATTATTCAAAAATTGAGCTTAATTTACAAAATGCTAAGTGGTTGTGTTTGTTCTTCCCTTGGAGAGTACATCTTTCACGTTTGACTTCAAAGCATCAATGCTATGAATAGAAGAAGCTTGAGATATGGATGCTTTTCATAACAATGCTAGATGTGGAAAATCAGAAAATTTAAACATATATCTGACATCCATATAATGGAAAATGGTGAGCCAATGGGAATTATTTTGTTTAGTTTAATTTTAAACTATTAAAATGCTTAATTTCAGAAAAAGATTATTATACATAGTTAAATGAAAAACAATCAGAATATAAATACGTATGCTATAGTTCCATTTCTTTAAACCTACCAAGAATATTAGGTTGAGCCATATGAAATTGCTGTTTTGTCAAATGATGTCAGAACGGTTTGATATCAGCAATTCCAGATGGTTCAGGTATGAGAAAACCCATATATACACACACCATATACACACACGCATAGGTACATGCCACACATAATACATGTTTAATATGCACACACACATATATGTGGAAGATAATTGTCAAAAATTCTGGATGGTGGTTACAGGCCATTTAAAACTTTTCTTTTTTTAAATCTGTACTTTCTAAAATGAATGTGAATTACTTTTTCAATAAGAGATGGAGAAAGAAAAGTTTTCCAGATGCTCCAGAGGCAGAACTTTTCATTGTGGAGAGGTGTTGGGCTTTGAGCTTTATCTACATTGTTTGTCAGTAGAAGATTTGAGGATTTTTGGTCTCTGATCTCCAGAGTTCTTTAGAAACGACCAGGTTTGGTGAAAATACCTACCCTATTCTTCTCTTGTCTTTCCCAAGTAGATTCCCCCAACTAATCTGTGAGATCTCTTGTCATGTAGAAGCGTTTGGCATTAAGTAGGTGCTCAATAAATATTTGTGGATGATTGATTGAGTGAATACATGAAGGGGAGCATGGTTAAATAATCATTGTCTAATACATTCTGCAATTTGGCTGATTTCCTCTCGATTACTAACTGACCCGATTTTTCCGAAGAATAGGATGTGTCTCAGTTGTAAGTCCGCACACACACACAACTCTGAGAGGCAAGTACGGTCAGTTGAAACAGACAAAAACGAAAACACTGGCTCAATTCTGTCGAGTTGGTCTAGATATACCTTCACGTACATAGAATATAAAATATCTGGGTGAAAATCTTAGCTCGTTGTACATTTCTGGAAGGTGTTAGAATTCCTGGCCATTTCTAAAGCTGCTTGACCTCTAGGGCTGTTGTTTTACCCCTCTTCTTCTTCCTCTTCAGGATTGACTTTAGTGCCCAGTTTCCCTTTAAGTGGATCTCCACGTCTACTTTGCAGTGATAGGAGGATGGAAAAAATGGGAGAAAGGAGGAGGGAGGGGCAGAACTAGAGGGACAAGGACAGAGGGATTTTTAATCATGTGAGATCACTCATTCCTCTTTTTAGCAAATGTTTATTAAAAAGCTCCCAAGAGGATATTGATCATTTACCAGCTGACACGATCAGTGGAGCATTTTTTCCATCCTGTGATTACCTCTAAGTGATTCATGCCAACTTAGATGGGTTCTGAGCCTCTTAGTAGAGCATGTCCTGAAATTAACTTGAATAACCTAATTTCTACCTTCCCGTAGATCTGTTCTTACACACTGTGCAAAGGGCAAAACAGAAGTGGAACAAGAAAGATTAACAAGGTCTGTGCCAGCGGTTAGAGGAAAAGTCATTGTTTGTCTGCATTTAAGGAGAAAAGGACACTGTTTGGCAGCATGGGGTGCCTCGGAGTCGCTGGAGCTAATGATCATCCTGAGAATTGAGCTGTGGGGCGAGTTGCCCATTGACCGGCCCTGACTGCTCTCGCTGACAGGTGCTAATGGGAGGGGGCAGGACACAGCTGCCTGAACAGGAATCCCATTATCCTTTGCTGGGTATTGATTCACCCTGTGGGATGTTTCCTTTCTGGCTGTGTTAATTTTCAGAGTGCACATTTGCCTCTTTCTCAGCACAGAGAAACAGAGTGCGTTAGAGGTACTGGGGGCAAACGTAATGGGCTCTGCCTTCCAGTCTGCAGAGGTTCTGTCTGTGGGGATGTAGACTCCTCTAATTATAGTGCCTGCTAGGGGACAAGGTCTGGAAGAATAGCTTTGCCACTGCTAATATAATTGCCCTGAGGTGCATAGCAAATTAATCTAATGACATGAGGTGCATTTTGAAAGTTGTTTTTTTTCCCCCCATGTGTAAACAGTACTTCTCATTTTAAACTTGATGTTTTTGCAGAGAAAATCCAGGAAGTGATCCAGCAGTTGGAATCTTGGCCATCAACAGTCATCTGAACATTTTCACTGTCTTCTTTGTTTACACGTAGGCCTTCTGAAAGTCGTTAGGGATAATTTAGAGGTGATCTTTGCCTTTGGCTGCACTCTGTGATTTGGTGGTTTGTGCCGAAGGGCAATATGTGGGTGGGGTGGGTTCATTATAATTAAGATTACTGAATATGATGTTTAAAGACATCTTATTATGCAGGTAAATCATGGCAGATTGTAGGTTGAAGAATTACATAGGACAGACACAATGCTGAGTACCCAGGGGGTGTCTCAGTCACCTCACCGGGCGTGCTAGGCCCCAGCCGGCCCGCGTCATTTAGAGAACATCTGCCTGTTAAAGAAATCTTCCTTACATTGAGCAAAAACCTGCGTTCTTGTCAGTTATGTGCGTGCGTGTGTGTGTGCGTGCGTGTGCGTGTGTGTGTGTGTGGTGTGTCAAGACAGTGGCATTTTAGGGGCGCCTGGGTGGCTCAGTCGGTTAAGCGTCTGCCTTCGGCTCAGGTCATGATCCCAGGGTCCTGGGATCGAGGCCCGCATCAGGCTCCCTGCTCTGCGGGAAGCCCGCTTCTCCCTCTCCCACTCCCCCTGCTTGTGTTCCCTCTCTCGCTGTGTCTCTCTCTGTCAAATAAATAAAATCTTAAAAAAAAAAGAAAAAAAGACAGTGGCATTTTAGGTACATTTACATACTTGGGCATCCAGTTTAGTTCACAAGTGGCCCCGATTTCTCTCAGCTCCTGGGTCTATGTTTTGTCATGATGCAGGAGCTGCATGAGGCCTTACCTTGGAAGGAACACCAGTCACATGGCCACTAGCCAGGGCCTGCCTGTTTCTCTGGGAGCCAGGGCCTCTCAGCGCTGTGTTCATGTCTCTCAGTTGCTAAGGGGTGTAGGCTTCCTCAGCTCCTTGTCTTCTCCTCCTCGGGGACAGGCGAGGCAAAAGGCAAGGAGGGGGCTGTCCTAGCCCTACCAGCCATGGGCTCCGCTCCCTAGAAGTAGATTTCTACTGCCCATTGCGGTGCCCTGTCTAATGAGAAAGGTTCGTTTCAGAGGTTTAAGCCAAAGGCAAAAGACAAGATAGGGATAAACAGAAATTGTTCTCATAATGATGGTGTGATCCTTCCCCCACAGCAAGTTCAAGACATTTTATATTCCCTACTTTGTGACTTTGTAGAAGAGTTCCATGGTAATCTGGCCGTTGCATTGTAACTCATTTGATAAATTGGGGACTGAGGGCATGGAGCTTGTCTGTTCAAGAGCTGGAGAGGAACCTAGGTCTGGTTTTGGTAAAAATATCTAGAACTTGGTTGAGACGAGAGACTGCATCTTTTTTTTTTTTTTTTAATGTATTATATTTTTCCGGGTATACAAGTAATTATGTAGCTTTTGTAGGAAATTTAAAAATATAAAAAATGACAATCATCCATAATTCTGCTATTCAGAAATAATAACTGTCATTACTATTTTGATAATTTCTGCCCATTTCTAATCGTGTGGTTTTGTATCCTTTTGATCAGTTGCTATTTTGCCAAAAACATTTCCCCACAGCATTAAAAACTCTTTAAGGATGTATGTGCTCAAAGACAGAGTAATCTTCAGGGCAAGGAAGGATACTGGGGGAGGTAGTACACCCCCCACACCTGGAGCATTGTGGATGGAGGGATGAGTTCTCCAAAGCAGGTAGAAAACCCTGATGGACACAGTTTGGGTGCCTTTCTAACCTTTAGGAGAGTTCTTCCTCCCTGTCCTACTTGATGAAATGGGAAGGGAGTTAGACGTGCATGAGGAGCTTCATAGTGGTCTCATCCCTGAGAGAAGCAGGTGATTGGTATAGAAGGATAGAAGAAGGGCCTCCAGAGATACCTGGAGAGCTGAAGAGAATAAAGCTGAAAGCTCCTCACATGAAATTGATGGTGTGCATGTGGGCACAGAGGAGCCTCATACCTCTGCGGGGGCGTGTTGTTGAGAAAGTGCTCAGAGGCACGGGACTCAGATTCATACCCCCAGCTATGCAAGGTCGGTACTCTGCCCCTCTCTGGCATGATACTGCAAGTGGGTGGTTTATTATTAAATAGTCCTCAAAAGGCGTTCGACCTTTGCAGGTTTACTCCAAGCACAAATGGAGAGTTAGAACATGAAAATTAAAAGGTACATAGATAATACCCACCAGAAGGAATGATGCCACAAAGCCCAAGAAGTGCATGCACAGATAGCAGTGCAAAGACTCAAAGATTAAGGCAAATGTGGCCTTTCTGAGGGGAGGACTCCACGGAAGAATGTAGGGCCTCCCAGCAGAGATCATAAAAGTAAGGAGATCAAAATCATCATGGAAACAGGCTCTCCTTAGAAGAAGCTGATACATATATGGCTGAAGACACATTCTGGGGACATGAAAAGTGAGTTTTAGAGAATGAGCAAATGAAACAAAAAGAAACAATTATAAAAGATTATAGAAGAAATCAGTGGTAGTGAAGACAGATAAAGGATATCTCATAAAAGCATAATTGTGCCTAGAATAGAGAAAAAAATGTAAGAAAAAATTTTAAATGATATTTTTAAATTTCTGACTTTTTTTAATGTAGGCTCCCAGCATGGAGCCCATAAATTCATGATTTTTTTTTTTTAAAAGGATTAGAATCCTCAGATTCAAGGAGTATAACATGTCCCAGGAAATACAAATTTGGTAAAAAAGAAACTACCATGCTTTATTAAAGTTAATAGAGAGAATTCTGTGGCACACAGGAAAATCAGCTTCTTGGGAGGAAAAAGTCATGGTATCCCTAAACCTTTTAATAGCACTCAAATGTGAAAGGCAGTGGGACAGTGTATACTACATTCTTAGAGATAAAAATGTGACTTAAGATGTTGATCTGCAAACCAGCGGCCATTTAGATGTAAAGACAACAGGTCTTCTCAGGCATTCAGAAGCTCAGGGTATATGGTCATCAGTAGTCCTTCTGGAAAAAAAATAGTCATGAGATAATAAACTGGAGGATGGAGGGCGAGGGAGGATGGGAAGGAGGAGGGGGAGGTTGGGAGGGCGAGGGAGGATGGAAGGGGAGGGTAGGGAGGGGAAGAAGGATGAGGGGGAGGTCGGATGGGAGGATGCGGGGGGAGGAGGGAGGGAAAGAGGAGAGAGGAGGGGTTTTGGGAGGAGAAGGAGGAGGGAAGGGAGGAGGGGAGGG